>NC_062282.1:143879089-144182120 GCF_902655055.1 Lutra lutra
TGATACAAAAGTTGGGGATTCATCCTTTCTGATGGAGGCATAATACCCCATAGTGTATATGGACCACATTTTCCTTATCCATTCATCCGTTGAAGGGCATCTTGGTTCTTTCCACAGTTTGGCGACCGTGGCCATTGCTGCTATAAACATTGGGGTACAGATGGCCCTTCTTTTCACTACATCTCTATCTTTGGGGTAAATACCCAGTAGTGCAATGGCAGGGTCATAGGGAAGCTCTATTTTTAATTTCTTAAGGAATCTCCACACTATTCTCCAAAGTGGCTGCACCAACTTGCATTCCCACCAACAGTGCAAGAGGGTTCCCCTTTCTCCACATCCTCTCCAACACATGTTGTTTCCTGTCTTGCTAATTTTGGCCATTCTAACTGGTGTAAGGTGGTATCTCAATGTGGTTTTAATTTGACTCTCCTTGATGGCTAGTGATGATGAACATTTTTTCATGTGTCTGATAGCCATTTGTATGTCTTCATTGGAGAAGTGTCTGTTCATATCTTCTGCCCATTTTTTGATATGATTATCTGGTTTGTGTGTGTTGAGTTTGAGGAGTTCTTTATAGATCCTGGATATCAACCTTTTGTCTGTGCTGTCATTTGCAAATATCTTCTCCCATTCCGTGGGTTGCCTCTTTGTTTTGTTGACTGTTTCCTTTGCTGTGCAGAAGCTTTTGATTTTGATGAAGTCCCAAAAGTTCATTTTCGCTTTTGTTCCCTTTGCCTTTGGAGACATATCTTGAGAGAAGTTGCTGTGGCTAATATCGAAGAGGTTACTGCCTACGTTCTCCTCTAGGATTCTGATGGATTCCTGTCTCAGGTTGAGGTCTTTTATCCATTTTGAGTTTATCTTTGTGTATGGTGTAAGAGAATGGTCGAGTTTCATTCTTCTACATATAGCTGTCCAGGAAAACATGCTTAATCTTATGTACGATCAGAGGAACACAAATTAAAACAATAATGGAATATTGTTCTTTATTTATGAGACTGACAAGTATGTGAAAGGTTGAAATATCCAACATAAACAGGGACACAGAGAACTGGGTGGTTTTATTAATGATTGGAAAGGAGACAGAATTTGTAGTTGTATATTTAGGCATTATCATCAAGGCATAAAACAGGACCAAGATACACACAATCATCAGTATGATTCAAAATTATTTCAGAAGACATAGACAATGTAACAAGACTGGAAAAAAAGGTAAGAAGAGTCAAAACTGGACACAAATAATTTCAATATGTTCCCTTGCATACGATGTAATTTTCTACCAAGAAAAGTAAGATAAATCAAGCATGTTACTTAGTGAGAATTTAGTGATGTAGTTATATATAAGGTAAATAATGTACCACAAAAAATCTACTTTCTTATATTTCAGGAATAATTAGAAATGATAATTCCAGATCTAAAAACATTCGATACCATACCATCAGAAGTCACTATAATACACGGAAAAGATTCTAAGAAGATATATATAAGGTCTCATGAAAAACCAACTCTAAAATATATTGATTGACATTAAGAAGAAAATCTACATAAATAACACAGAGGCAAAGATCTATGTTTGAGCATGTTCATTCTATCAGCGTTTGCTCTATCAAAAAAGAGAATTGGAAACAATTACCCATCTATGGGAATTATGATGTAATCAACATTGTGATACATCAACACAATGGATACTTTCCCAGAAAGAAAAAGAAAAAAACTGTTTAAAAGAATGAGATAGAAAGTCAGAAACAGCGAGTGAGTAGTAGTTACTAGGGTCTGGAGTGTGGGAGAAATGGACAGATAATGGCCAAGGGTACAAACTGCCAATTATAAAATGAATAAGGGATCTATTTTATACTATGGTGATAATAATACTATGCTAATAATACTATATTGTATACTGGAAAGTTACTAACTGGGTAGATCTCAAATGTTCTCACCACAAAAAAGAAACGACCATTTTGTGATGTGGTAAAGATGTTAGATAACACTACAGTGGTAATCATTTTGGCATATAGAAGCGTTTCAAAGCAACAGGCTCTACACCTAAAACTCTCACAGTGCTCTAGGTCACTATCTCAATAAAGCTGGGGGAAAGAAAAGAATGACGTGGTTCTCTAGTAGTAACTAGACATGAAAAGTCTCCAGCCAAACTGTTGCTATTTTTGTAAGATGCAGAACAAAGTATGCAACCCAGTTTTCTGTTTAAAAACAATGGATGACTGTATATATGCAGAAGACAGATAAATTGTATAAGGATATGGCGTCAGATGTCTCTTGTGCCCCCCTCAGCACGACTTCTTCCTATGGCCATTGCTGTCCTGGCCATTTCCACACAGGCTTTGACACAGGCGGTTTCCATACAGGTCACGTGTGTAACGTAACCACCCCTGACTTCAGCCCACACTGGGCACACCTAAGCCTCCTACCCTGAGGCACACAGTTCTGAGGCACATTTTGCATCACCCCTTAGTATGTGGGGATGCCAAGGGGCAAGCCAGAAACTTTCAGTCTTTGTTTTACACACTGTATATGGTTTAATTCTTTTTTAAAAAAATCATTTTTGTAATTTATTGAAGTACATAAAATAGAATCGATAGAACCTGTTAAATTATGAATCAGATAGAGGGGGTAGAAAAGGAAAGAGTCTAGCCAGATGGATGACTAGGAAGACGAGAAAGACTGCAGAGCTCTTTATAAAGACTGAAAACCCAGGAGTAGCAGGATTGGAGAGGAAGACGCAGTTTAAGTTAGACAAAAAAGAAAAAAAAAAAATGAGTTGAGGAACCCACATCCAGGCAGCAATGCAACAGCCTCAAGAACCTTTTCCCCACCAGGCATAAGAAAGAAGGGTCTAGGACATTTAATCATATGAAAAGAAGCTAGACATTCATTCTGATAACCTGTTCAAGCAGATTTAGTCCAAATGAGTTTTTAAGCAATAAGTAAAATTAATGACATCATAGAACTTTGAAGGGAAAATTTATAAAACTAAAAAAAAAAAAAAAAAACTAGGTTTTTTCTAGTTCTACAATTCTGATCTTCCGGAAATAGGTTTATTGCTTAATTCTTAGGTTCATCAGCATCAAAACTCATAGTGACATGGCTAAGTGCTTGGCATGTGTTACCGCTGTGAGGGAAAAATAGTCCTCTGCAAAACAGTGAGAAGGGTTAAGCTTGTTTTCAGTTCTTTCCGCCCCACAAACCAAACCATTACACCTCCCTTCTAGATACTAAGGGACCTCAAATTCTTTCTACCTCCACCCCATCAAAATAAATTCTCAGGACATTATAATAAACTTATTTTTTTAAAATTTTATTTATTTATTTGACAGTCAGAGATCACAAGTAGGCAGAGAGGCAGGCAGAGAGAAAGGGGGAAGCAGGCTCCCCGCGGAGCAGAGAGCCCGATGCAGGGCTCGATCCCAGGACCCTGGGATCATGACCTGAGCCGAAGGCAGAGGCTTAACCCACTGAGCCACCCAGGCACCCCAATTATAATAAACCTATTTAAAACAAGGTGTAAATTTGTGGTAATCCTAATAAATTATCTCCCCAAAGGCTACTTGCATTTTTACAAGAGAAAAACCTTAGGAAGAAAAAACTCAGATACTAACCTCAGGTTGCTCAATTAGGCAGGAGAGACTTTTTCAAATCCTAGAGTTTACACGAGGCGCCTAGCTGACTCATCCATTATTTCTACAACTATGTGTAGTGTAAGACTTGGAGAATAAATACATAGCTAGATCAAAGAATGGACTGTTATTCTCTTCAAAGGGAAAAGTGAATGTTTCATAATTGTTTGTCTTGAATTAGCTAGCTTCCTGTCTCTCCTGATCTGGCTACTTTTCCCCATGCCCCAAAGGCCCAATCTTGAAGTTGTGTACCTCACCTAGAACTGGCCGTTGGGCATCTTTTTTTTTTTTTAACATGGGAATAAAACAGTAACTAGAACCACCAGTTACCATGTCTACAACAGAGTAGAAAATGAAAATATACTTCTTTGCTTTACAGCTTGATCCCTATTGTTTCCTAAACAAAGGATTAAAAATACTTTGTTTTTCACATTAGACAACCAAGATACACATAAGGGGAATATTTTTCTTGAAATATATCACTCTTCAAATAGATTCTGTACTCAAAGGAGTAAGACATATGAGGTTTCTGTCCCTTGCACAGAGGTCAACAAGAAACATGTGGTTTTGACTCATGGCTGAACTGAAGGGCAATTGCCAAGGATGACTTTTAAAAAAATGACTGGGGAACAGCTAAACTAATTAATTCAAATCCTAACCCAATTCTCATTCAACCTAAATCTGATAGACTATTTTTCAAAAAATAAGGAAATCTATCCTACAAACCCTGCAAATGCCAAAAGTATAGGATTAGGAGTTCTATTTCCCCTACAAGCCCTGTGCCTTCAGTAGTCTTTACCCTGAGGGACACCCCTGACTCCCCACCACTTGCACTTGAACTGGTGCTTGTGGTCTTCCATGCTCCCACCTCCCACAAACTCCACAAAAGACAGAGTCAGAGCAAACAATTTTTATTCCATCTGTCCTTTGTTCCTTCACATGGAATAGAACCAGCTCACCACACCAGCAAGTCAAAAGATCTGGACTTGGACACGATGGGAAAGAAGTGGTAGGAATCATGATTTGCCTTTGGACCCGAGCTTCCTGTCTCATTCTGACTTGAGCACTCATAAAGCTGCTGCTGCTGTACTTTTACTCTCAATAGGCTGAGAGATGAATAATTACACTCTCCAACATACCTCTAAGCTAGATTAAATAAAGCATACTTTAAGCTTTCAGTTTTACACTTTTAAGTCACTAATCATTACGTTTTTTTGAAAAGACAATCTTTAAAAGGTCATCAAGGGTTTCAAGCTAAAAAAATAGGTCTAGAGTTCTCAAGTCTCTGATGGAACTTACTCAAGATGCACGAGTATCTGCAAAGCTAGGAAATTGCCTATACCCTAAGATCAGCAATGATGCAAAACATATCTGTGGGTCACTAAAGCCACTTTCAAATTAAACTGCCTGATGTCTGTAAAGAATGGTGCCTTTAAAATGTCATAAAAGTTATAAAAAAATGGGAACAGAAGGGAAAACTGTTTATTCCAAACAAATGTTTTCACTTTGTCCAGAGTGAAGGTTTCTGTGAGATAAGACCCTGAATTAAAACAGCACACAGGCCAAGGTTACTGCCCATGTAATAAAATGTCAGACTTTAAAAAGAGAGTAATCAGGGAGTCCATTTGAACCTTGATTCCATAAATCAGTCATTGAACTCAACAACCTCATTGTATCTTAGCAGAAACTAAAAGCAGATTATCTCCTAAAACAGAAAATAAGAAATGAGGGCAAAAGGAATGTCAAGTCTTAAGGTCCCCAACATCCTCCTCATCACCCCCACTCCTCCCCACCCCACCTCCTCCCTGCCCCCACCCACCCTCACCACCACCATCACCACACACTAAGGCCTTCCATTCCTCATCTTTAGCCTCAGGCTCCTACCAAGCACATAAAGGGCATTCTTCATAGGATTTACTCCCCCTGCTTTCTCTTTCTTTCAGATCATTTAGTTGATCTAAAATTCACAGTTGGTGAGAACACTGAGAAAGTTTTAATCGGATAAAATATTACCAATCTAATGCTGGTTAACAATTAAACATTTCTAATACCAGACTGATTTAACACTGTAAATGGTCTGTATATTGAAAGAATTAATGAGCAATTCCCTTTAAATTAAAACAGGCAAGAGTTGGGACACCTGGGTGGCTCAGTTGGTTAAGCAGCTGCCTTCGGCTCAGGTCATGATCCCAGCGTCCTGGGATCGAGTCCCACATCAGGCTCCTTGCTCATCAGGGAGCCTGCTTCTCCCTCTGCCTCTGCCTTCCATTCTGTCTGCCTGTGCTTGCTCTCTCTCCCTCTCTCTCTCTGACAAATAAATAAAATCTTAAAAAAAAAAAAAGCTGGGGTAAATGTTTGGTCTGCCTTATCATTGTGTCCCCAACCCTAGTTGTGGCCATGTGATCTGCTGTTGAGCTAGGTCTCCCTCAGTCAGCACTGATGTGAACACATGTGGGATCAGTTGCCTCTGCTTGGCTTGACCAACGGGGTGAGGGTTCTTTCCATCTTCTGTAATCCTTTCGTGGATCACCTGTAACAGGCCTCACATTCTAGTTCAATGCTCATTCGGTCATACAAGTGTTTTCTTTCCCTACTGTCTTTGTAGAAGGGATTCCTGGGGTGGGAGAAGATTCTGTTTTTAATTGCATTTCCCCAATGCACAGAAAGAGCTATGGACAAACCCTCCAAGTGACATGTGACCATAGCCAGTTTGGGGCTCCAAAAAGGAGAGAGATAACCCACAGGAGAAATTACACTAACCACAGTGGCCCCATTCCTCCAAGTGAATAATTAACCTAACTACTAGGTATATATTCAATATTCAATAAATATCTATTGATTGATAAGACATGCTACTACAAGTGTACCACTAGTCCTAAATTTGCTAGGTGTTGTTTTATTTGGTGTTAATTGAACAATCATCCCCTCTAATGGCTCCCCATTAATTTTGCATGTCTATCCTTAACAGAGGTCATAAACTAGTTAGGTCATAACATTGACTAATATAAGTTCAGAGAAGTGCTTGATTTACCTCCACTGTGTTTTAAAAGCATTTTAGGTTTATGATCCCTGCCTTAGAAAATAATCAACCTCCTTATTGTCATCAGGTATGAGCTAATACTGCACTACCTGCTCAGGCATTCTTAGTCCTTCTGCATTAATTGCCTTAAATCTCACAACCACTCTTGGGTGGGTCCTGTTACAATCCCCATTTTACAGAGGAGTCGCCGAAGCATAAAGTTCAATTACCCATGGTCACACAATTTATAAAATATGAAAAGTCAGAACTCAACCCTGTCATCAGGCTCCTGAGCCAAGGATTTCGCAAAAATACCACAACGTTGCTCATGAACATCCCACCTAAAGGATGCACTTTTGCTAATTATTTCTGGTTTTTCAAAGTCTGATTCTGTTCCTACAGGTTTCTCCATAGGTATGTTTCTGGCTTTTAACTACTATTAACATAACCGATATTTTGGACCCTTAGAATATTAACTGCTCTCCCCAAAATGATGAAGGAAATACAAAGTCAGACACCCGTGAATATACACCCCATGCCTTATTATCTTGCTGCCCAGATAGAACATTTTTTTGCAACCATTGAGACCCCACACTGGTTGAGATCAACAGAATGATCATCTGTCCAGTGTGGTTAAAAATATCTGGTATTTCATTCATAATGTTTCAAAGAGTAAAATAATAAATCTAGCATGCTTGATAGTACTTCTCCCTAATAGTCCCTGTATCAAAATACTCAGGGAGATTCTCCACCACCAGGGTAAGGGACAGAGATAAAACTCAGTCCCAGGGGCTGATGTTAACATCCATGCAGGGTGAGTGAAAAGATGAAGACACGAAGAGGACAGCTGCAATGCCACCATGGCTAGATGCCAGAAAAAGCCAGGAACCATGGCCTCCAGGAAATGGGGGGCAGGGGGCAACACCACTCAAGCAAACCAAGGACAGAAAAGCTTTTCTCTGGGTGAAGAAAAGACTGGTGGGAAACTGAAAGCCCAGGCCTGCACCTCATATGGGTTTAGAGCCCAAACATACAGTCCCTTCAAGGTGCAGAAAACTCTACAATTAGAGTGTAATAGAAACCTGGCACTATCCCAGATGTGTTTGGCAGAGGCAAATGTAGCACCATTCTGAAGAGAAACTCCCAAAATCCAGACCACAGGGAATTTTCACAGGGGAAAAAAACAAAAAAACAAAAAAACAAAAAAATAAGCTACATGAAAACAACCTCACATTCTAAAGTCATAAAATTTATGAGGAAACAATGACTTAAGATACATGAATTTTCAGACCAACAAAACATGAACAATATAAATAAATATTTGAAAAGTGCATAACACTTAAGATAAACACTTTAAACTTTAAAACTCAGGCTCTTTGGGGTAAAGCGTATATTTTTTGCCATTTGTTGCATTTTTTTCACTTTCAACATAATATAAACATTAAATCTTCAGAGACATTTATCACTAAAGAAAAATTTATTTTGAAACCTGATTTCTTTAATGGAAGTTTTAAAAAATGCCTTAGAAAAATAATAATTGGAATACCCCTCCCTGTGTTATCCTTACCCACCCCCGGGACTAATTCAAGTTGACCTTGAAGATTTTTTATTTTTACTTAGAAATGACTGACTCTAATTAAAGTAGGGTGCTCAATTTCACTTGGCACTTAGGTCAATACAATATGAAAAGGAGAGTCATGAATGTTAGGACAAAGAAAATCCCTTTTGTCTTTCTCTGAGCAAGTTAGCAGAGAAAGTTATTTTTAATTTAAAATGTAATACTTTTGTGCTAGTCTTCTCAACCTAGGCACTAAAAATTGTCATTCTTACAAGCATTTATATAAAAGTCCATGCTATGTTACCTTTGTAGTCACTTAGTATATACCCAGTGTACCTTTACCCTGTGTTTATCTGCACAAAATTCTAGGCCTGCTTCTCAGGTTGCAAAGCAGGACTGAGGATAGTTATGACCAGCTAAACAAAGCATAGAGATAGCATTCAAAGTCAAGATTATCATGGTACTAAGTTCTCCAAGGGGTGAGTATATACAGAGAATAGCAGTGTCTAAGGCTTAAGGAAGTGATTAAAGTTCAAGAGCCATAGGGAAAATCTAAGCCAAAGAGGAAAATGAGCATAAGTTATCACGAGTTTCAATAAAACACAAAATACCATGTCAGATCACTGGGAGGCCAGGGCCACTGAATTTGATGACTGGAAAATCACTGGAGACTCTGATTAAACAAGAAAACTTAGGACATTTATAGATAAGAGAACAATGAGTTGATAAGGAAATGGAAGCAATTAGTAGAAAGCATTCATTTAAGAAATTTAGCAGAGAATAAGAATATGATGGTGTCTATAAGAAGAGCAACAGAATCACAAGAAGGTGGCTCAGAAAGGAGAAAGCTAGTTTAGAAAGAATGGTGTAAAAGTAGAACAGCAAAAGCTAACCTTACTTCAGGAGGAAGTATCTAAGGTTGCCTCCTTTGTATATTCAACTCAAAGATGAAAGAAGAGGGCTACCACTGAGGAAAAGAGACCACTCTTCATAGGTGACATTCTCACAGATGTTAGGGCATCTTTTTTTTTCCCCAGTTTTTATTTAAGTTCCAAGTAGTTAATGTACAGTGTAATATTAGTTTCAGATGTACAATTTAGTGATTCAACACTTCCATACAACACCTGGTGCTCAGAGCAAGTGCACTCCACAATCCCCATCACCTATTTCCCCCATTCCCCTCCCACCATCAGTTTGTTATCAAGAGTCCACTTCTTGGTTTTCCTCTCTTTTATTTCCCCCATGATCATCTGCCTTGTTTCTTAAATTCCACATATAAGTGAAATCATATGGTATTTGTCATTCTCTGACTTAATCTGCTTATTGTCAATTCTCTCTAGATCTATCCATGTTGTTGCAAATGGCAAGATTTCATTCTTTTTTATGGCTAAGTAATATTCCTGTATATGTGTGTGTATACACACCACATTTCCTTTATCCATTCATCAGTTGATGGAATTGGGGATGTTTCCATAATTTAGCTACTGTAGATAAAGCTGCTATAAATACTGAGATGCATGTAACCCTTCAAATTAGTATTCTTGTATCCTTTGTGTAAATACCTAGTAGCACAGTTGCTGGACTATAGGGTAGCTCTATTTTCAACTTTCTGAGGACCCCCCATGCTGTTTTCCTGAGTGCCTGTACCAGTTTGCACTCCCACCAACAGTGTAAGAGGGTTCCACTTTCCTCCACATCCTCGCCAGCACTGTTGTTTCTTCTATTGTTAATTTTAGCTACTCTGATTGGTTTGAGGTGATATCTCATTGTGGTTTTGATTTGTATTTCCCTGATGATGAGTGATGTCAAGCATCTTTTCAAGTGTCTGTTGGCCGTCTGTCTTCTTTGGAAAATGTCTGAGAAGAGATTGTTCTTCACTAGGAATGTTCTCAGAGATGTTAAGACATCTTAAGAGAACACTCAGGGCTCCTGTAAGAGATGAGTGAATGTTACTCAGGGATTGTTTGTATACCTCTCTGATGAGGAGACACTGGGAGTGCTGTGAGGAGTCCAGAAAATCCCACTGAAGAGAGACAACAAACTGTGTGGTAGACCACTGCCATATACCTCTAGTGGCCTTCGGCTGCCCTCTGGATACTTAAGAATAAATAAAACTAATGTAAAAGATAGGGACCACCCATAAGCATCTGCCTTAGGGGTCCTGGGATCAAGCCTTATATCGGGGTCCCTGCTTAGCGGAAAGTCTGCTTCTCCCTCTCCCACTCCCCCTGCTTGTGTTCCCTTTCTCGCTTGTGTCAAAGAAATACACAAAATCTTTAAAAAATAAATAAAGCGCCAGCTACAAGGAATGACTGAGGTCCATAAGATTGGCTAGCAGGATACGGTCTTAAAACTAACTTTAGCAACCAAAAATAAGGCTTTCTCATTACTTACAAAGCAAGAAAGGCTAAGACAGGGAAAAGTTATCTAGAGCTACTCCCACCCAAACACATAAACAAGTAAGAAAAAAAAAATGTCTAAAAAGCAAAATATAACATAAGTTAATATTTTTATATACTCTCTGGAAAGTATTATCATAAGTACCTTCATATTTGGGGGGGGGGGGAGAAGAAAGAACCTCAGTTAAAAAGATTTCTACAAAGTTTAGATGCACAGGGGCGCCTGGGTGGCTCAGTGAGTTAAGCCCCTGCCTTCGGCTCAGGTCATGATCCCAGGTCCTGGGTTCAGGCCCCACATCGGGCTTTCTGCTCAGCGGGGAGCCTGCTTCCTCCTCTCTCTCTGCCTGCCTCTCTGCCTACTTGTGATTTCTCTCTGTCAAATAAATAAATAAAATCTTTAAAAAAAAAAAAAAAACAAAGTGTAGATGCACAGAGGGAGCACAAGAGTATGTGCTTGTGTTAGAAAACTAAATCTGGGGGCGCCTGGGTGGCTCAGTGGGTTAAGCCGCTGCCTTCAGCTCAGGTCATGATCTCAGGGTCCTGGGATCGAGTCCCGCATCGGGTTCTTTGCTCGGCAGAGATCCTGCTTCCCCCTCTCTCTCTCTCTGCCTGCCTCTCCATCTACTTGTGATCTCTCTCTGTCAAATAAATAAATTTAAAAAAAAAATCTTTAAAAAAAAAAAAAAAAAGAAAACTAAATCTGATTGTTGCCAGAAGGGAAAGGAGGATGGTCAAAATGGGCAAAAGGGAGTGGGAGACACAGGCTTCCAGTTATAGACTAAGTAAGTGTTGGGAAGAAAAGGCACAGAACAAAGCATACAGTCAATGGTCCTGTGACGGCCCTGTACAGCGACGGAGGGTGGCTACTTGGGGTGAACACAGCATACTGTATAAACTTGTTCCAGTCACTATGTTGTACACCTGAAACATATATACCGCGTGTAATACCATGTGTCAGCTACACTCAAACAAAACAAAACAAAACAACTGGGAAAGACCTCAAGAGAAAAGAATGGCTCTAGTCCTCTCCTCTAAAACCAAAATAATAATTCTGCGGCATTACCAGCACTAAACTAGCTATGTCCAGAAAGAAAGAACAAACAAAAGAGAGAGAGAGGGTGGGGGGAAAGAAAACTAAATCCACAAGAATGACAGGAGGCACAAGAGGTACATCATACCTGGTCTTAAAGGAGAGCAAAACCTGAGAGTCTGTTAACACTAAGGACTCGAGCACAAGAATTAGTACAATATGCAAAGGCATGACAATGATTAAAACGATGACTTCCGTAGAACACATATGATGAGATTTGTTGTTTTTAAGCGTGGTTATAGCGTATATTTTAAAAACTAAAGTATATCACACCCTTATCTCACTTTATTTTTTTTTTTTTTAATTTTCAGGCTAATCTATCCTGCACACTGAGTCATTTCTGAGCCATTGGCTATTAATGTCAAGAGTCTTTTACCTTCCTGGAAGACGTCTGTGACTGATATTTGGATAATAATATTTTGTGCCAGGCCGCCTTTGTTTAAGCTTTTTTATTTGATTTAATTTTTTAGTGGTTGTTCTGAAATATAAACATGGGTTTTTCAAAAATTAGTTACCTGAGAACAAACCAATGCTTCCTAAAAATGACCCCCCCACACACCAAAAAATGGGTTGCTCTGTAAGGGCACAGACTTATTTGTCCACATTTGCCAGCCTGAAGCTGAATACATTTTATATCAATATGCATAGGTGAAAACTCAAAAGGTAGCCAACAGCTCACCCATTAAGACTAAGAGATAAAACCCAATCTGGGGCAACGGGGTGGCTCAGCTGGGTAAGCATCTGACTCTTGATCTCAGCTCAGGTCCTGATCTCAGCATTTTGAGTTCAAGCCCTGCGTTGGGGTTTCTTTCTTTTTTTTCTTTCAGTCTTTCTTTCTTTCTTTCTTTCTTTCTTTTTAAGTAGGCTCAGTGTGGGCCTATCTAAAAAAATAAATTAGAAAATAAAATAAAACCAAACCAAATAAAATGTAATTTGATAACTTTCCCATATATTCAATCATAAGCTTTCATCTCTGTTTGGTATTATTTTTGAAAAGTCTGATATGCTTGTTAGCAAAATGCAACACAGATCCAACAATGCCCCAACTGTCCTTATAATTTTTCATTCTTTATTTATTCAGTGGATCTCTTTAACTGTGCCAATTCCTGAAGCTTCGAGGCACACAAACATACAGACACATACACCAGGTTTTCAGAAAAATATTTAAAACAGCAAAGAACTCCAATAATATCAAAAAGAAAAGCCAATAGGATTTTTAAAAAGCATTCTTACATTATGTTTCCATCTGGAGAGCCTCTACAGCAAAAAGTAGAATTTCAGGTTCCAGTAGAATTCCATGGCCTTAGAATTCTACTACTGCATAAAAAGAGAGGTCATCCCTAAAAAGACATAAGCCTGAACTCAAGGGATCCCTTTTCTGGGAAACCTTTCCTACCACATTGTAACAACTAACCATTAGGAATGAGGGGATTACCAAGGGTTACCCCCTTTAGGGAGACTTCCTTTAGATTAATGACCCTTCACATTTCTTTTAACTTTCTGTAATAAAGACATGCATTTTGCCTTGGTTTTACTGTTGTTACTGGTATAAAAATTGTAGGAAATATTAAAAGTTTAGTTTCCCTATTCCTCTATGTGTAAGGGGTCTTCAAGACCACATGTAGCTTTACTGATTCACTAGGAGATCTCACAGGACTCAGCAGACAGTTGTTTTCATGGCTATACTTATTAAAGCAAAAAGATATAAAAAAAAAAAAATGAGCAAATGGAAAAGGCGCATGTGAAGTCCAAAAGTAACCAGGTACTAGCTTCCAACAGTTCTCTCCCAAAAGAGTCACACAGGAGGAGCGTTGGTGGTATAGTGGTTAACATAGCTGCCTTCCAAAAGAGTCACACAGGAATTAATTCCTCCATCATTGCTGTGTCTGGGTGGCTCAGTAGGTTAAGTGTCTACCTGTGCCTCAGGTCATAATCCTGGAGTCTGGGGATCAACCCCTCATCGGGATCCCTGCTCAGCAGGGAGCCTGCTTCTCCCTCTGCCTCTGCCTCTCACAAATTAAAAAAAAAAAAAAAAAAAAAAAAAATTCTTCCACTACCAAATTGCGACATGTGTGTGCAGTTTTGTCTACCAGGGAAGCTTATGAGAGACTCAGGGCCCAACATTTTTATTGGACACTGGTCACAAAGACATCCTCTAGGGTTCTGCCAGAATTCTAGACTCTGAGAAGTAAAGCAGGTGTTCCACATAAACCATGTTGTTTGCACAAACAGGTGAAGCACATTGAGCTACTCTTCTATAAATTATGGAATTACGGAATGACCAGAACACTCCAGAAATCCAAGCAATCAAATGCCAATCAAGAACAAACCTAGCAAGCAAGCCTTTCCAAGGATAGCAGTCTGAGATCTGATGGGGTAATTCTTTTCTGCACATATCCTTAGAGAAAGGATGGCCGAACTATTGCATATCAGTTTGGAACCCTGAAGAAAACCTTGAGCTTTTGGGAGGAACACAGATTTATGGAAGATTATTAGGCTATATTTACTTTGAGGAAGAAGGAATGGTGGGATGTGAGAGGAACAAGAGCCTCATCTCTGGTGTGCCTTCTCTGAGAGAAAAAAGATGGGGATGGTCTTTAGCAAGTGGGGAGGTCCAATGCTCATCTCCAACATAGCAGGTTTGGATATGGCAGGACTTCTCTTGGGGGCAAATGATACACATGGATACTCTGGGATCTAAGCCTTAAGGGCTGTAACTCTGAAAACCAAACCAAAGGAAACTTGAGCATATGTCTGGCAAGAACAGACTGGAAATCCTTCATGCTATTGTGGGCCTGCAATTTGAAGACCCCAGTGGTAGCCTGCCTATGCTAAAGACCCATGACCAGGTTGTCAGAATTGTATTCTTCTTCTGGGATTCTTATACAACCCCCCAGGAAAAAGAATCTTCCCTTTGATACCATCACTCTACTACAATTTTTTTTGTAAATCATGTTTTTAAAAGAAAAAGGAATTGATACTGGGCATCTAGCTAGATTGAACTTTTTGCATCTGTTTAAGAAATACAATAACGTGGGACACCTGAGTGGCTCACTCAGTTAAGCATCTGCCTTTGGCTCAGGTCATGATCCCAGGGTCATATGATAAAGTCCCGCATCAGGCTCCTTGTTCAGTGGGGAGCCTGCTTCTCCATCTGCCTGCCACTCCCCCTGCTTGTACATGTGCATGCGTTCTCTCTCTCTCTCTCTCTCTGACAAATAGAATTTTAAAAAAAAGAAAGAAATACAGTAACATGATTCTCTTTCAATCTCCTGTGGTAAAGCAAACTCATTCTAGTTAAACGTTAAATTTCATGGAAACCTCATAAGCGGGTATTATCTACATATTTATTAATGAAGAAATTAAGGCTTAGAAAGATAAAGCAACTTGCTTGAGTCACAGAACTAGGTACTGGAAAATCCAGAGCTCAACCCCTTTTTTTCTGCCTTCAGAAGCTATTCATGTAACAACTATACTATACTCCACTGTTTTAAACATACATCCTTAGAGGATCTGGAAAAACTATGTATGCCCTCACATATTTTTTTTTAAAGATTTTATTTATTTGACAGAGAGAGATCACAAGTAGGCAGAGAAGCAGGCAGAGAGAGAGAGAGAGGAGGAAGCAGGCTCCTTGCCAAGTGGAGAGCCCAATGCGGGACTCGATCCCAAGACCCTGAGATCATGACCTGAGCTGAAGGCAGAGGCTTAACCCACAGAGCCACCCAGGTGCCCCCTCACATATTTTTATGACATCTGTTTTTCACTAAAAAATCAAGTCATTATAAATGATGAAATGTCTTGTATCATAAATATTGACACTTTACATATATAATTGCATTTTTCTTTAAAATATATCCAATACAATCTAAATACCATTAGAATTTGATCATCATCATCCATTTGAAGAATAAACAAACGCTTCTTCCAGCATTTGGAAGTTCTGAATCATTCCTCTTTATCTCTGACCTGTATTCCATTCAACATCACCAAGAGAAGATCATCCTAATAGAATCATCTTTATGCTTAAAATTCTTTAATTGATCACTCTCTCTGAACCTGTGATTAAAAAAAATATAAGGTTCTGATAATGAATATATGTTACTTCCATGGGATGCTAGAAAGTAAAAAAAAAAAAAAATCTCAAATGGTCAACTTGCTGCTTAGCATGACTTCTCTCATAAAACTATTGCTCGTTAAGTGAGCACTACCATTACTCACTTGCTCCACACCAATGCCAAGATTTCAAATTGTGCTTTTGCTGTGAAACCTAAAGGTTTTTGCACCCAGGACAATGCAACACTGTTACGACAGCAGTGGGTGAGAGTTTTATCTTTCTCTAAAGTGGAAGAAGAGCCCACTGTGAAAGGCACAGAGGATAAGTGACTGCTCCCACCCATGCACCTTGACCACACTTTAAGGCAGACCAACTGAACAAGAAAGCACAAATACAAGTTGAGAAGCTGGAAATGAATTGCCTTAAAATCAACTGCCTAAGTATTCCTGGGAAACCTTCATATACCTCTCTAGAGTACATGTACCCTTGTTTAAAGAAACATCCTACCTAGGGGGTGCCTGGGTGGCTCAGTGGGTTAAGCCTCTGCCTTCAGCTCAGGTCATGATCTCAGGGTCCTGGGATAGAGCCCCGCATCGGGCTCTCTGCTCGGTGGAGAGCCTGCTTCCCCCTCTCTCTCTGTCTGCCTCTCTGCCTACTTGTGATCTCTGTCTGTCAAATAAATAAAATCTTTAAAAAAAAAAAAAAAAGAAACATCCTACCTATATTCTGTCCCTATTCTGTCTTCTAATAAATTACACTGGGGGTATCAATCCAATTGTATTTCCTCCACCTTGAGTGTTAAATGTTTCAGGCAGGAGCTGTGTCTTCTTTGGCAAGGTCTTCTAGTACTCAGCCCTTGACACTTGCTACATAGTACATGCTGATTAAATACTTGTTTGATGAATAAATGAATGTTGTTACAAAGTAAACAAAGGAAACAAAACTTAGTCCAAACATCAACATTAGTGAGTTAAAACAGACCACAAAGAGATTTTTGGTTTTGGTTTGGTTTTTGTTTTTTTTTTTTTTAGTATGATCTCACTTTGGTCAAAAGAAGTATGTGTAAATATATACATATGTATCCAGAGATATTTCTAGTTGGATAAATTTGGGGCCACTTTCTTTTTGGCCATATCTATTTTCTGGTGTATCCACAATATAGTTAAGTAAATTTTATAACATTTTATAAAATATATAAACAAAGCATAAGTAGAAAAGACACATCATCTGTTCATGGAATAACGTTCTGCAAGCAGCTGCAAGCTGGCCTCAGCCCAAAGAGAAACTATTGGTTAACCAGGAGAATTATATTCTATCCCTCCCTGATCTTCAGACGAAACTCTGTCTTTATGACAGGGATTTGGACAATTAGTTCAATGACACCACACACACAAATACCCAGAAACTCTGATAGACATTCTACACATTCAAAATAGCTTATTTAGAGAATAGCTGCCTTATTGGAACATTGAGGAACTTTGTATATATCAGCTAACAAATCCAGCATCCCACCAGTAAATTTTCCAGGACCACTTGGTGATAACAAGGGAAACACTTTAAGTTAGACATGCTCCCATCATCCAGATCAGGAAGGAAAATGGATTTATCCTTAGATGTGCCATGATTGAACATTCTCAACTTCACACTGTTGTATTATTTTCAGTAAAGTAAATCTGTTAAACCTATAACTAAATATTATGTAATGTGGATGACTTTGAAAGATTTTTCACAGAAATTAATTCAAAAACCAAAAAAAAAAAAAAATCCTTAACTGAATCAAGGACAGTCACATATATAAGGTAAATATGACTAATTATAAATTATCCCACTTTAAACCACTTCTAAATTCACATTATTTTAGACATTGAGGAAACTAACAGCTAAAAATACTCTGACATAGCTCAAAAATGACAGGGTTTTTTTTTTCTTTTTCTTTTAGTTTGGTTTGGTTTTTGCTGCTGTTGTTTTAGATTTTCCAGTTTAAGCAGATGGAATCTGCAAAGGACTGAATGTTTATGATGCCTAATGTGATTATGACAAAGAATATGACATTTCCTCACCCTCTCACTCCACAGTGAGGAACAGAATAGGAAAATAATGCATAAATAATGAAAACTAGGGAAGGATATGATGTACATGCCAACAATACCTGGATTTTCAACTATACTTTCTACTAAATATATCATAGATGGGACAATAGACGAAGGGCTACATCACATCCCCTCCAACGTCCTAGTGAAAGAAGATGAGTAAGACGAGAGGATGAAAGCACAGGACCCTCACATAACCACACCCTTGCCCTTTAAGGAGAGCTGAGGCAGTTGGAATGAGAAAGGCAAGTAGAGCTTATCGAAAGCTGTGGAAGAACTTCTTGGCCAAACCGAGGAGCATCTGAGCCCCATAATCCCTTGGCATACAACTGACTACATGTTCCCAGCTGTTGGCTGCCGAGGGAAACATGTAGAGAAACTCTTCTGGACAGAGAAAAGACCATCTACCGCAACCACACCTGAGCATCTGGACCCCTGAGCATCTGGACCCCCGTGTTGTATTTCCCTGCATCCCACAAAAACCTCTGACTTCTGAAGTTCTAGAGTTCTATCTAGAAATCTGATCTATTAGTTGAGGACCAATTAACAATATGAAACTTCACCTTCATTTTCATGCAGGTATAAAGTATTCAGAAATGGACATGGATTACTTACCAAACTCACTGGTGGGGACACATGCAGACTTCATTCTGTGAAGATAAATACATAATTTTTAAAAAGTATTTATTTGAGAGAGAGAGAGAGCAAGCACAAGGAGCAGAGAAAAAAGCAGGCCTCCTGCTGAGCCAGGAGCTTGATGTGGGACTCGATCCCAGGACCCTGGGATCATGACCTAAGCCGAAGGCAGACACTTAACTGACTGAGCCACCCAAGTGTCTCATGGATTTTTTTTTTTTAATTATGAGTATATGATGAAGTTCAAATGAGAGATCACTGTGCAGAATCACAACTAATGATTTCCTGGCTAATGAGTTCAAGGAAACCCTAAATTAGTATAGATAATGTATTTTTTTTAAAGATTTTATTTATTTATTTGACAGAGAGAAATCACAAGTTGGCAGAGAGGCAGGCAGAGAGAGAGGAGGAAGCAGGCTCCCTGCTGAGCAGAAAGCCCGATGTGGGGCTCGAACCCAGGACCTGGGATCATGACCTGAGCTGAAGGCAGCAGCTTAACCCACTGAGCCACCCAGGCGCCCCTAGATAATGTATTTTTTAAATATTTTGAGTTTTCAACAAGTTTCAAAAAGACATTGCGCTCACGAAACTGTACTAGTTCTTGTAAAAAATACTTATGTATCTGAAATCATGTAAAACTACACATAAAAGGAAACATTTAGTGAAAAATTTTAAATGGAATGAAAGGAGAAAATGTAAAACTGGCTAACATAAAAACAGCATATTAGTGAAGTAGGAGACAAGCTCAAATTTTTCTTAAAAGTCTTAAGATAGAATAAAATGAAAGAAAAGAGTTATACAATTGCTAAGAGAGAAATATTAAGAATTCTCACTACATGCACAAAACCGTGTATCAGCTAAGTCATCATGATCTCGGGGTCATGAGCTGGAGCCCCATGTCAGGCTCTGTGCTCAGTGGGGAGTCTGCTTGAGATTTCCCTCTGCCTCTGCCTCTCATCCCATACTTTCTTCTCTCAAATAAATACATAAGCCTTTTTTAAAAATTGCAACTTTTGTATCAACATGGACAGGACTGGAAGAGATTATGTTGAGTGGAATAAGTCAAGCAGAGACAGTCAATTATCATATGGTTTCGCTTATTTGTGGAGCATAAGGAATAACACGGAGGACATGGGGAGATGGAGAGAAGAAGTGAGTTGGGGGAAATCAGAGTGGGAGATGAACCATGAGAGACTGTGGACTCTGAGAGACAAAGTGAGGGTTTTGGAGGGGAAGGGGATGGGGGGTTGGGTGAGCCTGGTGGTGGGTATTATGGAGGGTACGTATTACATGGATCACTGGGTGTGGTGCATAAGCAATGAATTCTGGAACATTGAAAAGAAATTTTAAAAAGTAAATAAAAATTAAAAATATAAAGATAATAAAAATAGGGACACCTGGGTGGCTCAGTGGGTTAAGGCCTCTGTCTTCGGCTCAGGTCATGATCCCAGGGTCCTGGGATCAAGCCCCGTTTCGGGCTCTCTGCTCAGCAGGGAGCCTGCTTCCCCCTCTCTCTCTGCCTACCTCTCTGCCTACTTGTGATCTCTGTCTGTCAAATAAATAAAATCTTAAAAAATAATAATAATAAAAGCAAATTAAAAATTAAATTTTTTTTTAAAAATTGCAACCAACTGAGGTAATGGACATGTTAACTAACCTTACTGTGGTCATAATTTGGCAAATGTGTGCATTTTAAATCATCATGTTTACACCTTAAAAAGTTTTACATGTCAATTGTATCTCAACAAAGTTGGAAGAAAATAACAAACAACTACCTATTATCCAATGGTTTAACTTATTGTGGTTTATTTTATTTTCTTTCTCAGAAGATTTTTACATTTTTGCAGACTGACTATTGCAAATAACTCTGTAATAAATAAATTTGGACATAAATCTCTATCTGTATCTGTAATTATTTTATTAAGGTAAATTCCTACCTGAGTCAGAAGGAAAAAATTTAATTAGAAAATTAATTTTAAAATTAAGTAATGAATTAATTGTTTTCTAGAAATGCTTTAACTTTTTACATTTAAATGGTATGAATAATTTTGTATATATATATGCATATGTATACTTGACCCTTGAACACTACAGGGGATGAGTACCCCAAGCAGTTGGTCCCCCAAGCAGCTGGAAATTTGAACATAATTCTAGACTCCCCCAAAACTTAGCTAATAGTCTACTGTTGACTGGAAGCATTACCAAAAATATAAACATTCAAATAACACATACTTTGTATGCTGTGTGTATTATATACCATATTCTTACAATAAGTAAGCTAGAGAAAGGAAAATGTTAAGTAAAGCATAAGGAAAATACATTTACTGCACTTTAATGCAAAAAGGTCTGCATGTAAGTAAACCCACCAAGTTCAAACCCCTGTTTTTCAAGGTCAACTATACATAAAAAATAACAGGGACTTTAAGTTGGGTGACCTGCCCTCAGGTCAGGGAGGGGCCCTGGCTGGACTCTACATTTGGGAGGGCCTGCTGGGTGGGCTCCCTGGTCCAGAAGGACTTCTGGCTATGTTCTACCATAAGGTCGTATCACTAGCTGAACTCTGAAATCACCACTGATGGGATTGGGTCACCAGCTGTATACCCTAGCAGCATGGTGGCAACGTTTGGACTATGTGACTGGGCCTAGCTATAAGCTGGACTCCACAATCTCTCATGGTCAGGTGGGTTCTCAGGCTGTGTTCTTTGACCACATGGTGCCACTGGTTGGACTCCTGATTTAGGCAAGGCCACAGGCAGGGCATTGTGGTTGAATAAGGGCACAGGTTAGGCTTCCCTATTCTGTAGGTCACTGGCTTTGCTCCACTGTAGGGTAAGTTCACTGACCTGGCTACCTGGTCAGGAATGGTCCACAGCTGTATCCCACAGTTGAGTAGGACTAGAGATTGTGTTCTGTAATCTGTCCAACTCCCTTGGTGCGTTAGCCATATCCTAACCTCCAGAATTGGGACAGGGTCTCTGTCTGGGCTCCCTGCCAGGCTGTGTTCAGCAACCCAGCAGGGCTACAGGCTGGTCTCCACAAATAGGTCTTCAGGCTGAGTTCCCCAGCTCTCTGGTAGCACACGGTGGTCTCTCACTGTACCCAGGATTACATTTCAGGCTATGTGGTTATACGGGGCCAGAGACTATTCTTAACAGTTGGGGCAAGGCTGCAGCCTTGCCACCCTGTCCTAGCAGGGCTGTAGGATGGAATCCAAGGCTGCTGGGGTTCCTCGACCTCCCGGATGGGAGAGATTGGAGCGCATGCTCAGTGGCTGCGTGGGGCTGGAGCAACCCCGCCACGCGGGGCCCCTGGCGGCCTCCGGCTGGGATCTCTGCTCAATGGCGTCACTCCAAGCAGCAAAGCAATCCACCCAGACCTGAGCATTGGGTGTCCTAAGGCCGCTCCCTCCCCTCTGGGGTAAAGCCCCAGAGATTCCCCCAGGGACCTTCATGCAGGGATACTCCCAATTAGCCCGCGGGGGTGGGGGGGGCACCCCTAAAGGCTGGGGGAGCTTGACGTCCACCTCTGGCTCTCTGTTGGCATTGGAGAAACAAAACCAAAAACCCTGGGCCCAGCTCTGGCACTGAGTCAGTCTGCGCCCTGGGGAAAGCACGAGGCGGTGAGCGTGTGGCCCCTCCTCTTACCCTTCCCACGTGGTCCTTTGTCACAGGGGTGGAAGTATGGGGTGCTAGGCCATGCCCCTGGTGCTGGGATCCTCGCAGTCCTACCTCCTTTCCCAGCATGGCTGCTCCTTGCTCTTCCAGGGGCACCTGACCTCACAGCGCCGACGGTGTCGCAATCCTGATGACGTCATCTCGAGACCTGGTGGTCCTTTAAAGGGATGTTTTTGAATGGTATTTAGGACATTGGACAATGCCTTTCTATAATGTCCAATGGAGAAGGATTTCTAGACTGGAAAAATAAACAAGGATAAGTCACTGAAATATTAGCTGTGCTTGTCTCAGGATATTGAGTTTACAGTGTTGTTTATAGTCATAGTAGCTGAGTGTCTAAATTTTCCACGAAATGTGGAAAGAACGTTTTTATAATCCAAACATATATATATATATATATATATATAATCACCTATATATGTATATTTATTGTAAAATCAAAATATCTTCTCAACTTGGAGCAGCTTCCATCATTTTTAAAAGATGTCCCAAAGAGCACCTTTAAAATAATGTTGAAAAAATAATAATAATAATGTTGAATGCTCTTTCCCCCCTGCACCTATAGGTAGAACTGCATATTGTATATCTGTAAATATTTTATGCTCTTTTTATATACAGTCTGTTACCTCTAAGAATAAAATAGTGTCTGAGCTGCACATTTCCCTCTAAAGGATAAGAAAGATCTCCTAAGTTCATCTGCATGGAATGGTATGTAATAGACAAGGATTACTTCATGCTATGAATCTGTTGAGTTGAGTTTGGGATAAATTACAGAATTTTCTTTCTGCAAAAGCAATTTTTCCCAAATCTAGCTTTTATCGATGTTCACACTATTCTTATTTTCTGTTCATTTAATGGTAAATTACCAGTTTATCTGAAAGCAATAACAGACTAACTTTTCCTTTGATTCTTTGTAAGGCAATTTTTTTTAATTACAGTTTGGAAAATAAATGAAAAAGAGTGCCCCTCTGACTCTCCCAAGTAGTTTTCATGTTATTACTTCCCCTATTCTCATTCCCCAACCAAAACAGTGTCCCCATGTTGTTTATTTCCATGAATGCAGTGGGCACCAATTATAGGAAGATGTCAGTGAATAATAGAAATATTAGGCTTTTAGCTCACTATGACAGAAAAGGCATGTGCTGTCAAAACTATGATAGATCTCAAATTGGAAGGCAGGCTTCTCCACCCCACACCTGCATCCTGCTCTGAATCCTACTTATATTTAAAATCAGCATCACAACTGGGACAGACCTTATTCTGGCTTATTATAAGCCAAAACCTCTCAAAGAGATTAGAGATCAGAGAAGGTGTGTGTACACCACAATCAAATCACTTCTTCACAAAGCTGTCAAATAGACAGAAGACTGACTTTTTTAGAAGAAGCCATGGACATCCAAGTAGGGCCTCGGTAGGTAGGCATCTATGCTAGGGATACTGCAGAATCAGGATAAGAAGTCAGTTGAAGGTCATTCTTCTAAGGAGGAGCCATTAAGCAGAACTAAGCAAAATACACATTAGTCATCTTTTAGCTAGAAACTTACACCTACCCTCCCCAACAACAACAAAAAAAATCTACTAGGGGAAACAATTGCTACAATGAGAACAGTCTCAGTGAGCATATAGTCAGTGCATCCGGAACTGGTTGGATTGGATATCCTTGGGGCACAAGAATCGTCTGTCTGTGCTTCTATCTCCCCTGTAGAGAAACACCCACAGAGTCAACTAGTGAGTGGTCTCTTCCTGTGTTAGCTCAGCTGAAGGAAAATATGAGTACTTCTGGCCCTTTGGACTAGCCTACCCAGATGGTACAGGTTTGAGTCCTTTTTTAAAACTTGAATTATAATTGAGAATCAATGAATTATATTGATTTTTAGCATACACCTTGATGATTTCTGATAATCTTATAATCCCATATATTTTCCACTTCAACCAGGAGAATGATTGTATCAATGCTAAGAAGTTTCCTCATGTGTTACTCCAGGCTGTTGCCCTTCCCACACACAGGCAATCATTTATTCTGACTTCTGTGACCATAGATTTGTTTTCCCTGTCCTTGAAATTCACATATTGGGAATCATACGTATAGCCTTTATGTATCTGACTTCTTTTGTGCAACTGAATAGTTTTGAAGTTCATTTAGTGTATTGCTTTTTTCAGTAGTTCATTTCCTTCAACTGGTGAATAATATTCCCTTTTGTGTATATGTATCACAATTTGTTTATCCATTTTCCTGTTGGTGGACATTTCCTTTGCTGCCAGTTTTTGGTATTATGAATAAAGCTTCTACGTATATTCTTGTACAAGTCTTTTTGTAGACAGATGATCTCGTTTCTCTTGGGTAATTCTTAGGAATGGAATTGCTGGGTCATAAGGGAAGTGTCTATTTAACTTTATAAGCAACTGCCAAACGGTTTTCCAAAATAGTCATACAATTTCACACTCCTACCAGCAGTGCATCAGATTTCCAGCACTTTCATATCTTTGTCAATATTTGGCATTATCCGTCATTTTAATTTTAGCCACTCCAATGGGTGAGTGGTACTATTTTCTTATAATTATAACTTCATTTTCCCGATGACTGATAAATAGAGTCCCTTTCCATGTGTGTTTTGGCCATTCCTATATCTTCTTTAAAGTAGTGTCCTACTTTTTAGTGCGTGTCTTCACTGAGTTGGTTTTCTTTTTGTTGTTGAGCGGTAGCAATTGTCAGATATATGTATTGTGTTATTTTCTTCCTGTCTATGATTCCTTTTTCATTTTACTAATTGTTTTTCAATTGATGAAGATGAGAACAATGTTTCAATTTTGATGAAGTCCTGTTTACTACTTTTTTCTCTTATGAGTGGTGTCTTTTGTGTCCTGTGTGTGTCTTCTATATTTTTTTAACCTTCTAGTTGAGATTTAGTTGGGGTAAACCTTAATTAGTCTTGTTAAACTAAAGATTTATTAAAATATGATTGATAGCTGCGTAGTATTTTACCACATAAATATTCTGTGGAAATATAATTTTTTTCCATTTTTTATCAAAATAAACAACACAATGGTGAACATTCTTTCATAAATTTCTCTGGGTGCTCTCTGATCATTTGTTTTGGGCAAAGTTGGAGGTACTGGACCAAAGGGTACATACTTTGATACCTATTCCTAAATTGGTTTTACCAATTTGTACTCCCACCAGCAGTGCAGAAGAATGCTCACTCCCAAGTTTAATCATATTTTCACATCCTTATTGGTTTTTTTATATTTCTTGTGAATCAACTTTGCCTTTCAAACATTTGGGGGGAGATTCATTACAGATAATAAACTTTTGGTTTTCTTATGTTATAATTTTTTTAGAGTCATCATTGATATTGACTGGCAGAGGGGTTTTTGTGTTTTTTATGTATTATTTTATGTACATTCATTTAATCGCTATAGAGTGTATCATTCGTTTCAGACATAGAGTTCAGTTATTCATCAATTGCATACAACACCTAGTCCTCATTACATCAAGTGCCTTCCTTAATGCCCATCACCCAGTTACCCCATCCTGCCACCCATCTCTCCTCCAGCAACTGCTGAGTTGTAAATTTCTGTGTACATGGGGATATCAGAATTTTCCTTTATGTTTTCAGTATTAGATTCTGTCTTTGAAAGGCATTTCCAGGAACTAACTCAGGTATTGTCATAGATATGAGTGCCAGGTTCTCTCACTACCAATAGTCAATGGTGTCACCAAAGGTTAAGGTAGATGGTAGGTAGATAGATAGATAGGTAGATGGATGGATGGATGATAGGCAAACTGATTCACTGGGAAATTACTTATACCCAATGAAAACTTTGTACTCAATTTATTGGATAGCTCCAACGAGACTCACTTGAAGTCCCTGGCTTCCCAAATCAGGGGGTACCTTAATCAGGTTCTCACAGGAATTATCTTCTTCTACTCTATGTAGATCACTTGGCTTCCTCTGTGACTTCTGTAGTTCTGTTTCTCCTCCTGGAAAACACACCTGACATTCTGTAAATAATTTGTTCAAGGTTTCTACTCAGCAGCTTGAGGTGAGCCGACGTAAAGCACTAGGAACCTTCTCTATTATGGACTGAATTGTGTGGCCCAAAATTCATAGTTTGAGGCCCTGACCCCCAATTTGATGGTATTTGGTGATGGGGGCCTTTGGAATGGGAATTAAGGTTAAGTGAAGTCATAAAGGTGGAACACTAATCCAGTAAGACTGGTTTTATAAGAAGAGACACCAGAGAGCTCTCTTACCGTCCACATGCATAGAGAGGAAAGGCCATATGCAGAATCAGCAAGGAGGCACCCATCGACAAGCCAGGAAGTGTGGCTTTGCCAAAACACAGCCCTCCAGCACCTTTATCTTGGACTTTCAGTCTCCAGAACTGTTAGAATATAAATTCCTGTTGTTTAAATCACCTAGTCTGTAGTATATAGTTATGATAGCCCTAAAAGACAAATATATTCTCCAATAAAATCTCTCTGTGAGTATCCTTGCTTCTTCTTATATATTCTTTTTTTTTAATATTTTATTTATTTGACAGAGAGAAATCACAACTAGGCAGAGAGGCAGGCAGAGAGAGAGGAGGAAGCAGCCTCCCCGCAGAGCAGAGAGCCCGATATGGGGCTCGATCCCAGGACCCTGGGATCATGACCTGAGCCAAAGGAGAGGCTTTAACCCGCTGAGCCACCCAGGCACCCCTTTCTTATATATTCTTGATGTGGGTAATGGACTCAGAGTTACCATATTTGTTTTGAATATCAATCATTTGAAATTCTCCATGGATGATCTACAGCCTGTCTTTAGAGTATAAATACAGTACTTAGCATCCTGCCACACATCAATTAGCTTCTTAGACTCATGCAAATTCACTCCTGGTGCTGTGAAGGACCAGCCTTTCCAAAAGCCCTTGGCTACAAATACTGAAACAAAAGAAGTCTGATTCCAAGGGGAAAATACGGTAATAATGTTAGGTAGGCAGCCAGGAGAGTCTACCACAATGTGATATTTACTGGTGGCTTTAAGGGAAAAACCTGACTGAAAATACAGAGCTCTTCAAGCTAAATTCTTGATCCCACTTAATAGCCAGACTCTCAATCATGTGTAGGATCAGCTTCTTGTGCACAGACTTAAGAGGAAGTCTCCTAGTCTAAGCATCTGTCTTTTTTGCCTTCTGCCTTTCTTCCCTTGAAGTTCTTCTAACAATCCACAGCTTAAGATGAAGGAGGAAGAACAAAAGGAAATAAAAGGTGAGACACTTTTGGCAAGTCCTTAGTGCCTTTAAAACACCCATTCCTATCTATTAGAGATCACAAAAACCAAGAAGAAGCCAGTGTCTAAGTAGTATAAGGAAGGGTAAAATAACATGTCTGTACTGGGAGTAGGAAAAAAAAAAAAAAAAGATAAAACAGGAAATCAAGTGTGGCACCTATCCCTTCTACCCTTTCAGACGTACTCTCCACACTTTACTACTGGGCTATTTGCTCCCAGCAAGCTGACCCCTACTGATAGTACCATGTGGCCTCCCTTGCTGTCTGGCTTTCATATTGGTCTACTAATGGTTGACAGTGGCAGGAAGGTGGGAGAAGAGAGAGATCAGAGAATTTACCCCGCTGCATCAGTCCCTGGTGATGCTTGGCCATGGCCGTGTTCTCCCCAAGGTGGCAACTCTTATAGACCTTCTCCCACGGCTATAACTCCCCACCTTCTCATAACTTCCACCTCCTTTTGTCCCTGCAGGTCCCGCTTTGGCATACTTCCTCACACTGTGTCAGTTCCCTTAAGCCTACCAAAGCCATTGCACCTTCTCCCTTTACTAAACTTTTCCTTAATCCCTTTGATTTTGCCATCTGTTTGCTGCACAGGCTCTAACTGGTAATTCAAGTACAAGTTAAGAAGTATGTATGTGATGGGGCACCTGGGTGGTTCAGTCAGTTAAGCATCTGCCTTCAACTCAGATCATGATCCCAGGGTCCAGGGATCGAGTCCCATATTGGGCTTTCTGCTCATCGGGAAATGTGCTGGTCTCTCTGCTCCCCTCCTCCTCCCACTCTGACTCACCCTCTCTCCTTTCTCCTCCTCTGCCCCTGACTCCCCCTGCTCCTGCACTGCATGCACATGCTCTCTCTCTGAAATAAAACCTTTAGAAAAAGAAGTATGTATGTGAGTTAGGGGTGGGTAGAAAGTCTGAAATGCAATGCAAAAAATAAATCAAGTTACCAGCAATCTAAGTGCCATGCTGAGAACTTGATTTTGATAGAAGATCCAATTGAAGAAGGAACCTCCTCCATGCTTCTTTCAGTGCACACTGAAGTCCACAATGGGATGGGAGAGAAAGGTGGTAAATTCTGACAGAAAGCAGACGTAGAAGGGATTGGTAACAAGATCAGAGACCAGTACAGACTCACTGAACTCCACCGATCTATGGACCACCATTCACTCTTCTTTCTTCTAAGACTCTGCCCCCAAACACCCTTCACTGTATAATGTCGTCCATTCTTCTCAAGCCTTCCTTCAACCATCACCTCTCAGTGGAAGAATGCAAGTCTTTTTCTACTTAAACATTATTCTTTTTTTTTTAAACATTATTCTTAAGTTACAGCCCCAGCTACTTGGATATCCCCCAGCCACCTAATATTAATTCCTCTGAAACTGAACATACCCTCATCGTCACAGTAACTGACTTCCTTTTCTGTGAACGCTGTCAGCTCCCTCCCATTCTACCATGCTCACCACCTCAGATGTTTTTTCCTACCCTCCCCCACAACCCCCATATTGAAACCTCTTGCTGAACACGGAATCTAGATTGTGAATCACTGAGTATCACACGTGAAGACATGTGGGCTTCCAACTTCCTCTGCCACTCCTTCCCTTCAGTGATCTTCAACCTACTCTTGGAATCTAATACATGCCTTGCCCCTACATTATTTTGTAAGGGCCTATTTAGCCAGAGCGATTCCATCTCGGTGAAACAGTGATTTTGTTGTTTATGCAGTAAAACTTAAACTGACCCTACCCCCCCCCCCGCCCCCGCAAGAGGAACTTACTTAGAAGCAAGTCCGGGAAACCAGTAAAATATGGTCGACCAGTCCCTGATAACAGAGCCCAAATACAGGGGCCAGTCAGTTCAGGTGGAAATAACAGAGCCCAAACACAAGGATGAGTCAGGCCAGGTGGAGACATCCAATCACTATCTCCCTAAAGAATGTGCCCCCCCCCCCCCCGCCTTTTGGGCACCAATTCTGACCAAGGTGATAGGCTAGTTCAAATAGCTACTATGGGGTGAATTATAATTCAATTGGCCACCCGTGTGTGATCTAGCATGACTGTGCAGCTTTCTCTGTGTGTTACAATCTCATTGGCCACCTGTCTGTGGCCAGGCTCAACCACATGGCTTTTGCTCTATAAAAGTTAGTCTGGGGGCGCCTGGGTGGCTCAGTGGGTTAAGCCACTGCCTTCGGCTCAGGTCATGATCCCAGGTCCTGGGTTCGAGCCACACATCGGGCTTTCTGCTCAGCAGGGAGCCTGCTTCCTCCTCTCTCTCTGCCTGCCTCTCTGCTTACTTGTGATTTCTCTCTGTCAAATAAATAAATAAAATCTTTAAAAAAATAAAATAAAATAAAATAAAAGTTAGTCTGTGAGGCTGGGAGTCCCTCGCTTTCTCTGTAAGAGGTGACCCGACCAGTCAGTTTGATTCTCGGTGCTGGCGCAAAATAAAGCTTTGCTTGACCTTTGCTTTGTATCAGTCTCCCTCCTTTGATCACCGACCCTAACAATTTATTGTAATGGAAAAAACTTGCTGACCAGTCATATCTGTAAGAAGGAAATAAAAGCCCTCAAATTTTAGGACAAGTGTCAAGTTCCTTCAAATACTTCCCTCTCTTTCTTTTTCTCCTCTAAATGTTCCCTTCACCTGAATATTTGACTTACATCACTCTAACAGACTTGCACACTATTATAATTATGTATTACATATTATCGTCATGGGCCACACATGTTTTTAATTCTTAAGTATAACACTATTATATATAATAAAATATATTATAATCATGATCATAAAATACAGAAATTTTTGCCGTGCTAGATTTCGGATTGTTTTAAAACAGGAAAAGTTCTGTTTTATGCTCCACAGCATCTATCTTCAATAACTTCTCAACTATATCTGGTTGCATTGAATTTTCTGACATGCATATCAAATTTTCAGGCAACATTGTTTTTAACATTAAACAGAGACTATCAAAAACACAAAAGCTGTGCATTATGTATCCTTCTATAACTTGGCAGGAAATTCCTTTTTATTTTTAACCATTGAGAAAATAATTAAACAAAACTAGAGTAAATGCACAAACAATATTTAACTTGGAAATGTTGACCACATCACCCCTATTAGAAAGACAAGTATGTGTCTATAGTTCGAGTTAGAGGGATTTGGTGACAATACCTTTTTCTCTCCTAGACAAACTGTGCTATTCTGACGAAGGCAGCATTTTGTGAGTAAAATGAAGCTACTCATGCCTGCTTTGCAAGTTTAATGATGGGCACATGTATGAACTAGAGGCTCAAAAGAAAATGTTTTACAAGGATGTTTTCTGTTTTCACAGAATCATCCACAAATGTGAAGAATGATCATAATTTGGACCTAAAAGTTTCCCCTAGAAAACTCTGACAATCCTTTAGTTGGATCAATCTTCCCACATATTTTTCTAATTATTTGGGACAGCTGCATGAAAATATGTTCTTTGATTTAGCTATTTATTCTCTTAATTACTATAACTGAGTATTAACATTATAATTTCTCAAATAACGTTCATTAGATTCTCCTATAGTGACATCAACGCCTGTTTTATATTGTTCCTAAAACCTTTATTCCCTTCAGGATGGAACATTCTCCATCCTTATATTGTTTATAAACATAAGCAGTGGACCTCTTAATTGTTCATTTGCTTTTCAGTTTCATTTTGGTTGCCTATCCTGTTTCTAGCCCTTTCTGTTGCCAGCCTCCTATTTTCCCTTGGGGAATGTCCTTTTCCCACACCTTCAGGAGATGTGGCCTAGGCTAGTGAAGCTGACTTTACCCGAAAACCTACGCCAAAAATGGGCGTACCACTCCAGCCTGTGAAGTCAGGTCATTATGTAGTCACTGACTACAGTGATATAATGAATGAATTTGAATTCACAAGAATCAGTGCAGAGTCTGGTGGGAACCCTTAGAAAAGGTGCTCTCTTCCCATCCGGGCTGCCGAACAGGAAGGCTGTGGCCCCGAAACTTCTGAGAGCCCCCCCTGAGGAGGAAACCAATACAGGACCGCAGAACCAGGAGGCGAGAAAGATTCCTGATATAATTAATTGCGAGCTTGGGCCCAGAGATACTTCCTCTGGATTTTAAATTATTAAAGCCAATAATTTTTCTTAATTAAGCCAGTTGATAAGTCAATAAATTCTTTCCTTTTTGTAATTCAGTCAGTCTGAATTGATTTTCTGGCCTTTGCAAACGGGAAGATATGTATCTGGTGTGCCAAGGATGACCACACTCTCTTCTACTGCCTTCCTGTCTGACCAAACGTGAGTGTTAACATGGGCCTCCTCCTCCCCACCTCGGCAGCCGTCAGAATCATGTCTTTTTCCACATCCCAGTGTAGATCCTCCATCCACAAAAGCAAGAAGCACTTTTGGGCTTTCTTCCAATTACCCTCTACTTCTCTCTCCAGGCCAGAGCCCTCGGCAATGTCGTTTTATTTTATTTTTTTTTCAATGTTGATTAACTGATCCATCCCTGAATGAGTTTCAACGCCTTCTTCTTGTTTCCCATTTCCTAAAATAGGCTGTAACTTTTTAAATCCTTTTTAATAGAAACACAAAAAAAAAAAAAAAGAGAAATAATTTACAAGAAAAAGTGAAAAGGTCCTGACGAGGGCTTTGACATACTATAGTCAAAACACTGGTGATTCTAAAAGAGGCCAAGCAAATCGCTCTACAGATTGAGGAGCATTGAGAAGGGCCCCCCTCACCCCCAAACTGTGTCACTTCCTTGTCTGTCCTACTTCCTTTGAAACCACCATTTTGAATTCTACGATTTGAGGGGGTTTTTTTTTGGGGGGGGGTGTTGTTTTTCTTATTGTTGCCGTTTTTAATGCAAGCTGGGTAGTAAACACCCTGGCCAGACCATGTTTTGCACACTACAAATCCAGATACGTAGCAGGACATCTATGAGCATATCCATGGAAAAAGCAGAAAAGAAAATATGAATGTATAAGTATCCAGGAAATCAACCACGTATGGAGCTGAAAGATACCACCGTTCAGCTCCATGTAGTATGTGAGTAAAATTTTCATTATGTATAACTGCTATACCATCGGAAGATCCTGATTTTTATTAAAGATTTTATTTATTTACTTGAGAGAGAGAGAGAGACAACACAGAAGGAGAGGGAGGAGGAGAGAGCAGAGAGCCTAACGTGGGGCTCCATCCCAGGATCCTGGAATCATGACCAGAGCCGAAGGCAGACGTTTAACCTACCGAGCCACCCAGGTGCCCCGATCTTGATTTTGAAAGTAGAAGTTATAAAAAACTGGACTAGGATTCAAAATAAATTGCTCTGTCTTGCACTGCCCCCAGAAAAACTGAGATGTGTAAATTTTCCTAACTTCGTTTTCTTCATCAAGCCTGTTGACAAGCGACATTATGTTATTTTTGACTTTTATCTCACTCTACAGAAAGGATGATCGAATCAGTCTTAATAATAGATCAGTCTCATTAATAAAACCTCTGCTCTCCTTCAATTTACATGAACTTCATTATGAATAGTAATTGGCCACACTGAATTTACGGTGTGAGTCAACTAATGCTGAATACAAAAGCACAGGGAGATTTAAGAGGAAGGCCTGTTGCAAGGTCATCCACGTGGTAAAGAAAGCTGAGTAGTCCTCAGAGAGGGACAGAGAAAAAAAACCTCGGTCTCCTTAAAAAGCACTCAACCTGAAATTAAGCCTTAAATTTTAAATAATAAATAAATGTCTTGCTAGACAGAAAAATCTAGGGCCCCAAACCCAAAGGGCACAAGAAGATGGTTTTGTGACCTTGTCACTGTGTGAAATCAATGTCATAATAAAAGGAAACCTGGTGGGCGCCTGGGTGGCTCAGTGGGTTAAGCCGCTGCCTTCGGCTCAGGTCATGATCTCAGGGTCCTGGGATCGAGGCCCGCATCGGGCTCTCTGCTCAGCAGGGAGCCTGCTTCCCTCTCTCTCTCTCTCTGCCTGCCTCTCCATCTACTTGTGATCTCTCTCTGTCAAATAAATAAATAAAATCTTTAAAAAAAAAAAAAAAAAAAAAAAAAAGGAAACCTGGTTCCTGGCTGATTTTGCTCTTCTTCCTCTTGTAGCACCATGTTCCAGTCGTGCATCCAAGGTAACTGTGGGAAGTGGGAAGTGCTGACAAAGGTTCCAGATGCCTCTCTGAAATGGAATTAATGTGAAAAGTTTTTCAATTTCGCATGGAGTCCAGAACAGACTTTTTGAGTGACTAAGTTCACTAGTGCTCTCAGATTTTTTTAAAAAGATTTTATTTATTTATTTGACAGACAGAGATCACAAGTAGGCAGAGAGACAGGCAGAGAGAGAGGAGGAAGCAGGCTCCCCGCCGAGCAGAGAGCCCGATGCGGGACTTGATCCCAGGACCCTGAGATCATGACCCGAGCCGAAGGCAGAGGCTCTAACGCACAGAGGCACCCAAGTGCCCAAGATTTTTTTTTTTTGGCACTCTCAGATTTTAACACATTATTTTTGACAGCTAGTTCAAAATGTACTATATACATATATATAATATAAATGTATATAAAATATATATTTATACACTGTAATATATAATTATGTTATAGGTATGTATATTATATATACTGTATATCATACTAAATATATATTGTTAGGACAAGTTCTGAAGGTATTAAGAAGGTCTAGAAACTCAGATGACTCCACAAGTACTTATACTTGCCTATAGTCAAACTATTCAAGCCAATTCTTTCTATGATACTAGTCTTTAAAAGATAGTTCTTTTTCAAAATAGATGGACACTGGCAACAAGCCAGACCATCCAAAAGTCAACAGAGATCTTAAGGTAAAGGATTACACTTCCAAGGCTCCTGTAATTATTTCAATAAGTGCTTGAACGTGTTTACAGCATAAACAAAGGCCTGTCAATGAGTGATTGCATTCTGTTTATAGAACAAAGAACTGAGGGACACCCTCCAGCCTAAAACTCGCCTAAAAAGTGCCAAAGCAGAGAATAAAAACAACTCCCTATGCAGAGCACTAGACCCCCATGCTGCAAATACTTTGCTATTTAATTAAGCCTGGCTCACTCTACTTTCCCGTCCAAATACCAAGAGAAAACAAGCTGAACAATTCCAGCTTGATGATTAGAATGGGCCTCCCATAGAGACTGAGGGAAAAACCCATTCCTCCGCTGAAGATAGACCCTCCGAGCCCTAATTCAGTTTTCTTGTTTATTGCTTGGCATGTCATCCTACTCCGCGTAATTTATTCCAGCTGTTTCTCCTGAAAGTATGGCATTAACAATTTGCTGTGGGTCTCCAAAAGCACGCGCGCGCACGTACACACACACACACACACACACAGAGCAAATTCAACAAATGTTGGGGTGCCAGGGTGGCTCAGTCGTTAAGCATCTGCCTTCGGCTCAGGTCATGATCCCAGGGTTCTGGTATAGAGCCCCGCATCAAGCTTCTCCCTCTCCCACTCCCCCTGCTTGTGTTCCCTCTCTCACTGTAATAAATAAAATCTTTAAAAAAAAACAAAGCAAATGTTGATCACCAAGTCAAAGGAACAGATACTGCTGATACTCCAGGATGATACAGATATGATTATCGGGTATTTGCAGTTTTAAATAATAGATGAAGTCTTGCTTTTTATGCATAAAAAGCTGGTAATGTCATGATTATACACTCAGAATGTACAACATATCCAAGTATTAAAATATGAAGGATATAATTTCAGGATATGTTGTTTACTGAATATGCTAATCTTAATTGCCATGAAATTTGCAATTTATATCATTTTTTTAGTCTGAGTGTGAACATATTTGATATGAATCCAATATCACTCACAATTCTTCTTTATTTTGCTATCCTTGTCCTTGACTTTAAAAAAGATATGGAAATCTCTAATTCTAAAATCATAATTCTAAAATTAAAAGCATCAGTTAAAATTCTATCAGCTTGTTAATCTTTCGGGCTAAAGGAGAGATTACTACATTTTCGCAATCTTGGCTTTCAATACAGTGATGGTTGAAATTTTATCTATTTTTTTCATTGAAATGTCCAACCTTCTTTATATGCTTAGAGGTTAAGTCATTTCTACCTTTTTAAAAAAATATTTTATTGTTTTACTTGAGAGAGAGAGAGTAGGAGCAGGGGTTTGGGGGAGAGGGGCAGAGGGAGAGGGACCAGCAGACTCCCCACTGACCAGGGAGCCCCCACATATGGGGCTCAATCTCAGGACCCTGGGATCATGATCTAAGCCACTGGAATGAGTCACTCAGGCCCCCCTCTACTTTTTTTAAAGAAAAAAAAAAAAAAAAGGAAAAGAGAGAATGAGGGTGCCTGGTTGGTACAGTCAGTTAAGCACAGGACTCCTGGTTTTGGCCCAGGTCATGATCTCAGGGCTGTGGGATGGAGCCCAGCATCAGGCTCCATGCTCAGTGGTGAGTCTTCTTGGGATTCTCTCTCTCCTTCTTCCTCTGTCTCTCCTGCTTGTGCTCTCTCTTTCTCAAATAAATAAATAAATCTTAAGAAAAAGAAAAGGAATGAGAAGGAAAAAAAAATCAAAGTTTCCACCAATTGCAATGCTGATGCAATGAAAATAACAGAAATAATGAGTGACAAATAAAAGTTTCATGAACCTATATTAGGCTGATATCTTTTCCAAGAAAAACAACATTTTTTAAAATGAATGAACCCCAGATTGCTTACAAGATGTATCTTCTCCATTAAAAATGACTAGGGACTTGTGGGTGGCTCAGTCAGTTAAGCATCTGCCTTCGGTTCAGGTCATGATCCCAAAATCCTGGGATCGAGTCCCCCAACAGCCTTCTTGTTCAGCAAGGAGCCTGCTTCTCCCCCTGCTTGTGCTCTCTCTCTCTCTCTCTTGCAAATAAATAAATAAAATCTTTTTAAAAAATGATTTAAAAAAAAAAGAACCAATAAACTGATGGCTCACGATAAAATAAAAGTTGTTCATAGTCCCATTACAGTCTGCCAAAATTTTTTTACAAATCCGTTCTTCACTCTTCTTTGTTCTCATTTGCCTCAGTTGTTGAAATCACTGACAGTGCAGGATCGGGGAGAAAAAGTACTCTCTGCAACTCTGATTGAATCTGCGTAAACAAACGAATTAACTCTGTGTGGGACTGCTGGATACATGAGACACAAAATGCCCAATTAGTTCAAGCTTTATAAGTTATTTTACTTAATTGCTTTGGAGATCGACTGACCTCTCAAACTTATTTGTTTGTATAGACAAGAACTGTATTTCTAACTGAGTTAGAAACCAGAAAATACAAACTTGACCGCATATTCTAACCACGGCAGCCCAGTTCCACTCAACAGCATGAGAAGAGAGCAAACTCTACCATCTACCAGTCTGAGAATGAACCTTGAATGAATGAAGCTCTAAGAGTTGGCAGGGGTGGGGACAGCAACAAGGAATCGTTAACACGATTTTATTAACCTGACAATGAACTAGATATGCAACAGCCCAAGGAATCCTCAAAGAGGCTTAGATTTATATATTTACATAAAACCAAAGTCCCCTCCTTTTCTTGTTCTCTGCTTTGACATTATCCTTGTTGTCTAGCACTCCTCTCTTAGGGTAGTTCTACTAGCCCCTTAGTTCCATAAGCAAATTTGCTTTACATATGCACTTTTTGCATTTTAACACTCTCGTGGATGGATTAGGGCTTGGCTTACCATGTTTAATGACTGACTCTTCCTTCCAGACTGGTAACCCAGACTAGTTGGTTTTCTTCCAGCAATACGAAAACAAATTATGCTTCCAGTATAACTGTGCAAAGAACTAATATGCCTTATAGACACCAGCTGTTGTTAAATAAAACCTGACATGCACTATGCTTGTGTTTTCACATCTGTTTCTTAGGACAAGTCTACCTTTTATCAGGCTGTTAAAAGTTCACTTATTTCTATAATATCTTTAAGTTGAACATACTACCATATTTTTCCCCCCAGAGGTAGAGGTCTGCAAATCGCCAGGTTTACACACTTCACAGCACTCACCATAGCACATACCCTCCCCAATATCCATAACCGCACCCCCCTCTCCCAACCCCCCTCCCCCCATCAACCCTCAGTTTATTTTGTAAGATTAAGAGTCACTTATGGTTTGTCTCCCTCCCAATCCCATCTTGTTACATTTATTCTTCTCCTACCCCCTTAACCCCCCATGTTGCATCTCCTCTCCCTCATATCAGGGAGATCATATGATAGTTGTCTTTCTCCGATTGACTGATTTCGCTAAGCATGATACCCTCTAGTTCCATCCACGTCGTCGCAAATGGCAAGATTTCATTTCTTTGGATGGCTGCATAGTATTCCATTGTGTATATATACCACATCTTCTTTATCCATTCGTCTGTTGATGGACATCTAGGTTCTTTCCATAGTTTGGCTATTGTAGACATTGCTGCTATAAACATTCAGGTGCACGTGCCCCTTCGGATCACCACGTTTGTATCTTTAGGGTAAATACCCAGTAGTGCAATTGCTGGATCATAGGGTAGTTCTATTTTCAACATTTTGAGGAACCTCCATGCTGTTTTCCAGAGTGGTTGCACCAGCTTGCATTCCCACCAACAGTGTAGGAGGGTTCCCCTTTCTCCGCATCCTCGCCAGCATCTGTCATTTCCTGACTTGTTAATTTTAGCCATTCTGACTGGTGTGAGGTGATATCTCATTGTGGTTTTGATTTGTATTTCCCTGATGCCGAGTGATGTGGAGCACTTTTTCATGTGTCTGTTGGCCATCTGGATGTCTTCTTTGCAGAAATGTCTGTTCATGTCCTCTGCCCATTTCTTGATTGGCTTATTTGTTCTTTGGGTGTTGAGTTTGCTAAGTTCTTTATAGATTTTGGACACTAGCCCTTTATCTGATATGTCATTTGCAAATATCTTCTCCCATTCTGTCAGTTGTCTTTTGGTTTTGTTAACTGTTTCCTTTGCTGTGCAAAAGCTTTTGATCTTGATGAAATCCCAATAGTTCATTTTTGCCCTTGCTTCCCTTGCCTTTGGCGATGTTCCTAGGAAGATGTTGCTGCTGCTGAGGTCGAAGAGGTTGCTGCCTGTGTTCTCCTCAAGGATTTTGATGGATTCCTTTCTCACATTGAGATCCTTCATCCATTTTGAGTCTATTTTCGTGTGTGGTGTAAGGAAATGATCCAATTTCATTTTTCTGCATGTGGCTGTCCAATTTTCCCAACACCATTTATTGAAGAGGCTGTCTTTTTTCCATTGGACATTCTTTCCTGCTTTGTCGAAGATCTACTGCTTGGCTATTATTAATACTTCTGTGAACATTGCGTACAATTTGTTATGTGGATGTATGTTTTCCGTTCTCTTGGACATCCACGGAGGGGGTGGTTGTGGTGGTGGTGAAATTGTGGATTCTACTCTAGGTTTAAGGTTTCAGAAACTGCAAGAGTGTTTCCCAGAGCAGATGCACCGTTTGACATTCCCACCAGTAACAACCGAGAGTTCACATGTCTGTGCCTCTTTGTCAACACTTGTGATTTTCCTTTTGATTATTGCTATCCTAGTGAGTGTGAAGTGGTGTGTCAGTGTGGTTCTGCTTTGCATTTTCCTAGTGACTAATTATGAGAACATATTTTCATGCGCTCTTTGGAAATGTGTATATATCTTCTTTTGAGAAATGTCTATTCAGACCCTTTACCCATTTTTTTTCATTATTTTTTTTATTTTATTTATTTTTTTTTTATTTTATAAACATATATTTTTATCCCCAGGGGTACAGGTCTGCGAATCGCCAGGTTTACACACTTCACAGCACTCACCATAGCACATACCCTCCCCAATATCCATAACCCCACCCCCCCTCTCCCAGCCCCCCTCCCCCCATCAACCCTCAGTTTGTTTTGTGAGATTAAGAGTCACTTATGGTTTCTCTCCCTCCCAATCCCATCTTGTTACATTTATTCTTCTCCTACCCCCTTAACCCCCCATGTTGCATCTCCTCTCCCTCATATCAGGGAGATTATATGATAGTTGTCTTTCTCCGATTGACTGATTTCGCTAAGCATGATACCCTCTAGTTCCATCCACGTCGTCGCAAATGGCAAGATTTCATTTCTTTTGATGGCTGCATAGTATTCCATTGTGTATATATACCACATCTTCTTTATCCATTCGTCTGTTGATGGACATCTAGGTTCTTTCCATAGTTTGGCTATTGTAGACGTTGCTGCTATAAACATTCGGGTGCACGTGCCCCTTTGGATCACCACGTTTGTATCTTTAGGGTAAATACCCAGCAGTGCAATTGCTGGATCATAGGGTAGTTCTATTTTCAACATTTTGAGGAACCTCCATGCTGTTTTCCAGAGTGGTTGCACCAGCTTGCATTCCCATCTTTAAGTTGAACATACTACCATATTTTATTGTCACTTAAATTTCTAATTTTATTCATCAGCTCTAGTAGACTGGTTTCATTTTTATAACTTTTAAAATGGGGAGGGTAATTAAAGCTCTCATTTACATAACATTGTTTCTTTAATATTTTGCACAAATGAGTTTTACATTAGTTTCTGCTATCCAGAAGACACTCTTGAAATAGTGACATTAAATTTTAGGAGACATCATGGTCTCCTAAAGATTCAATTCTGGGCACCTGGGTGGCTCAGTCATTAAGCATCTTCCTTTGGCTTGGGTCGTGGTCCCAGGGTCCTGGGATCAAGTCCCACATGGGGTTCCCTGCTCAGCAGGAAGCCTGCTTCTCCCTCTCCCACTCCCTCTGCTTGTGTTCCCTCTCTCTCTGTGTCTCTCTCTGTCAACTAAAAAAATAAAATCTTTAAAAAATAAAAAGATTCAATTCAAAACATATTTATTAAGCACCTACATATAAAAGAATGTTTTTAATCTCTGCAGATACAGCAGAAAACTAACAAACCCAACACTTAAATGGTCCTGTGGTGATGAAGCTTTATATTCTGATAGGGTTGGCAATAAAATGAGTAAATAGACGTCAAGTCATACAAGTGTTTTAAGAATAGATGAGTAGGGGCGCCTGGGTGGCCAGTCGGTTAAAGCCTCTGCCTTCAGCTCAGGTCGTTCTGGGATCAAGCCCCGCATCGGGCTCTCTGCTCGGTGGGGAGCCTGCTTCCTCCTCTCTCTCTCTGCCTGCTTCTCTGCCTGCTTGTGATCTCTGTCTGTCAAATAAATAAATAAAACCTTAAAAAAAAAAGAATAGAAGAGTAAAGGAGGTAGGCGAGGTTGAAGAAAATCCTCTTTACATATGGGGGTAGGGAAAGTCCTCTTGATTAGAAAGATACTTAAGCTGAGATTTCAAAGAAAGGAGAAAACAAACTAAACACGTATATGGGGAAGAATATCCTGGATGTGAGAAGAGACAGTGTAAAGTTCTCAGGGGCTCACAAGCATGGTTGGTGTGCAAGGAAAAAACAAGGCAGCCAGTGTGAGAGCGTAGCTTGAAATGGAGAGGAGTAGTGTAAGGGGGAGATAGCCGAAGACCAGGGCAGAGAGTTCTCCAGAGTGGAAGAGGAATGGCCAAGCAGATCATGCCAATGTTTTTGGCCAAAGTATGAGTTTTAGAAATGTAAAACCCCACCTAAGATTTTGAAAAGAGAACTGACAACATGGGCCTCTCAGTTTTGTTGTTGTTGTTGTTGTTTTTAAAGATTTTATTTATTTGAGAGAGAGAGAGCGTGTTAGAGAGGGAACACAAACACAGGGAGTGGGAGAGGGAGAAGCAGACTTCCTGCAGAGCAGGAGCCCTTTGTGGGGCGCAATCCCAGGACCCTGAGATCATGACCTGAGCGGCTGGCAGACACTTAACACCTGAGCCACCCAGCTGCCCCTGGCCTCTCATCTTTTATTTCTGTATGGAAAGCAGGTTATAAGGATGGGGTTAAACAGAGATAAGTTAAGATGCTATTAAAGTTCTGGGCAACAGATGAGGTACCCTGGACCAACACAGTAGTGGTGGAGGGAGTGAGAAGTAGTTTGACTCTAGCGTTATTACTTTGAAGGGAGGACAAGAATTCTATGGATGGAATGCTGCACGTGAGGTATGAGAGAAAAAGAGGTACAAGGATGTCTCAAAATTTTTCCTAATCAATGGGAAGAATGGAATTTCCAGATACTAAGAAAGAAAACAGAGGGACAAGTAAAGGAAAAGAAATTAAGAATTTGGGGGCGCCTCGGTGGCTCAGTGGGTTAAACCACTGCCTTCGGCTCAGGTTATGATCTCAGGGTCCTGGGATCGAGTCCCGCATCGGGCTCTCTGCTCGGCGGGGAGCCTGCTTCCTCCTCTCTCTCTCTCTGCCTGCCTCTCTGCCTACTTGTGATCTCTCTCTGTCGAATAAATAAATAAATAATCTTTAAAAAAAAAAAGAAATTAAGAATTTGGTTTTACTTATGAAGTTTCCTCAAAAAATTAAAAACAGAATTACCATATGATGCAGCGATCCCATTTCTTGGTATATATCCAAAGGAGATGAAATCACTATCTTGAATAGATATCTGGACCTCACGTTCACTGCAGCATTATTCACAACAGTCAAGACATGAAAACAACTTAAGTGTTTGTTACAGAAGAATGGATAAAGAAAATGTGAGAAATACAATGAAATACTATTCAACCACAGAATAAAAGAAAATCCTGCCATTTGCAACATCATAGCGTTACCCATGGCTCATGTGATTATTATACCAAGTGAAATAAGTCAGACAGAAACACAAATACCGTATGATATCACTTACATGTGGAATCTAAAAACAATGAAATCATAGAAGCAGAGAGTAGAATGTTCATTGCCAGGGGCTAAGAGGTGGGGAAAACATGCAGATGTTGGTCCAAGTGTAAACTTTCAATTATTCGATGAATTAGTTCCAGGGATCTAATGTACAGCCTGATGACCAAAGTTAATAAAACTGGGTTATATACTTGAAAATTGCTACAAGGGTAAAGATTTAATGTTCTCACCATGACAACAACAACAAAATGGTAATTATGTGAGGTGAAGGGTGTGTTCACTAACCTTATTATGGTAAATATTTATTATATATAATGTTTATCAAGTCATCATATTGTACACCTTAACATTACACATTAATGTCAATTACCTCAACAAAGCTAGAAATTTTTAAAATTGATTTAAAAAATTATTTGGTTTTGGACAAATGAAACTGGGATCCCCATTAGTTGTTGGAGAGTGTATGTCAAATAGGCAGTTGGCAAGTGGAAGGAAGAAAGGAAGGAGGGAAGGGAGAAAAAGGAGGAAGGAAGGAAAGAAGGCAGGGAGGGGAGGGAGGGAGAAAGAAAGGGAGGAAGAAAGGGAGGAAGGAAGGAAGGAAGGTAGGTAGGAAAAAGGAGGAGGGAAGGAAGAGGCAGTTGGCTATGGAAGCCTGGCATTTGGTAGGAGAAATCTGGACTAAGAATAGAAATTAGGCAATATCAGTATATAGATGGTAGTTGGTTGACACAGCATAAATGACTCTCAGAGTGAGGGATGATAGAGAAGACAGAGAGCTAAAGACTATGTTGAAGACCCTTGTTTTTCCTCACCCAAAAAAGCAAAAGGTGAGGAAGAAGACACAATTTCAAAAAGTTTGTCATGCATCTTAATGTTAGGGGGCTCTTTTATAGCTACACACAATTGGCAGTTAAACTTAAGTCCCCTCATTTTCAAAAGGATCAGTACTAATGAAGCTAACACCTTATTTATTTGTTTGCTAAGCATCCGCTGCTCATCCTAGCGGATCTGAATCTGGACAAAATAAATACAGGAAATCCAGAGTTGAGCTCCTCTAAAGGGCATTGTGCCTCAGCATAATACCCTTTAAGAACTCCCAGAGGCTCTATTCAGCCACCTGGTGTTTGAGAAATTGATAGGGCTACTCCACAGAGTATCTTGATTCTGAAAGAAGGTTCCTCAAGGAAGCCACAAGCCTGTGTTGCCATCATTCAGCCTACCAGGCATCCACCCTGGAAATGTGGACAAATCATTTACTCATTGCTATTCCACTGCTGTAGCCAAGAAAGCCACCTCAGTGATTCCAAACTCCTAGCACTGACCTCGGTATTCCCTCTCATATTGAAGAGGGCTGACCTGTATAACCAGCAGAATGTTTTGGAAATGATGATGTGTGACTTCAGAGCCCAGGCCATCAAAGATATCAGAGCTTCTACCTTGCTGTCTCTTGAATTACTTGCTTGGGAAAAGCCAGGTGCCATGTTTCAAGGACACTCACACAGCTCGAGAGAAAAGCCACCTGCTAAGGGGCTGATGCCTCCTAGCGACAGCCAGCAAGGAACTGAGTAACCTCCTACTGACAACCTTGTGAGTAAGCCATCTTGAAAGCAGATTCTTCAGCCCCATTCAACCCTTCAAATGACTGCAGACTTGACCAACAGCTCAATGGCAACTGCAGGAAAGACCCTTAGCCATAACCAAGCCAGTTAAGCTGGTTCCAGATACTTGATCTACAGAATCAAGAGCAGTATTTTATTCTTGTTCTAAATTATAGGGTGATTCATTACATAGCAATAAATAATGAATACCTTCATAGTCTTTGTTTTCCTATCTCTTTTTTCTTTTTAAATTCATTTACTTATTTTTAGAGAGACACAGAGGGAGAGCATAAGCAAGGGGAGGGGCAGAGAGAGGAGAGAGAAAATCCTCAAGCAGACTCTTCCCTGAGCAGGGAGCCTGATGCAGGGTTCAATCCTAGCACCCTAAAATCATGACCTGAGCCGAAATCGAATTGGTCACGTAACCGACTGAGCCACATAGACGCCCCACTCCTATCTCTTTGTTTACCCTTTATGTACACGCTTTATTTGGGGTTTGCTTAATTCACAGGAGGATGGAAGTTAGAACAATGGCTCTCAACCTTGGCTGGATAATGGAATTTACTTAGGAACCCTAGAGATCCAGACTGCTTGGGTCTGGGACACAGCCTGACGTCGGGGTTGAGTCAAAACTATTACAAGCAAACAATATACTATCAGATTTCAGATAAGATACGAAGCAAACCTCAACTGCTGAATTTACTTCCTTCCAAAAGTACTGAAAGGAAGAGGAAGTGTTTTATGGGTCACAGTATTCTCGATATGGACACTGCAGAAAGGGTCAGCAACAAAGGTACCTCTGTGATTTGCTGGTAATCCATACAGAGCAAATAAAGTTGTGATAGGAAAAGCCAGGAAAATGTGGACTGCTTTCCACCTGACCTCAGCCTAGACACCACGTAACACATGCCACTGGGAGCCTATGGTTTCATGAGGGATAACCTGCGCTATCTGCCTTTCACACAAACTTCTACTTCATTCCCTCCTTCTGTGCTCCCGCCCACATACAAACCACATCCATTATCTGTTAAGATACTTTAGATGGCAAATTAAAGGAAACTCAAACCAACCACCTTAAAAATAAAAATGTATTCTATGGAATCATAACAAAGCTCAATGGTAGAACATTCCAGAATTGTTTGAGTATTGGTTACACCACACACACAGATTCACTCCCTCTCTGCTATACTCAGGCATTTCCTGATAGACACAAACACCTGCCTCAGCTCCAGGCATGAAAAGAAAAGGACAGAAGAAGAGAGAATGTTTTTTCCAATATTCTCCTTTTGTCAGGAAAGAAAAAAAGAACAAAAAAAGCAAAAACCCTTTCATACACACACGAGACTTCCCACACATTTCAATGGTGTGAAAAATGAATTTTGTACTCATTCCAGCCAATCAACAGGAGACAGAATTGGAAAACATGAGGCCAGGATTTACCCCACAGACCCAAAGATAGTATCACAAATAAACACACACACACACACACACACACACACACACACCCTTCATATTACCCATATCAATGTATTATAATCCATCAACAAGAATACTTCTGTTGCATCAAACAGACACAGATGAGTTAGCTACCGTGTGTTACAAAACACACAAGCACAAAATCCCAGTGGCATAAAACAAAAATCATATTTCTCAGAAATCTGCAGGTTAGCCTCAGTAGTTTCGCTCTGTTCAGGGAGAGCCACTCCCACATCTGTGCTTCTTTTGATGGTCGGCTAATCCAGGTGGGGTTTTGCACTTGAAACTTCGAGCACACCTGAGCTCTGCCCCACCCCCACCACTTCCACCCCTCCCTAACCCCCCAACTCCCCCCCACAAGTTGGGCTGAGGTCCCTTGCATATATATTCATTCTGAGGCACTGGCGAAAGGGAAGGAGGTACCCAAGGAAGCTTTCTCAGAGCAATAGCAGAAGCACAGGAAGACAGGCAAAAATAAAATGCCTCCTAACGTCTAGTTTCAGAACTGGCACATTATTACTTCTACCCACATTCTCTAGGACAAAACAAGTTCATGGTCAAGCCCAAAGTCAAGACCCGAGGAAGTAAGTGCATACCATTTTTAAGGGGAAGGACTGCAAAATCCCACAGCAAGGAGTTTGAATATGAGGAGAGGTTAACTCAGGGCACCTGGGTGGCTCAGTTGGTTAAGCATCTGCCTTCGGCTCAGGTCATGATCCCAGGGTCCTGAAATCGAGCCCCAGATCAGGCTGTCTGCTCACAGGGAGTCTTCTCCTCCCTCTCCCACTGCCTGCCGCTCCCCTTACTTGTGCTTTCTTGCTCTCTTTCTGTGAAATAAATAAATAAAAACCTTAAAAAAAAAGAGAGAGAGAGAGAGATTAAGACTGAAGGCCAGTATTCCTATCTACCACAGATAGTAAGTAAATCCGTTTTTGGTCACCAAAAATAAAATTATTAGGAAAGTCCTGAGGATTCACACAACTGAGGGAAACATAATCATCGGGCTCAGAAAGTAAATGTCTCTGAAAAACCAAGAAGCTGAAAGCATGATCCTTTTTAAGCAACGCTCTGTCAGGATCCCTCACCGCTGGACAGTCTGTCACGGCTGCTTGTGTGAAGGAAACCCAGCTGTCCTTTCTTTTATTTACTCATTCAAAATGTAACGTCCTTGCCAGAAACATCCAATCAGCTGAGCAGAGTTCATGGCCAGGCAGTACTACCAGGATCGGGGAAGAGAGGACATAGCCTTTTGCTTCTCCATATTGGTTGCCTCCCCTAACATGGCTCATAATCAGACATTCTCCCAAGATACAGAGAGACTTAGACACCGGAGAGGAAAATACACAACAGTTAAAAATGGAATGGAAAAGGGATTCTATGAGCTGCTAAAATACATTTTGTTCTATTGATACATCCCCCCCACCAAGGGAGCTACTTCCTGCTTGACAGCAAGAGGGTGAAACTTTGGATCCCTCATGATAGATCCCCTGAGACCGAACCAGCATTGCCCAGGAATGCACACTCAAGCAGCAGTCTCTTTTGGACACAGAGGAAAGACACATGAGCCTTGCAAACCTTTTTTTTTTTTTTAATTGTTTTGGGCCACTGAATAGACTTAAGGAAGTTCAGTATGTTTCCAGTTTTACAGTCGGCATTTAAATAATCTAAGACACACAAAAGATAGAGGGTGACGTCATGTACAAACAGGCTCAGGAAAAACCATGGGGTCTCAAAAACGTCCACACCGGAACGGCGTTTTTACGCCAGGAGATCTACACGAATTGTGATAGGTCTTCGATTGTACTCAGGGCTTTGGGAGATCTATGCATTCAAATCACTATTCTTGTGCTTAAATAATGTAATTGCTCTCAAGGGATGGAGACTGCAGTATCAGATTAGGTCATAAGATGGATGGATTTGGAGGATCTCATTTTTTTTCTCTCCCTAATTCACTTTCGGATATTACAGCCATGACAAATACACCAGAGAGAGCTGGTTGAATAAACAGCAAGTTTTATTAAATGTTTATAGTAAATCAAGTCTATGTCCCCAAACAGTCATTTGGTTAGTGAAGAAAAGTGGAGAAGGGAGCAGGAAGGAAATTAGAAAAAGGAAGGGAGGGGGAGAAGGAGAGTCAGGGAAGGAGGGAGGCAAGGAGAGAAGGAAAGGAAGAGAGATAAGAGTATCCATCCATCCCCTCACTGAGCTGGGCACACAGTGTTTCTCGGGGTTCTTTGACCCTTATTTAGGGTTGGGACACCATGGGCACAGATCAAGTATGTCTTCTTATGTAATTGTCTTCTCAGGCGACTGGAGCCACAGGTGCAATATTATGGTTCCCAGTTAACCATATTCATACCTGCCCAGGGTCCTAGGATCTCAGCCTGCTCTTTTTTCTTTTTTTTTTCCTTTTTTTTCTGGAAGCAGAGCAAGAATAAGTTCAGCACGGGTGTTAAACTAAGGGGAGTCAAGAGAAGGGAATGCAGAGGTAGGTTTGTGTTCTCAAGACTATGATTTCTTGGGGTGCCTGGGTGGCTCAGTGGGTTAAGCATCTGCCTTTGGCTCAAGTCATGATCTCAGGGTCCTGGGATCGAGCCCTGCATCGGGCTCCCAGGGAGCCTGCTTCTCTCTCTCCCTTTGACTGTAGCTCCCCTTGCTTGTGCTCTCACTCTTTCTCTCTCTGTGTCAAATAAATGAATAAAATCTTAAAAGAAAAGAAAAAAGAAAGAAAGAAAGAAAGAAAGAAAGAAAGAAAGAAAGAAAGAAAGAAAGAAAGAAAGAAAAAAGACTATGACTTCTCATCTAAACAAACTTCTGGGCCACCGTGGTTTTATTCCTGAGCACCACCCTCTTACTGGAGGGCTGTCCCCACACAGGCTGGGGCCTTTTAGTTACTCCTGATAATATTCAGGACAGCCTTACTTCCCTTCCCTCCAGACTCTTCTACTAGAGATAATGAAAGAAATACAAACCACTACTTTCTGTGTTGAGAGTGATAAGGGACTCAGGCATCTCAAGACACATAATGAAGAAGCTATGCCCCGGGAAGTCACCCTCTATAGAAAGGAGAATGAATAGAGGAAATTAATCCCATTCAGTTGCATGATCTGATCAAATCCTAGCCTGGTTTGGTGTCTCCATCAGGAAAATTAATGGCTTCCTAATTTAGGCTATTTTGAAGTTGTTCTATCATATATAACTATTTTTACATATATACACTTAAATAGGACATCTAGTTCTAATTAGACCTAAATGAGAGTGGAGAAAATGGGTGAAATGTCCACAATTCATGCTCAATGAACTGCAATAATTAAATTGTCTGAATAGGTCCTTGCCAAGGGGAAAAAAAAACAACAACAACACAACTTTGCATTAAAAATGAGGTACCCTTTTTTTTTTTTAATTTAAAGTTAAGAGCAAAGATTCCCAATAACTAGTTAAAGGGTCATTCCTTCTCTATTTTCAACCAAAATTGGATAGACAGAATTTGAAATCATTTTACTTCCAGCCTGGCCAACTCATCAACAACTTACAGTTTCCAGTGGTCATTACCAGTGACGGATTTTTAGTTCTCAATTGCCTTTGGTGCTAAGGAATCCTGATTTTAAAAGAAAATTTCCCTTTTTTAACTCCAGGAAACCAGTGAGTGAATATGAAATTCTTCCTTTCTTGTTGTTTTTGGAAGATTAGACCCTCCAAAAGAATTTTCATCATCATGCTATTTCTTAATTTATTCCAATAAATGTTCCTACAAGATTCAAATTTACTCAATTATTCGCAAGCTTTACCTCTACTCTTCAAATTCCTGCCAAATTCCAAATTAATTCTATTCAGCATTATTTCCTATAGTCAAACAATGAAAGAATATTGTCTAAATGCTAATCCATTGTTTATTCATTTTCTTCATACAGCTTCAGTCCCCCAGAGGTTGACATTTCAATAAAACCTTAAAAGGGATTATAATGCTGCCTCGTATTTTGTTTTCTCGAAGAAAATAAATCTAAACTTTCTCACCTTTAACCCGTTAAAAAAATTAGAAAGTAGCCTATCTTTCTTCCCCCAGAAAACAGGCTTTGAATGTGGAATTAATTCCAAGTCTCTGGAATAAAACTCAGTCTCGGGGTAACAGAAAATGATTTTGATGGATTCTGGCAAAGGCTTTCCAATAATTTGTTTCCCTTAAAACAATCCGATCGAGCACCTGGGTGGCTCAGTCGTTAAGCGTCTGCCTTCGGCTCAGGTCATGATCCCAGGGGCCTGGGATCGAGCCCCCATAGGGCTCCCTGCTTGGCGGGAAGCCTGCTTCTCCCTCTCCCACCCTCCCTGCTTGTGTTCCCTTTCTTGCTGTGCCTCTCTCTGTCAAATAAATAAATAAAAAATCTTAAAAAAAAATCCAGTCACACTCATGCTCATAGGGTGTTAACGCCGAAAGCCCCATATGTGCTTAATGCAATATTCACAAGGACCTTGGATTTTTTTCTTTTTTTTTTTCCTGCAGCTCTGACTATAGCCCTTGGGTTTACCTGTCACTGAAGGCAATCAGTGCAGGGAGGATTGAAAACGAAGTCCGTGATGAGATTGTTCAGAACATTACAAATTGAGAAGACAGGTTGAAATTTTAGTCATGGCTGAGGAAAAGAAAACTTAATACGCAGGAGCTAGTTAATATGAAAACAGCTAATTGAATTAAGAGCTCTATGTAGCCTACTTGCTAAAATAAAGCACATCTTTTTTTTTTTTTTAAGATTTTGTTTATTTATTTAAGAGAGAGAACGCACAAGAAGGTGGAGGCGGGGGGTGGGGGCGGTGGGCAGGGCAGCAAGAGGAAGAAGCAGGCTCCCTGCTGAGCAAGGAGCCCGATGTGGTACTCAACACCAGGACCCTGTACCGAAGGCAGATGCTTAACCGACTGAGCCACCCAGTCACCCCTAAAATAAAGCAAGTTATAGCAAAGAACGAACATCAATCCTATTCTCCTCGTGACCTCATTATCCAATCCTCCCATGCAGGTAGAGCCTGAGTACTGGCTGTGGTCTATGGTCGTCTATGCTTTCAAACATAATCCCACCGAGTAGTTCATACAATTATACAGGTTAGATGTGCTTCACAGCTGCCCCAGATTATTAGGGCTTCACTGCCTCTCTAGCTTCCAGATGTTCACAGAATGCAGTCAGTCATACCAAAGGGGGAAAAAAAAAAAACCTGTGGCCATGGTGTTTTAAAGTCTGCATTCACCCCCGCAGTTTGTGAGCACAAAGAAACTTAGATTTGGGGAAGGAATGAAATTGCCTTGCAGAGGACAGCTGTTGGCTCAGCAAACAAATGCTCACTCCCATCAGTGAGGGATACCAAAGCCGCGGTAAACGGCCCTTTCTAGAACCTTGTCAGTCAGTTCAGGAATTCAAAATCCAGAAAAACATTAAAAGGAGAAATCACTAGTGCCTCCAGCTTCATGGTGGACTGCCCACAGGAGAAGTGTACACTGGATGACAGAATATTTTGCTACTGCCTCCAATTTAATTTGTGTCAGGCCACATCCTAAGGGCAGTGAGGTGAGGAAGCCAGGAGATGGCCTGAAACCCCAAGTCCAGTTAGGGAAGAAAAGAGTGGCACCTGGAGATTTATAAGCATGTCAAGTTGGCCAGGAACAGCGGGGAGTACAAGGTCTGACCACAGACTAGGGAAGGGAGAGAACATACAGTATCCCTTGACAAGTGTTTTATGGGTGAAGACGAGTATTAGGTGCCTAACTTCTACCAGCTTTTCATGGCCTCACCTAATTCAGAAATACAGTCCAACCATGTGCCCAAGATAGGCTATAACTGCAGTAGAAAATGGGATATCATGAACACAAGACGGTCTTTGACAGATCAGTCTCAAATTTAAATGATTTTACATCTATCCACCCATCCAAGCTTCATATAAATCCAATACTCCTATGAAAGTTGATTTGTTCCACCTCAGGCAGAGGAAGATCTGCCCATCTTCTGAACACAAACACTAATCTCTCGTTTGGCAAATAACCCCACTTCGGGATTTCCCTTTATTGTTATCCTATTGGTTATCTAATTTTCATGTTGTTTTTGACATTCTAAGAGTAGAAGTTTGGTTTCTCCAAGAAGGTCATGTGACACTTATCTGCCACCTTTTTTTTAAAGATTTTATTTATTTGACAGACAGAGATCACAAGTAGACAGAGGGGCAGGCAGAGAGAGAAGGGGGGGGGCAGCAGGCTCCCCACTGAGCAAAGAGCCCGATTTGGGGCTCGATCCCAGGACTCTGAGATCATGACCTGAGCTGAAGGCAGAGGCTTAACCCACTGAGCCACCCAGGCACCCCTGCCACTTATTTATAGGCAAGGGAGTATGGTGGAGCTCTAATTCAGACACATGTCAATACACACACACACACACACACATGCACGTGCGTGTGCGCACACATGCACACGAGCACACTGCCTCTGTCCCTTACTCAGATTACTCAGATTAGGTATTTTACAGGAATATGGAGAGTGAGGGCATGCTGATCAGGACGTGTAAAACTAACCTATCACTGCTAAACAGTGTTGGACATACAGAGGCAAAGGTCAGTGTTTGGAAAACCAGAGCTCCAACAGATGTCAACCACAGCCTATCTCCCCAATGGATTTTTTTTCCTCAAGGTTTTATTTATTTTTTTTGAGAAAGAGAGAACACAAGTGAGGAGAGGGGCAGAGGGAGAGAGAGAAGCAGACCCCCCCCCCCCAAGGTCCTGGGATCATGACCTGAGCCAAAGGCAGACGCTTAACTAACTGAGCCACCAGGAGTCCCTCCCCAGTGCACTTTACGATGCATGAACATAGACGTGAAGTGATTTCCTTCAATAGCAAACAGGGAGTTCCACATTGAATGGTGGTTTGACGGCATAGATGTGTTTCCTAAAATAACTGTAGCATACCATAAAGGTACCATAAAGGAATAAAAAGCATTATAAACCCAAAAAGACAAAGAAAATGGGAACAGACAAAATGGTAACCAAGATGTTTTCATTAAAATTAAGAAGATGGTGAATGGATTGGGGAGTGGTAAATGACGTGAAGTATGAAGAAAGCTGAACCTGTGGGGGAGGATACTGATGAGAAGTCTTGGGAACTCCGGAAGGCCTTCAGGAACTGGAGATGCTAGGTACCTCAGGAGGCAGAGCCAAGGAGGAGACTGTATAAGGGTCCGTTAGATACTAGATACCTCTTCCACCCTGTGCTAGGTGAGTTCCCTCCCCATTCTTTCGAGAGAAGAGAAAAACGGATTCTCTAGAGAAATAGAGTTCAGGAAGACTTGGGACTTAGACACCAGGCTTAGTAGAGTGAGAGTAAGGTACTGTGTTGACAACAAGGGATTCAATGAATGCATATGGTTAAAGAAAAAATCATTCTTTCTACTCTTCTTAAAGATAGTAAAGCAGATTTTATCCAGGGAGACTATTCCAATGCCATTTTGTAGGTGAAAGAGAAATTGAGTTCAACTCTGAATACAGTAAGAAGAAGCGGGAATTTAGAGCCAAGGAGCAGGGTTGGGGTCAGTGGATGGAAACATCCAGAGTAAGAGGGGTTCTGACTAAACTGACTTGACAGGATTATTGTTGAAGGCAGACCAGCACCGTAAAGTATCAAGGGTGGGGTATGAGGAATTGGATGAGACATCATGGGGTGGATGGGGGATTTTTACTAAAGTGACCCAGCAGAATTCTTAGAACAAGAATGGCAGAGCCCATGGGCAAAGCTTAGTCAAAAAGAAGACTCAGAGGAGCCTGACTGAAGTTGGAGTGGTGAGAGACAGTGTTATGTGCCTTCGTCACTATGACTGATGAGGCATGGGTTGTTGGGGCACAGGTCAAGGCCAAGGATCAGGCATAAAAATGGCATTATTTTCTAAGCAGCATGACTAAAAGACAGGGAAATAATACAGTAATGCCCCTAAATTATGAGAAAAAATTATTTTCGATTGAGAATTTCATAGCCAGCTAATTCAGTTCAAGTGTGAGAATTCAATCAAAACTCAAAAATTTTAGATTATTCTCAGGAAATGATTGTCCATTGGTTTTGGTGGGTTTTTTGTTTGTTGGGGGGAACATACATAAGTTGTGCTCCAAGTAAAGCTGTGAGCCCAGAAAAATATACCATGAGAGCTTGTTACCTCTAGACAATTACTTAGGCTTCCACAATTAAGGGAAATTAAGCTATAATCAATTATGTTACAAAGGATTTTGAAATGAGAAATACAAACGAATGGAGAGGGGAGCTCTAAAAAGGCAGGAAATACAACTTTCCTCATGTTCAAATAAAAAAAAAAACCTAACATTGTCTTTTATTAAGCTTGTTTTGGAAGAACAATGTCCCATAAGAAATAGGTGTGTCACCTGCCTCCTCAGATCATTTACTTTCAACTTTGCTAGCGCCAACACTCAATACAGTCATATATTCACGTGAACTTTTTACTTTCTAAGTCATAGTAACCTGATAATTTTTCTTTCAGTTTTTCCTTAAAAGCACTTACGTTGTGTTCAAGGAACACAAAAAGAAAAGCCTGTTTTTTACTCACTTGCCAATTAATATGTTCAATCATTTTTTGTTACATAATAGACACCACACTCACCCTAAAATGGCAAATAAAGGAATTCAGTGGATCACATAAATTAAAAATTTATATGTGACTTGAGTCCAGGGTTCAAACTATGTCCACAAAACCACGGTCTCCAATTTTCTTTGTCCCGTTCCCTAGTGGGATAGCTTATTCACAGATTCTGCAAAGAGACAAGATAGCTAATCCACACCTTTCATGTTCAAATCTAGCATAAAATAAAGAGCATCTCTTATAGAAAGCTCAACTCACCACCCGAAGAATTCACTTTGATTGACCCCCTTAGTCAGATATCTTTCCGTAACATGAACATGATATCGTGGAAAATCAGGGTCACATTCTTCATGATGTAGACTCCCACCTACATACTTAGCCAGAGAATGGGGACTCTAGTTCTCAAAGAAAAACTGGGGTATTTTTTCCAGTACTACGGGAATGGCTGCTGGACAAGCCCAGATAGCATGTATCTATCCCAGCTTTTAATACTTTCAAAAAAAAAAAAAAAAAAAAAAAAAAAAAACCATTGTTCTTCTGTCTCCAAAAAGCAAAATTTCCAAAAGATTTACCCTCCAGCCAACTTAATGTTTCTCTTGGTAAAGAGACCCTAAGAACTAATAAATAATTTCTTTTCAGATTTTATGATCAAATCACACGCAATTGTACATTTTCAAGTTCTCTCACTTGGAGCCTTCAGAGAGCCTTTGCTCAATGTCTACACTGGTTTGTAGTTAGGAAAGAAACTAACATAATTGTGCTGATAACTTTTGATTTTCTTCCCCCAGAGCATAGGCTTTTTTACCTGAAGCTTTGCCTTAAATATCATTGCCTTCCACCCTTAGCTTTGAAGATGAAATATAAAGCTTTTTCTTCCTACCCACGCCCCCCTGGGCTGCCAGCCACAATCAGCCTCGACAGGAAGCTGGGTATTATGGAAATCCATGCTCTCTATCTTTGACATCACTCAGAAGAGCAGCCCCATGTAGGCCTCCTACGTATTCCAGTAAATGGCCAAAGTGATGCGGTTTTCTGTTTCCAAAGAAAGAAATTAACTTTCAAAAATTGGCACGAGGCTCTGCCATTTCTGTTATTTGTGTGAAATAAACCAGTCTTGTCATCTCATCTAGTCATCGGCCTCTGGAGCCCTAGGGGAAGTTACCCCTGCGGGCGCGCCTCATGAAGACCTGATTTGGCCTCCGATGTTTTATTTTTTATAGAAACAATCCACGTTCTGCCATTTCATTTGATGTTCAGAGAGATCAGTGTGACTTTTCTATTTTTAAACCTCACTATTTTCTTTCCCAATGACAATGCATCACCGTCTTGGTTTTTTTTTTTTAGTATCTACTAGGCTTAATGGATCCCTGTCCTTAAGGAGATCACAGTCTGGTAGAGTCTGATCTGTTATACAGTGATTTAGAAATGGACTCTGGAATCTTAGAAACCATTTCTGAAGTATATAGCTAACCTCCTAGATGAAGATTTCTTTTTGATACTAACCACCAAAAATAGTCTTATGTATTTACAGCTATGCAGTGACAGTGAGTTCCAAGGGATATAGCTAACTCTATATATAGGATTTCTAGTAAGAAGATATCGATCACTCCCTTGATATGATACATAGAGATATACTTGATACATAGATAGATACTTGTGTCTCCTTAGTAGAAAAAAACTATTTCTCCTACTGAACAAACCTTGCTCTTCAGTCTCCTCAAATCATAGATATAATAATAATTTACAAGTCTAAAAAGTAAGAATCATTTTTAAGCCTCCTTTGGATATAAATGGTTTGATAACTCTTATATATCTTTAGCCGCTTTTCTCGAGCTCTCATAATTTTTTCCTGGTAAGAGTAGATTGGGTTTGAACAGGAAAGACAACACTAGAAGAAAAGCAAAGAGGGGACCCTGGGTGGCTCCGTCGGTTAAGCGTCTGCCTTCAGCTCAGGTCATGATCCCAGGGTCCTGGGATCAAGTCCTGTGTTGGGCTCTGTGCTCTGTGGGGAGTCTGTTTCTCACTCTCCCTTTGCTTCTCCCCTCTGCTTGTGCTCTCTCTCTCTTTCTCTCTCAAATAGATAAATAAAATCTTTAAAAAAAAAAAAAAAGAAGAGAAGTAAGATTTCTTTTTCATTTTGTATTCTGGCCATTTCTTGAATAGGATTTCCCATGTATAGCTTGTATCTAGCAGTTAAAGAGAAATAACTTGTGGAGAAAGATACTTAAGGGCTAATTAACTTATATAACACAAATAAATCCAAGACAAGAAGAGACCTTTATGACTATAAATCATAGCATTGCCCCACCATTATAGATCCAAGTATAATAAATAAAAATTGGGATGCATTTCCCCAGGGTTTAAAAGTACCAGGGAAGACTTTTCCACTTGCTTTTGGAACTCGCTTTGGCCATCACATCAGATTTCTCCCTTGATGTTTTAAGGCAAAAATAACCCAGTGGAATCAAAACCACAAGTATCTCTAACATCTTAGCCCTAATGGCTTTTTTAGTCTTCTCGCAGAAGCGTTTTAACCCAATAAACAAAATAATTATCTGAAGCTTGTTGTCTATAATCCTTGGCAAGGTTTTCAAAAAACTCTCAAATGTGGTTTAGTTTATCAAAGAAGCAATAGTTCAGATTAGGATTGGAAGCTGCAGCAGTAACTACATGCCCATGGCTGGTTGTTCAACACAGAAGAATCTGTCTGGAGAAGGCTGGTGTTAGAGGAGATTAAATCACAAGATACATTTGTTAGACAAATCTACCTGCACTAGACTTTGGAAAAAGAATCTGAATGATGGAAACATCATCTGCTACCATCTGTTCCACCAACTCCCCAAGTCTTCTCTCAAATATTAGGGTTAGTAATATATGTATCCACTCCTGTGCACTCTGCAAGGATAAACCAAAGACAGTTTAAGCTGGGACTTTACGTTACAGAGCAGGGAAACCATGCAAGTCTTTGAAGATCAGTCCTGAAGGTAGAATTTAAAACTTTCAATGGCTTCTAGAAGGCTAAGGAAGTCGTAGGAAATTTAGCGCTAATAAATGAGATGGTAGAAATAGGCACTGAAATGCAACTACTTTGAGGGTTTATATGACTGAATCAGAAAACAAATGCCATCAAGCTGAAAGCATGCTTATAATGCCTAATGCTTAAAAAGCCTAAATGTAGCCAGATTCTACATTGAGACTTCATACTCATGTATAAGAGGTAGCCATTTAAATTTGTTTTCCCCAGCTTTGTCCACTGGAAGGGTCTGGAAGCCCAGAACAATTATATACCAGGAGTAATTAGCACACCAGACACTCAGATCTTTATTTCTAAATACCATTCTCCATTTAAAAAATTGAGGTGTCGGGGCACCTGGATGGCTCAGTGGGTTAAAGCTTCTGCCTTTGGCTCAGGTCATGATCTCAGGGTGCTGGAATCAAGCCCCACATCAGGCTCTCTGCTTACCCCTGTCTTCCCACCGCCTGCATCTCTGCCTACTTGTGACCTCTGTCTGTCAAATAAATAAATAAATAAATAAATAATATATATTTTTAATTGAGGTGTCTTCAAAAAGATGGAAGACCATTCCATGCTCTTGGATCGGAAGAATAAACATTGTTAAAATGTCTATATTGCCTAGAGCAATCTATACTTTTAATGCCATTCCGGTCAAAATTCCACTGGTATTTTTCAAAGAGCTGGAGCAAATAATCCTAAAATTTGTATGGAATCAGAAGAGACCCCAAATTGCTAAGGAAATGTTGAAAAAGAAAAACAAAACTGGGGGCATCACGTCACCTGATTTCAAGCTTTACTACAAAGCTGGGATCACCAAGACAGCATGGTACTGGCACAAAAACAGACACATAGAACAGTGGAACAGAGTAGAGAGGCCAGATATGGACCCTCAACTCTATGGTCAAATAATCTTCGACAAAGCAGGAAAAAATATACAGTGGAAAAAAGACAGTCTCTTCAATAAATGGTGCTGGGAAAACTCGAAATGGATAAAAGACCTCAACGTGAGACAGGAATCCATCAGAATCCTAGAGGAGAACATAGGCAGTAACCTCTTTGATACCAGCCACAACAACCCCTTTCAAGATATTTCTCCAAAGGAAAAGGAAACAAAAGTGAAAATGAACTTTTGAGACTTCATCAAGATCAAAAGCTTCTGCACAGCAAAGGAAACAGTCAACAAAACAAAGAGGCAACCCACAGAATGGGAGAAGATATTTGCAAATGACAGCACAGACAAAAGGTTGATATCCAGGATCTATAAAGAACTTTTCAAACTCAACACACACAAAACAGATAATCATGTCAAAAAATGGGCAGAAGACATGAACAGATACTTCTCCAAAGAAGACATACAAATGGCTATCAGACACATGAAAAAATGTTCATCATCACTAGCCATCAGGGAGATTCAAATTAAAACCACATTGAGATACCACCTTACACCAATTAGAATGGCCAAAATTAGCAAGACAGGAAACAACATGTGTTGGAGAGGATGTGGAGAAAGGGGAACCCTCTTGCACTGTTGGTGGGAATGCAAGTTGGTGCAGCCACTTTGGAGAACAGTGTGGAGATTCCTTAAGAAATTAAAAATAGAGCTTCCCTATGACCCTGCAATTGCACTACTGGGTATTTACCTCAAAGATACAGATGGAGTGAAAAGAAGGGCCATCTGTACTCCATGTTTATAGCAGCAATGGCCACGGTCGCCAAACTGTGGAAAGAACCAAGATGCCCTTCAACAGACGAACAGATAAGGAAGATGTGGTCCATATACACTATGGGGTATTATGCCTACATCAGAAAGGATGAAAACCCAACTTTTGTATCAACACAGACAGGACTGGAAGAGATTATGCTGCGTGAAATAAGTCAAGCAGAGAGAGTCAATTATCATATGGTTTCACTTATTTGTGGAGCATAACAAATAACACGGAGGACATGGGGAGATGGAAAGAAGGTAGTTGAGGGAAATTGGAGGGGGAGATGAACCATGAGAGACTATGGACTCTGAAGAACAATCTGAGGGTTTTGAAGGGGTGGGGGGTGGGAGGTTGGGGGAGCCAGGTGGTGGGTATTATGGAGGGCACGTATTGCCTGGAGCATTGTGTGTGGTGCATAAACAATGAATTCTGTTATGCTGAAAAGAAATTAAAGAAAAAAAAAGATAGTCGGTGAACCAGGCAGGAAGCAATTTCCATAATAAAAAAATAATAATAATCAATTTGTTAATGTAAAAAATAAATAAATAAATAAATAAAATAAATTGAGGTGTCTTTGGAGAAATGGCAGATTCCAGAGCTGGGACAAAGAAGGAACCAGATCAATCTGAACATTTCATGCCAAAAAGGAAAAAACAGCTAAAAACAACCCCAAAATGGGCACCTGAGTGTCTCAGTGAGTTGGGTCTCTGCCTTTGGTTTGGGTCATGATCTCAGGGTCTTGGGATCGAGGCCCGCATCGAGCTCTCTGCTCACTGGGGAGCCTGCTTCCCCCTCTCTCTGCCTGCCTCTCTGCCTACTTGTGACCTCTGTCTCTCTGTCAAATATAAAAATAAAATCTTTAAAAAAAAACCATAATTTAAGAAAAAAATAAATACAAGGACATGTGAAATGGACACAAGGAGCCAGCTCAGAGGGATTCCCACTGGATAAGTTAGAGATGATCTGAGCATTAAGATAAATAAAAACTGGATGCCTGGGTGGCTCAGTTGGTTAAGCTTCTGCCTTCAGCTCAGGTCATGATCCCAGGGTCCTGGATGGAGCCCCACATCAGGCTCCCTGCTCAGCAGGGAATCTGCTTCTCCCTCTCCCTCTGCCTGCTGCTCCCCCTGCTTATGCTCTCTCTCTGACACATATATTTATATATATACATATATATATAGTTACATATTTACACATAAAATAAAAACTGTAACATATGATAACTCATTGCATAAAAGAAGAATCCATGAATTCATACTGATAATAAACAGGTGATTGAGAAATAGGTAAGTGATATAGCTAGATCTTTTTAACCATAGAATAGGACTAATAAATCTGGAAAGATCCAATTAGAAAATGACTAGAAAATCGCAAGCAACTATCATGATAAAGATACATTCAGGCAAAATTAATCAATGGGTTAGTCTGGGGCAGTAGGGGTAGGGGGTAAGTTTGGTGAGAAACACTGTTTTTAAAAACCCACCCCACAAATTATAACAATGATCACACCAACAGCAGAGCACAGTCAATGGCCTTCTGGATAGTAAGGTCAGGTTGTGGTCTTGATCACACAACACGTTCTGACTCCTTATACCAACTCACATTCTGCCCAGGGACCCGCCTGTCACAGAATCCAGCCAAGGCCACCAACTTGTGGAGACACACAACCTGAGGCTCCACTCTACTAGGAGAGATGGCAAAACACAAACTGTGTCCCTGTCCCATCACTATATCCAGCCTGTGGCACCACCATGCCCGGAAACAAAGCTTGCGACCCCATCCAAACAGAGGGGATTACAGAAGCTAGTAGTGTTGCCAGACTCGGGAGCCCAGCCAGCAGCTCTGCTTAACCATGGGGCCAGACCAGTGCTAACTCCTCTGACTTCAGAGCATAAACAATGGCCTTGCCCAAATTCATCCAAGGAGGTGAAAGTCAACAATACTATATTGTGTACATGAAAGCAGATAAGGGAGTAAATCTTAAAAGGCCTCATCAAGAAAAAGAAAGAAAGAAAGAATAGGAGGAAAGAAAGAAAGAAAAAGAAAAAAGAGGGGCACCTGGGTGGCTCAGTGGGTTAAAGCCTCTGCCTTTGGCTCAGGTCATGATCCCAGGGTCCTGGGATCGAGCCCCACATTGGGCTCTCTGCTCAGCAGGGAGCCTGCTTCCCTTCCTCTCTCTCTGCTTGCCTCTCTGCCTGCTTGCGATCTCTGTCTATCAAATAAATAAATAAATAATCTTTTAAAAAAAGAAAAGAAAAGTTAACCATGTGCAGTGCTGGGTGTGTTAACATTATGGTGGTAATCATTTGCAACATATATCAAATCATCGTGTTGTATGTCTTTTTTTAAAGGTTTTATTTATTTGAGTGAGAGTGAATGAGAAAGAGAGAGCATGAGTGGGAGAAGGTGCAGAGGGAGAGGGAGAAGCAGACTCTCCACTGAGCAGGGAGCCCAACGTGGACCTCCATCCCAGCTCCCTTGATCCCAGGTGAAGGCAGATGCTTAACCAACTGAGCCACCCAGACACCCCCCATGTTTTATGTCTTAAACACATTATGATACTTAAGCTAGAAAAAAAAAATTTAACACACAAGGGGAATTTCTCTCTCTCGTTATCTTTCTCTCACCCTCCCACACACACACACACGCCCCACTCCTCAGCCCTGCTCTTAAGGCTTTTCAACTGCTTTAATCAGATCCTAGATTATCCAGGATAATCTCCCATAGGTAAAGCCAACTGAATAAAGATTTCAATTACATCTGCAAATTCCCTTCACAGCAATGCCCAGATTAGTGTTTGAATAACTGGAGATGTAGCTTAGCCAAGCAGACACATCAAAGAGAACAAAAGAAACTATCACATTATGAATATATACATATGAATAAGGAGGTTAAAAAAGATTATTTAAATTCAGAAACTCTAGACATTCATTCACAGACTTCTGCTATCATAGCAAAAGCTAACGTGGAAAGCCTGGCAAACCTCGGATTTGTTTTTTCTTGGAAAAGAATAAAGATGTTGGGGTGCCTGGGTGGCTCAGTGGGTTAAAGCCTCTGTCTTCGGCTCAGGTCATGGTCCCGGGGTCCTGGAATCGAGCCCGCATCAGGCTCTCTGCTCAGCAGGGAGACTGCCTCCTCCCTCTCTCTCTCTCTGCCTGCCTCTCTGCTAACTTGTGATCTCTGTCTGTCAAATAAAAAATAAATAAATAAATAAAAAAGAATAAAGATGTTTTACCAGGCACAAAGCAGACATTTATGATTAATATCATTTTTCCTGAGACAAAAGTAAGAAGTCATCAAAAATAGTCAAACACAGCCATTTACAATATACAGTTTCTGCTTTCAGAAGGAAAGCGTTAGCCTCAATAGGGCTCATGAGTCAGGTTCACCGTGATAAAAGACCAGAACTTGGAAAATATGGGGCATCGTAAATGACACAGAGGCAGAAACATTGGAAGTTCTCATATTTTAGTATGATTCAAACAAAACATCTCTGGTCCCATGCCTTGAAGGGGACAGAGGTTAGAAAGACATTAGCTGTTGTTTTATGACCTTTCCAACTTTGGAAAGAGAGGTCCCTTAGGATGAGTGAAGCCTTTTTTTCCGCATGATTTGAGCGCTGAGAGCATTTTATCATGGTGGGAGAGGTTCACTCTAGTTGTGGGATGGCATAGGTCCTTCAGCTGATAGAGTTGAAGGCAGAGCCATGACTCCTCCTCCTCCTTTACCCTGAAGTCTGCAGTGGCTCGCTACACTTCACAAGTGACTGGTCCCCACAAGCCATCATTCATCTTCTTTCCTTTTTCTCTTAACACTTCACCAGGAAAGCTGCCTAGCAACTCTTGTGAATCTCTATTATCAGAATAACAGAAGTGAGACGAGCCTAAAAAGGGATATTACCAAGGAATTAAGACTCCCATAGCAGATTTCCCTACTGCCACCACTAAAAATAAGAAGCAGGAAGTGACGAGAAGTATTTACTTACTGGTCAAAGGAGTGAGCATGTGAGATTCGTAGGAAAGACAGTGAAGAGCTTATAGTGCTGGCTCTTTTTTTTTTTAATAAGATTTTATTTATTTATTTATTTGAGAGAGAGAGTGGGTGAGCAAGACAGAGAGCACAAGCCAGGGGGAGAGTCCCTGAGCAGAGAGCCCAACACAGGGCTCCATCCCAGGACCCCAGGACCATGACTTAAACGGAAAGCAGATGCTTAACCAACTGAGCCACTCAGGTGCCCCATATTCCTGGCTTTATAGAGAGAAGAGGCCACAGGGAGCTTCAGAGGTCAAAGGTAAATCAAGGCCACTCTGGGCAACCAGTAATGTGTTGGTGGTAGAGCAGAGCAGTGTAGATGACAGACACAGGACACGTTCTACCAATGTCCTGGGGAGAGACAGGAGGAGCAGTCACACAGCAGAGGCACAAACAATGGCATATATTGTATGTAAAATAACCTTCCTATGGGGCCACTCAGAAAGACCAGAACGGGGAAGGCCAAGGTCCAAGTGAAGTTACCTGCTGAGCACCCTTGAGCTCATGGCTATCTTGCTGCTGCTGGAGGTGGTAGATAAGACTTAGCACCCTTTGCCTCTGTAATTTTTGCATTATGAGCTCTCCAAGTTTATTTAAACATTCCTTTCTCCAGGCCCAGTCTGACTTAAAAACTGGACTGGGTCCAGAGTGTGAGTGGGTCCAACTTAGAAACCAGACTGGATCTGGCTTAGAAACCAGATATTGGGTCCAGTGTGAGGCCTTAGGTGAATAAAATTTTGTCTTTAGTCTGAACAAGGGTTAACCTTACCACAGATCATCTTAGATTACAATTGGCCACAATGGAGAAATTTTAACCTACATAAGTTTATCCATTTACAAGGAACCTTAGAAAAAAGAGGATCTTAGTCAAGTGTTCATCGTAAAGGGCAGAGGGAAAATTATTTTTCTCCCTGTAACGTTTCTAGTGATAAGGATGGCGCCTGCCAGGACACCCCACTATCTGGAGAGCCTACAGGCAGGATCCTGGGAAAACTGGCAGAAGTCTGAAAAGGTGAGAGTTCTTACCAAAATCAGGTCTTCCAGATCTCTATTGCTGGTGCCTGGTCACGAGAGGAGACTGGCAGGCAAAAACATTGGTAAAATTACATCTTTGAACTGGGCCTGGTGCATTTGCTTCTGGGTACAATTTGTGATTGATCTGTTCTCTCCTAGGGAGGACTGCTGCCTTCTTATTTGTCACACTTTGTGTCCTGAGGACTTGACTTGGCAACCGTCAGGTGGGGGCTGCAAACATTGGCTGAACCGAAAGCTGGGTTGCACTTCACTGGCAACTGGGGTCCTACTGACCGCTACCAGTTGGCACAACAGAAAATTTACAATTGCTTACCTCATTAGTTTCACTGGGAATGAAGGAGTTCTAAGGGTTAAAAATTCTAACTAATCTCTGCAACTAAAATGACTAGAAATAATGAGAGGAACAATCTTTGTGAGGGAAATAGGATGCGTGTGGCTAAGAAAAGGTATGAGTGACAGGGATACATTTTTGCTAAAGGAGATGTAAGTAATAGCATCCTAAAGGAGAGGTGGTTGTTTCAGAATGGAAAGAGGAGGATAAAGGGGGGAACAAATTCCATACAGGAAGTTGAGGAGGCAGAGGGATGGGGAAGAAAGGCCTGGTGGACAGAGAGAGAACTTTACCTGTATAGTCCAGTTAGCTAAAAACACAATGAATTCATTATAAGGTTTACTTTTTTTAAAAAACATAAGTTTTAATAAATAATAAATAATAAATAAATTAAATAATAAATAAATAAATAGTGTACTTACATAAAACTCAACATTTCCTTTCATTTGCTTAAAGAATGAAGCTCTCTTGGCCTATTGGTCTGCTTTTAATAAGACCTATGAAAGGGTTTTCTTTACCTTTTAAGGAATCTGTCTAGAACACAGGATTCTGTGTTTTATCAAAATAATTCCTTGGGCTTTGGGTTGTCTTTATCAGATCTTCAATTACTTCAGAAAACTCAGTCTTCTCAATATTGAAAGGTCTCAAGTCTCACAACTATGAAACTTTCTGTATGCGCCTTCGAGGTTTTTAATTATTGCTTTGGTTAAGTGGATGTTTTGGGGACACACTTCCCAAAAATAAAATTCCAAATGAAGTATTTTTTTTTTCCTTTGAACTTTGGGGTTTGCAGAGGATCCCTGAATTGCCTCAAAAGATTTTTTGTCTTTCCTTATAAAAACGGAAATGTTAAATTTACTGGGCTTGCATACATTAAACAACAGGGGAAACATTGTCCAACAAGAAGGGATGATGCTAAGCCTTCTTTATGTTATAATGTATCAATATATGTCACTAAATAGAAGTGTTGCAGAAAAGGTGTAAAATTCCTGAAAATCCAATATGTCCTAGTTTAATAGTGTTTTTAGTTGTAATTCAGTTATTATTTTAAAGCATTGCATGCCAAAGAAATAACCACATTTCCTTGTCATTATCATTATAATGACCTCTCCCTTCAGATTTTTAACCATGGCCATTTTTAAGTCTTTTGTCATTTATGCACAGTTACAGTTTTCCTCTGATGCTTTCACCAAAGCCCTTCATCTTCAAGGAGACTCATGGAAAGGACTCGGACAAACACAACTTTCTTTTTTTTTTTTTAAGATTTTATTTATTTATTTGACAGACAGAGATCACAAGTAGGCAGAGAGGCAGGCAGAGAGAGAGGAGGAAGCAGGCTCCCTGACGAGCAGGGAGCCCGATGCGGGGCTTGATGTGGGGCTCGATCCCAGGACCCTGGGATCATGACCTGAGCCGAAGGCCGAGGCTTTAACCCACTGAGCCACCCAGGCGCCCCAACAACTTTCTGTTAACTTTCAGATCATACTTCTGCACTGGGTTAGAATTTCAGAACTTGAACAGAGAAAGTGACAGCTTCATAAAACTACAACAAAAGATCAAGATCAGTAAGAATTAATTACATGGGACTCAATGAACTGTTGAGAATCATTATAGTTTTTACGACTTGCTTGTTTTGTTTATGACTTGTGTGGGGTCTTTAATGTTTTGTCTTTCCAGATTTAAACCAGAGACAAACCTTTTGTCTTTTTTCTCTCTCTCTCTCTCTTTTTTAATATTTTATTTATTCATTTGAGACAGAGAGATACAGATAGAGAGAGCATGCACATGGAGAGAGGCAGAAGGAGAAGGAGAAGCAGACTCCCTGCTGAGCCAGGAGCCCTACACTGGACTCGATCTCAGAACCCAGAGATCATGACTTGAGCTGAAGGCAGACACTCAACCATCTGAGCCACCCAAGCTCCCCTATCTTTTTCTTAAGTATCAGTGATTTGGAAAATATACCTTTGTGAACAAGGATGAAACATTTGCTTTTTTCTTCCTGCCTAATACTGCCAGAATTCAGAAATTCTTATTTTGATGGTGATACAGTTATTTGCACAAGTTCAGTAAGAATCTGTTCTTGTAATAGGACACAGTCAGAAACATTGTTTATACTACCAATGTTGGAAAACATTGGAAAAACCCATCCTGGTACCTTGCTTGCTTATAGAACAAGGAGATGAACAGCAAAAACAATTCTTCCAAAGATTTCACATCGTAACTTCAGAGTTTCACAGCAAGCCAAAAGCAAGAGAATGATCAAAAGCAGGAATTGTCAAATTAATTAAACAAGGAGGCTGTTAGACCAATGCATCTCTAATATCAATGCAGCCTACTTAAGCAAACCAAAATCTAAGCCTGAGAATCCCTCAAGAGTATGAAATCAAGACACTAAAAACAACGAATCACAAACAGCCAACCAGGCTTTAATTATGGCCAAACAAGAAGTCCCTTACTTTGCTTTGACCTTTTTCTCTGTGAAAGCCTCTCGCCAAGCTCCTGTTGGTGGAGCATTCCTAACCACGTCTGGTTTGGTTTGAGCCTAGCTTGGTCTGCCTAATTTGAACAGATTTTTGCTCAAATAAACTCTTAAAAATTTTAATATGCTTCAGCTTTTAATAGTGTGAATGGTCTAATCTTGTACAGTCCCCACTACTCTGAAATGTCTTTTAGCAGCCCCGTTTCACATTTTTGTGTCTCAGGGACACTGGAGCTTGAGAGCCTGTGCTACGTAAGTGAGTGATGGCTTGGTCCAGAGGTAGGGCTCAAGGAGAGGCCAATTACACTTTCAGGTCACTGGTGATTTTACCCTAGTTCGCACATTTAACTGGCTACATAGTATTTCTGCTCTTCTAGGCCTTCCATCCAGGATGCCAAAATTCATTACCAGAATAATATGTTGATTGCTCTTTTCTTTTTTTTTTTTGAAAGATTTTATTTATTTATTTGACAGACAGATCACAAGCAGGCAGAGAGGCAGGCAGAGAGAGGAAGGGAAGCAGGCTCCCTGCTGAGCAGAGAGCCCAATGCTGGGCTCGATCCCAGGACCCTGAGATCATCACCTGAGCCAAAGGCAGAGGCTTTAACCCATGAGCCACCCAGGTGCCCCTTATTGCTCTCTTCTAATAAGATACATACATCCACACAATTTTTGCTGGTGTGACTTGGAGAATCACAGCACACATCTTTTTTCCAATTTATTTGTTTAATTTGAAATATCTTCCTTCAGCATAGAACAAAGTATGAGGTACTTATAAATCCTGACAAAAGAGTATCTAATATTTTTCTTTCAGCTTAGCGGTATACAGTAAAACAACAAACAGTAAGCACTAAGAGCTGAATTATTCTGAAATTGCTTACACAGAACTCCAAACTACTTGTCAGAAGATTTTAAGCAATAGATATTAGGAAGACAATGCATATATTTACATGAACCTAAGAACATTTTGTAGCTTCCTACGGCTGAAATACACTGGGCCATAATAAGCCTCTAGACAACACTCAGATCATTTCTGTAATTTAAATCTCTTTTGTAATAACTTCATAGAACAGCATAGACATCAAAACATCCAATTTGTGTTGGCAGCAAGGAGATTCCATTATTCATTCATTCACTTTGAGCTCCTTAGTTGCAATCCAAAGAAACTGTTCTAGCTCATTAAAGCAGATAAAAATACTATATTAAAGGGTATAAGCCTCAGAATTTTTGGAAAAGTCACAGAAGCAGGCTTGAAGGCCATTCTTCCAGGAAAAAATTTCAAAATAAGATGCAAAATGATGCCAACACCACAGCTACCAAAAGACACATGGCCACAGCTTGCCCTGGGGATTCCAGGTACTGAAGACAAATTCTGGAGTCTTCCAGACCGTATCTCTGAAAAGCTGGATGTCACTGCCTAGGTGATATGTCGGTGTGTGGCTAAAAAGTATGATGACTAGGGAATTAAGCTTCTGGGCTCTCTGCCACTGTGAGTAGTAGGCTCAGAAGGTGAAGAATTCCCCAAACCAAGAAAGCTTTACAAAGGTGCCAAAGAGTCAAAATAAATGACCAGTGCCCCCAATGAGCAAGAAGGAACTAAATACAAACTGAGAAAATGATGAGGAAAAATAAAAACAGCATGTTAAGCAACAAATTTGTGTGGAATCTGCAGTTTGCTGGGGAAGGCAGAATAAAAATCAAGCAGATAATCCCATTAATAAAGATATAATTATAAATCCCATAAGATACAAAGGAGAGAGACCAGGTTTTCTGACAGCTGGTATCAATGGAACCCAACTAGAACTGGGGATCCAGAAGACTTCTTGAGGAAACGATCTCTGACTTGAGTCTGAGGAAGGACTGAGGTAAGCAGACAAAGAGAGTTGAAGATCATTCTAGAACATTCCAGTCAGGGGAAGCACGTAGGTAGAGGGCCTGTAGTGAGAGGGAACACAGGGACTCTGAGGAAGTGGAAGAACAATGTATTTGTTCTAGATTCAGGTTGATTGAGAGGGGAGTGTTGGAAGTAAGGTTTGAACAGTAGGTGGAGCGAGATGAAATATGGGACCATATTTCTTTCTTCATTATGAAAGCAAATATGGAAGGCCTGAGCTGGAGAACTCTATAATAATCAGATCAACCTGAATGCCGTGTGCCAAACGGGAGGCTGTGGACATTGTGTGGTTCAGGAGAAAGGTGACAGTAGTCTCAGCCTCATGCAAGACATGGAGAAAGCCCACAGCCTGTTGACAGTATTGTCACTCTTACTTCAAGTTTATGTTCTATTTTATTTTATTTTACTTTATTTTTTTAAAGATTTTATTTATTTATTCATGAGAGACAGAGAGGCAGAGGGAGAGGGAGAAGCAGGCTCCCCTCTGAGCAGGTAGCCTGATGCAGGGCTTGATCCCAGGACCCTGAGATCATGATCTAAGCTGAAGGCAGACACATAAGTGACTGAGCCACTGGGGCACCCCTTTGTTCTATTTTAATCAGTTTTCCCATATCTAATATTTTGCAAAACCGAATTATATACTTTCTCCCAGTTTTTCTGATTTTGAGACGTTTAATACCATAAATATTCCCTTTTTCTTTTCTTTTCTTTTTTTTTTTTTGAAACTGCATCTGGGATAATATTACAAAATATCTTCAATTCATAGCCTAATGCATTTGGACAAGCTGAAATCCCTTGAAATTCAGAATTTATTATAAAATGCATAGTGGTTTCCAAACAGTAGTGCATGACCCAGGAATTACAGCATTTATCACTGCTTTTCAGACTTCCACCAAAAATTGCCTTACCCTGGCTCCTGTATCTACTAACTCTTCCCCAATTAATTCTTAGTTAATTTCTGTATAAATAGTAATAGAAACCTCTGTAAGAATTCCATTAATTTTTTTCTTCAATTACTTAAATTTCATTAGAACTAAAGATTTCTTTGCATTAAAGCAGCCTGAAGCATTAGATTAAAAAAGTGCGGTTTGGAGCCAGAAGTCCTGACATTAAGCTCTATTTCCATCACTTCCAAGATATTTGACATGTTGCAATTTTTTTGGTTTCTCTCAGCCTTTGCCTTCTCCACTGCAAAAGTAACATGACAGGGTCTCCAAATGAGCGGCAGCAAACATGGAACAAAAGGATGTTTCATCAAAATGATTTGCATATTGTAAAACCAGAGAAGCATGAGTTGTGACTAAACATGAAGATAATCTACTAAATACATAGGGCACGAGATGCAGAAACACTGGGGTTCTTTTTTTTTTTTTTAAGATTTTATGTATTTATTTGTCAGAGACAGAGAGCACGAGCAGGGGGGGCAGCAGGGAGAGGAAGAGAGAGAAGCAGACTCTCTGCTGAGCAGGGAGCCTGACGTAGGGCTCCATCCCAGGAACCCGGGAGCATGACCCAAGCAGAAGGCACACACTCAACCAACTGAGCCACCCAGACATCCCAGAAACTTTGGAGTTCTTGCCAACAAAGACAATATAAAAAAAATTTTTTTTTCTTAAGATTTCATTTACCTGGGGTGCCTGGGTGGCTCACTGGGTTAAAGCCTCTGCCTTTGGCTCAGGTCATGATCCCAGGGTCCTGGGATCGAGCCCCACATCAGGCTCTCTGCTTGGCAGGGAGCTTGCTTCCCTCTCTCTCTCTGCCTGCTTCTCTGCCTACTTGTGATCTCTGTGTGTCAAATAAATAAACAAAATCTTAAAAAAAAAAAAGATTTCATTTATCTATTTGAGAGAGAGAGAGAGAAAGAGTGAGAGAGAGAGAATGAGCAGGAAGGAGAGAGAGAAGCAGGCTTGCCCTGAGCAGAAAGCCCAACCATGGGGCTCCATCCCAGGACCCTGGAATCATGACCCAAGCCAAAGGCAGATGCTTAACCAACTGAGCCACCCAGGCACCCCAAGATCCAAAAATTTTGCAGCATTTTAACAACATGCACAAAAGAGACCACAGTGAATGGTCTTGAATGTGACTGTGAGCTCCTTTTCCGGAACTTCTGCTGCTGGTCTCTGATCTCAGAGCATGTGAAAACCCTGAGTCAGCCCACAGCAGCCTCCGAGGTGGGCTCTGTCCTAGAAAGCAATCGTGGTGGTAAATTTCAAGAGGCAAGGAGTAAGCAAGTCCTAACTCTCCATAACAATGAACACTCAGGTTCCTCCAGTGCACTGTTTTATCTTCTTTTTTTTAATTCATTCATTGGGTATTAATAATATTCTTCAGTTCAAGGCACATTATTATCATTGATCCCTAGGAGGCTCTCTGGGTTCAATATTTAGTTATTTCATCCTATCCCCATCTCCAACGCAACCATTCTGTTGTGTTTATTCCTTTTGAGTTTTAAGTGCTTAAAAAAATAGCATGTCTGATTTTGTTAGCATTTATGTCAAACCATGAAAATCCTTACAGATCTCATTCAGCTTCTATCTTTCTGGATGAAGCTTTTTGTTTGTTTGTTTGCTTTTTAAAACCCAATCTTATTTCTATGTATACATCAGATGAGTTCTTTCCGGTGCTTCCTAATAACCCATGGTGGTCTCCAAGTCTATGTACCCAAACTGGCACCAATTTCCACCACTGTAAACGACACTGCAGCTAGTCTCTTTATATTTTTAATGCTCTAAATATGAGATTTTTTTGGATCTCAGGAGCAGAATTGCCAGGTCATAGCACATACATATACTTAATTGGTATATATCATGCCAGACTGTTCGGAGTGAGTATAACAATCTACCCCCTCAGGAAGCTTCCTGTGTACCAGGTTCCCTAACAACACTCAGCATTACCCAGCTTTCTAATTTTTGCCAATTTAATGTTGTTAACTTAACCTGCCTTCTGATTATTATCTTTAGCATGGCTTCACGTACATGTTGGTTTTGAGAGTTTTCTTTTCAGTAAATTACTTGTTCTTATTCTTCGTTTTCCTACTACAGTCACTGACTTAGCAACTTACAGAAACTCTTTTCCTAATTATTAATCCCTCGCCGGTTTTAGATATTGAAAACACATCCCCCCAGTTAGTCGTGTATTAATCTGGCCCATGGTAGCCTTCATGAATGGAAAGCTTTAATTTTCATTCACTGACGGTTATCAACATTTTCTTTTTGAATTTTTTGAACCGTTTCACTATGCCTAGGCTATAAGGATTATCTCATACATTCCCTTCTGTCAGTTCTATGTTTTTCCCTTTCCAATTTATTTATTTTTGTTAATTTTAGATTTATTTGAGAAAGAGAGAAAGAGCACCCAAGTGTGCAAGACCCAGGGGAGGAGGGCGGGCAGAGGGAGAAGGAGAGAAATCCTCAAGCAGACTCCTTGCTGAGCACAGAGCCAGCAAAGTCCTGGGCTCAACCCCAGGACCCTGAGATCACCACCAGAGCGGAAATCAAGAGTCAGATGTTTAACTAACTGACCCACCCGGGGGACCCTCCCTTTCAAATTTAGATTTATAATCTATCTGGAGGTCCCTCTTAATTTCGGGTTAGGTAGGGATCCAATTTAATTTTTCTGCATATAGTGAGCCAGCTTCTCCCCAAAAAAACCAACGAAACAATTCTCACTGATTTGTAGTAATTCCTTTAAAGTGGATTAAATTTCCATGGATACATGAGTCTTTTCTGAGTGTGTTATTTTCTTCCACTTATCTGTTTATCTGATCGTACACTGATAGCCCATTGCTTTTAGCACTTTGGCCTTGTAGTATATCTTAATACCTGACAAGGCAAGCTGTCCATCTTTACCGCTTCTCATTCAGGCACAGACAGCCATGGACTTTTAGTCACCTCTACGGATTTCCCTGCAAGTTTAGTAGTTCCTGCAAACTATTTAACTGGAATCTGGATTGAAATTGCATTGCATTTATATACTAAATTGAAGGAAATCTACGTCTTAGTAATATATATTCATCCCATCCAGGAACATTAAATGTCACCCCATTGAGTCAGATCATCTTTTATATCCTTTACTAGAATTTTAAAGCATCAGGAAATTCATGTGAAACTTGGAAATAAAGCCAAAAGGATGCATGGAACATGCTTTCAGTATCACTTGGGGAATAAAGACCACAAAAGCAAAGGATAGCTACGAATACACTTGGTTTATCTCACTGTTTACTGTTAATGAAAGGTCCCAGATTTGGTGAGGTTACATGTTAATTTCTAGAATTTCATCCAGGAGATGCAAACAATTTTGTGTCTGATGAAACAGGGAACTCCAAAGACTTAAGGTGGGCGGTACATTTATTTTATAACCAATCACCAAACTTATCTTAATATTTCTCTACTACCTTGCCTATAAGTGCTCTGTGGACTGACCATGACATGATGGGCTCCCTCATTAATTAACGAATCTAAAATCTTTGACAGAGGTTCATTCTCCATTTACACAAAGGTCATAATTTCATCTATTTGAAGATTTCATTTTGGTAAATTTCTCCATAAACGTCTTCCATGTGTTACCTTAACTCCAGGATATTAGGAATGGAATATTACTTTTCCAGAGTTTTCTGATCATTGTTGGTATAGAGAAAAGCTGTCTTATTTTTGAAGGTTGATGCTGTATCCATCAACCTTGCTAAGCTCTTATATTGGTTTTAATAGCTTTTCTCTCTGGATCTTTTCAGTTCTCTCAAGCAGACAATCATAACACCAGCAATTAATGGACAGTTAGATACTGTACATGATTTTTTTCTTTTTAAAGATTTTACTTATTTGAGAGAGAGAGAGAGAGTGAGAGAGAGCACAAGTGGGAGGGAGAAGGAGAAGCAGATCCCCGTTAGGCAGGGAGCCAGATGTGGAACTCAATCCCATATCCCTGGGATCATGACCAGAGCCCAAGGCAGGCACTTAACCGACAGAGCCACCCAGGTGCCCCTACACTACTAAATTTTAAAGGCAGATAAAACAGGTAAATTCCTAGAAAATTATTAAATGCCAACACTCGTCCTAATTTTGCATATCCTTCTCTTAAGCATGATCCTAGTTTTAGCTTCTGACTCTTAATCAAAATCTGTATTTATGGTTTGATTGCCCACAAATGACCTCATTTGATATCAACCTAAATCTGGTAAGGTCAGGGTCATACCTGTTATACACTGAAGGAAATAAATACATAAAGGATCAGGGCATTGTGAGAAGTCAGAACTCTGGCTGCAGTGGGTGCTTGTCAGTACAAGGCTTTTGTGCCTTGAAATCAGGTACATTTTCTGCAGCAGAAATTTTCATGTGTCCCTCTACCTCTGTTCTCCAGGTCATTATACCACCTAGCAAGTTAAAAAAAAAATAGGGTTGATCATAGCAAAGAAGTATTCAACAGCTAAGAGGGCAAATGCATTCCCACAAAATTTATTTTTGTCCCCCTTAGCTCTAGAAAGGAAGACTGAGTTGTTATTGTGGAAAAGTGGGAAAAACAAACTGAAGGCTGCTCATCAAAGATCTGGCTTCCTCTAGAGTGTGAAGGAGAGAACCAGGCTCCTATAACTGACTTGGGCAGACTTTAAGATCTGCTATGGTAGGGTGGCCAGATCTGGCAAATAAAAACACAGGTCATCCAATTAAATTTGAATTTCCAATAAAATAATAGATACTATTCTAACGTAAGCATGTCCCATGCAGTATTTAGGACATGCTTGTCATAGAAAAGAATCCATTGTTTATCTAAGATTCAAATGGGACTGAGAATCCTTTATTTTCTCTGGGAGTCCTAGCTCGCTTGAGACGAATGCTCATTTGCTAAGAGTGAAGTGGCCCCATTTGCAAGAGTTTTTAGTGTTAACATATCCCTATTCCCAAAGGTATAAAAACCCTTACCCTATCCTTTATTGAAAGATATTGTTTCAAAAGACTGATATGTGTTATCTCAGGAGATATCAAAGAATCAAGATTTTTATTTCAATTATCTTTTACTGTCACTATAATTAAAAAGCTTCAAAATTCAGTTCAGAAAATTCAACCCCTTACAGCATGCCCTCTCTTCAGTCAATTCAACTTAAACTACCCTCTCTAAAACATGATTCAAATCTCCACTTTCAAACAATCCATTGTTATTCTCAAATGTGCTAACAGAGACTCAAAATCACTCCTCGAAGGAACCATCAAAAAGATGCCTGTCGAGAGCACATCAGCCAGAAGGGAACCTTCCAATATGTCACCACATGACACTTGTCAATTGTATCCATGTTTTCCCTAAAATGATAGACTTTTCTTTCTTCCTTAGGAAGTTTTCTCTACTCTTTTTAATACTGTCATTTCTCTTTATACATTTAATGCATTAAAATCTCTAATAAGTTAAAAAGTTAATATTAACTCTAATGAGTTATTCTAATAGAAGATTAACTCCTATTAATTGAATAGAAGATTAACTCATTTTTTTTAAAGATTTTTATTTATTTATTTGACAGAGAGAAATCACAAGTAAGCAGAGAGGCAGGCAGAGAGAGAGGAGGAAGCAGGCTCCCTGCTGAGCAGAAAGCCCGATGTGGGGCTCGAACCCAGGACCTGGGATCATGACCTGAGCCGAAGGCAGCGGCTTAACCCACTGAGCCACCCAGGCGCCCCAGATTAACTCATTTTTATATCACTGCCAAGTGGTTATCACAATAGAAATATAATTTTTAAAAAATATTTTGTTGGTAATTATAATTTATTACAGAGGTGTAATGTAATGGAAAATGGAGATGATATATATTATTTTATTATATATTATATTTTAATGTTATATATCAATGTATTATATTATTATTAAATAGTTAATATTTTGTATTAATTAATACTAATAATACAATATTAAATAATACTTAATATATTAATATATTACATGTGCATAATATATGTTTATACATAATATATAAATATATTATTGTGTTATATGCAATATAAAATATATATAGTATATGATATATATTATATGTCATATATGATTATATAAATATAAATTATATTATAAAATACAAAGTGTAAAATTATATGTAATAAATTATGTTATAATATATAACATATATTAATATATATTATCTTGATTATCCATATATATTATATATTATATTATTATATTGTAATTATATATTATATATATCATCTCCATTACACACACATGTATATATACTATATATTAGTATACATTACATATACTCCATATATATTATAATCTTCACAGCAACTCTGAGAGATGATTATTAGCTCTTTAATATAGATGAGGAAGCTGATGCTCAGAAACACTAAATAAACCATTCAAGGTTCCCAGGCGGTGACCGGCAAAGCTGACCAAGGCCATCTCAAGTCCACGCTCTTGCACTGCCTCCCTACTTGCTCCGATCACCCTGGGTGGCAGGCTCACCCAGGCCCATTTCCCATCTCTCCTCCTCTGCTTCCCTCCTCATCTGAGGCTGGGAGAGCCACATGCTGCTTTTCTGGTTCCGTCAAGCTAGAGCAGACCACATGACACTTCTGGAAGCAGAAGCTGACCGGGGTTTCTGGAAAATCTCTGTTCTCATGATCCAAGGGACAAAAAGGAGTGACTACTCTTCCCCTCCTCTCCCTGCCAAGGTCAGATCAACAGATCTGTCAATGGGAGAGGTAGCCGTCACCTTGGGACGACTATTAAGGTAAGACCGGATGATCAACAGAGCAGCCACCCAAGCCTGGTATTACTGAACCCCTGAACCAAGACAGCAGCATCTCCCTTGACTTTTTATGAGGTAAGGATAAAAGCATTTACTCACCTTCGGTCCAGGTGTGAATTTCCTTTCCGTTCTAATTATCCAGGTATTAGGGATTCTTAACAGAGTCAATTTCAACCGGCATATACTGAATGCCTAATACTTTGGACTCGTTGTCAGACATCATCATCATTTAACCCTTTCACACCATCCCTGTGTGGTGGGGATTTTTGTACCTCTTTCACAGAACTGTGGTTCAGAGCAGCCTGTACAAAGCGACACACAGCTGGGGACAAAGTCGGGATTCAAATCTGTGTCATGGGAATCTGCTGTTAGGCTTCTCTCTTTTAGCTCTCCAGAAACACTCCTATGATTCTGAAAGGACAGTTTGGTTTCGTTTTGAAAGCATGCATTTCACTGGAATTTTCCAGTTTTCAGAAACAAAGAATCATTTTATAAGTTCCACTTTTACCCAAACTCAGGGTCCTTAAATTCCCCGAGTACATTATCTGGCTCATGGGTGTTTATTTTCCTATCGAGCAAGCTGTGCTCTCTGCCATGGAGAAAGGATCTGTAGGAAAACAAAGACAGAAATCAAAGGAAGAATCACAAACAAACAAACAAAAAAAAAAAAGAGAGAGAGAGAGAAAGTACCAAGCAATTGCTACTCTAAATGTGAGCAAACATGAAATATGGTGGTAATAGTCGCATCTCAGGCGGGCAGAGGATGGAGTATACAATGACTGAGGATTCCCTTCCAATTGCGTTTTACCCTGAATTCATAATACTCCACTGACCGACAATCCCTCTCCATACAGAGAATATCACAATGGAGGAAAAGAAAAATCAGTTGTAATCTTAAAAAAAAAAAAAAAAAAAAAAAAAAAGTACTACGGAATGGGGGGAAGAAAAGATTCGTCCCTGTAACAAGTTGCGGAAAGGTATTGCAAAGTCAAAGAGAGCTGGGTAACTACTCCTTTGCCCACTGTCTTAATAGGATAAATTCCTCCGGGGTCTTAAAAGATAATGAGCACGCCAATTATTGTCTCGGGGCACAGGAGAAGGGCGAGGAATGACTGCTGTTTTCAGATGTAATAACACAAGCTGCACAAGTCAGAAATGTCATCTTCGAGGAGTCGTTCTTACTTGAGCAAAGAGATGTTAATCACAGGTGAGTCTCGCCAGTGGCTCTCCAATCACAGGAGTCAGAGCTCGTTTGCAGTTCAAGGAAGATGCTCTCAAATCAAATCTGCGGCTAACGAGGTACCACAATAAGGAGACTTGCAGCTCCCATAAATCTTTTGATTTCCAAGTCAGTTGTGTATTTGTCCTCGTTGGCAGAGAGTACATATTTATACTGCTTTCAGGGCAAAGAGATTCAAATAGATGCCCCAGATGGAGGAAGATAACGGTGATGCATGAACGGGAGCAGCTCTGCGGTTGGTCTTTTGACATAATAATAATTGCTATTTATTTTCTACATTAAGAATAATTTTCAAGTGCAAATACCACATTCTGTTCAAGTCAATTAAGTTTCCAGGGGATGTAACAGAGGCATTTGGGTGTTCAGCACTCCTCTGAAGTTCTTTTCGTTTCTATCACTGTTCACTCTGGGCTTGGAGCCTTAATTTTTTTTTTTAACTGAAGAAATTTAAAACCCACCAAAAAACTTGAAAGAAGAGAATAAATCCCATCCATCTCAAGTCATCAAAATGTTAACATTCTGTCACACTTGTTTTAATTACCAGTTAGTCCTTCTCTTCATCCTCTCCTTCCTTCCCCCTTTCCTTCCTTTCTTCCTATCTTTCCTTCTATATCTGGGCTAATCTTCTATTCTCTTACATAAGAATAAATACACTTTTTTGCTAAAACATCTGAGAATAAGTTACAAGACACCATGTCAGTTCGTCCCTAAATATCACACATCTGTTCAGAGTGCGTGTCCTACATAACCACACATCACTCTCACTCAACCACCTTAAAGTTTCCCCAACTAACCAAAACTGTCTTTTAAGATGCTTTGCTTTTTGCAATCTAGGATCAAATCAAGGTTCACACATTACACATGGTCATGTCTATTTAATACCTTTAATCTCTTTTAGAAGAGCACTCGGTTTTTTGTTTCTGTTTTCATGACATTGAAAAATTCAAGACAGTGGCCTTTTATTATGCACCCTGTTCTGTATTTAATTCTTCTTCACTATTAGGTTCAGGTTAATTATTTTGACCTAAATGCTACAGAGTATATAGGAGATATTATCTATCTCCTACTGTACATCCATCTTTTATAGGAGTTAATTTTCCTTGGCAATTAAGACACATAATCCATGGGATAATACACTGTCCATGCTAATATCCTAACATCTTATTCAAAAATTTTTGTTTTATTATATGATCTTTGCTTGAATTACATTTGGCTACAAAACGGTGTCTTTTAAAAATCCTCTCCTTTTTTCTATACATATTAGTAACTCTTTACAAAGAACAGTTTCTGCCTTTTTATCTCCCCCTCTCTCCTCCCTTATTCTCTCTCTGTATCATTATAGATTTATATTCAATGTGATATAACCCATTACCATCATTATCCTTTTCAGTGTTCAAATTGTCCCATTTTGGCAAGTAGAAACCCCTTCATCCTAGCCTCTGTTATTCTTTTGACATGACCCCATTAGTCTTTGAGCACTTCATTGCTTTAGTGCATAACAAAAATATCCCAGACTTCTCTTGTATTTTTCTTGCCTAAACCAGGACTCAGCCATTTCTGTGGGAAAACCTTAGTTCTTTTCAGTTCAAGCTAATATCTGTGTGTTCTAACCACTCTGAAGAAGTAGGACAGACCATCCCACCCACCCACCCAAATGTGGTTGGAATGTCAAGACCGATGACACAGCCAGAAGGTATGGAAATGTTTATTACTTACATAATGAGGCTTTCTGGGGAGAGGAGGGCAGACTTCTGGAGCTGGCTGAAAATGCCTTTCAGGAGAGTAGAGGACATTGGCGTGGGTCTTTATGGTAGTCAGAGGTTGAGGCTGACATGAGGACTTGTGTGCACAGACAGAATTTATGTGGTTTGAATTTCCCAGGAGTACCAAAGGAGGAAGATCCAGACTTTCCCAACAGTTTGTCCAGAAGCAGGGCAGAAGGTGAAGCTTAAGATGTTAGCAGTCAAGCATCAAAAACGGAGCCAGATTCCTAATTACACTGGATTATACTTAGATGTTTTTATGTAAGTCTATGAGATAAAGATCTGTTACATCGATAATACATGTGTGCAAAGCTCCTGCAGGGTGAGCCTGGGCATCTGCCTTCCACTCAGGTCATGATCCCAGGGTCCTTGGATCAAGCCCCGAATCCGGAGGGATCCCTGCTCTGTGGGAAGCCTGCTATTCCCTCTCCCACTTCCCTTGCTTGAGTTCCCTCTCTTGCTATCTCTCTCTCTGTCGAATAAATAAATTTAAATCTGAAAAAAAAAAAAACACAACCACTCCTGCAAGGGCACAGGTGAAGTTCATGGAATAATAATATAAGGCACTTCTAGCTCTTGGAGGGGGAATGGCCCTCCACCTCCATAAATACAGCATTATCATCAAAATCATTATTCTTTTCTAAGGTCCTTAACATTTTTAAATTGCTTCCAAGTCAGATATGGACAGGGCTTTCCATTTTCTGTTTAGAAAATCAACTTTAGAAAGGCTACGGGTTTTCATGGTGTCAGAGAGTTCCAAAAAGGGTCAAAAGATTTTTAACTTCTCTCTCAGCCAGGACATCAAGATGATTCTCAGAGCCTTTATGTATCAAATGTTAGGTTAGAGCAGCTCATCATTAAATGAGATTAATAAAAATAACCGTCACATTTACACACTGAGAAAATAAAGCTACAGATCTGTGTCAAAATGGATAATGTTAATAACAATTATAATAGTGGCCAACACAGACTGAACACATTTATGTTCCAGGAACTCTTCCAAACACATTACAGTCATCCTCATCCTAAGTCATGGGATTAAATATTATTATTACCCCCAATTTTGCCATGAGGAAGTTGAAGCCCAGAAAGGTTAACCGATACGACCAGTATCTCACAGTGAGTAAGCGAACGAGTAAGGATTCAAACACGAAGCAGGAAGATAATGCTGAAAAATAAACATTTCAAAGCTGTATTTTTGTTCTCAAAGTAGAGCACAGATTGATTTCCACCAAATATAGGAAGTGCCAAACTGGCTCAGATTTTAGACTAGTGAGAACAAACTTTTATTCTGCTCTATTTCATTTTTACCTCAGAGTATCAGGGGGAGAGCCTCCAAGAAGACAAGCAACCAAAAGACTACACATCAGTCAGATAGGTTGTTTTCCAATCCAGAGGATTACATCAGCAATCAATTTGTTGCATGCCCTGTTGGGTTCCCAAGGTTACTTTCCCCTGCTAAAATCCAGACACAGTTACAAAGGACAATGACAGAGGCATTGATTTCAACAGTTGCCATATTGATGGGTTAAAAAAAAAATGTTCAACCACTGTTTGACCTTCAACTTTGGAGACCTCAATATAACACATACAGTGTTGGGTTCCATATGATGTATATTTTTCAGAGCCTTTTCATACATGTCACATTTAATCTTAATAACCCAGTGCTACCGACAGAAAATTGGCATATACAAACATGGAGCGAGTATCTTTTGTAGTCCATGTATACACTGAAGCAAAGGGAGTGTGGCAGATACCTGTTACGATCCCTTGGCGCACAACTCTGTGTGAACAGCTGTGCCCGCCAGCTGTGCTACAGACATTACCTTTGACAAAATGACACATCTTGACTGTAATTCCTTTCACTTGCTTTCTGTCCACTGGGATTGTGAGATCTGCTGGGTGATGCGCAAAGTTGGAATGCAAGGGAGTCAACGCCCTTGGAACAACCTTTAATCAGCAGGTGGTGGGAAGTGGTAAATAAAGGCTCCTTTTCCCCCATCCCTGGTGGATGATTCCAAGGTACATTCCATATAACTCCGGTGGGGTTATAGTGAGCCCCCAGCTGCTGTCATCCATTTTCTTAAAAAGTATCTCTGAATGGGCTTCCTTCCTTCCCTGTTTTACTCTTTCCAATCCATCAAGCCTCTTCTGCTTTATTGGATTTGGATGCAATTGTTTATTAAAAGTTATAATATATACATCCAAAAAAGTTGCATTCCTGGGGAGCCACTCATCATGCCCTTGCCACAGGTTCTGCTTTGAGGGGGAAAATCTAAGCAAAACCCAAGAGTCTGAGTAACTTACAAAAAAAAAAAAGCCACTTAACGTTGGGGTCTAGAATATCTGTTAGATCTCAAGATCTAGATCTTCTATTCTCTTATGGGATGTGGATTAAAGGCACGGGTTCTCAAGCAGATTCACCTGGATGAGAAACTAGCCAAGACATCTTGAGAACGTGCCTTGATTTTTCTGAGCCTCAACTATGAAATTGGAATATAACAAAAATAATAACAAGTACCAATCTTTATTATGTCCATGGGTTCTAAATGCTTTACATTTATTAATCTACTGGTCATCACCATAACCTAATGAGATATATAGGAGTATTGTCACCACTTTATAGACAAAGAAATGAATACAGAAATGTTACTAAGCCCAAGGTCACAGAGTAAGTGAGTGGCACATGAAGGATTCCAACCCCAGACGATCAACCTCTAGGGCTCATACATTTAAGCACTGTCTATTACCTTTACTGTTTCCTCATAGCGTTTTAACATTAAAATGTAATAATAAAATAAAAACATATAGCATTTAGACCACAGTAAGTGCACAGGAAATGCTTACCAATATTAGCTTAAAAAGAAAAACAATTTTTTTCAAAAGTGTGAATCCTGATGGAAAAGACTGACAAGTAATCTTTTTCCGTCCATTTATCCTCATTTCTCTGATTTCTTCTTTTCTCAGACTCTCTACCATTAAAGTACTGCCCTTCCATCATTCTGACTTGGTGATGTTTTATGTTTCCCTCAGTCCTGGTCCCCAGTCACCTTCCCCAACTTCTCCCATTTCTTCCATTCAAATCTCATTTTTCTCAATTTCAAGGCCACTGACCCATCAGCATGAGAAACATCAGAGATAATTTATTTCCTTGACATTCCTTTCAGAATGTCACCAGCAAAAATGTTTTTATGGTATTTGCCACAAAGCACCCCAAAATACATACTGAGACACGCTCAGTATTAGTCAGATCCTTTAGTACGTAAATGGAGGCTTCTCAGCGGTCTGAGGGGATCAGCAAAAAGGATAGCCTGGTGGCGTGGGTGCTTGCCTTCAGTCTCAGAGACGACCGAAAAGAACAAATAAACTAAATAAACACTTTATTTGATTCACTGGCAAGATCTTCGCATTCCTTCTAATTAATAGTCTAAATGCTAATTCACTTACCTTAACCTTTCCTTGCAAATTATACCACTGAGAATAATATACATATGCAAAAGAGTCATGCTGGGAGCTGTAATTAAGGCCCTCGACAACTTCTCTGATTACTACATTTTTCACAAGCACCAAGAAATGTTGGAAGCACGGTCTGCATTCCTTGCCCCTTGGGGAAGAAGACGGCTTATAAAAACCTGAATGATTCTGGTGATCACTCTGTAAAACATAAGCAGATGACAAACAACAGAGTCCAGAGTTGATGCACTCTGTCTCCTTAGGCAACTTTGGATTACCCTAAATTTTAGGAAAGCGTTATCTATAGTAGCTTTACTCTTCTTTGGCAGAGTATGAATTACTCCAATTTAGTTTAATTATGGAAGGTATTTCCCAATGAAGAAACATTCCCAGATAAAATAAGCAAATGTGTGGCATGCCTGGGCGGCTCAGTTCGTTGAGACTCTGACTCTTGATTTCAGCTCAGGTCATGATCCCAGGGTTGTGGGATCAAGCCCCACGTCAGGCTCCACACTCAGCATGGTGCTGGCTTGGGATTCTCTCTTTCCCTCTCCTCCCGTCCCTCCCCCCACACACCTTCTCTCTAAATAAATAAACAAAATCTTTAAAAAAAAAAAAAAAAGGTCAACTTGTAATTTAATCGCTTCCATTAAACAATTTTTTCCATGGGGTTGTCATGGTGACACATCTTCCAAGGTTTGCAGTAATTCCTCTCTTCCTACGGCAAGCAGTTGTGTGCTCTGACTTTTTGGACAATGGTTAATTAATAAAAAATTAATCTACATGTTAATGTGTATCTATATATCACTAAAATATTCTCCCAGCTGAACAGTTTACATATTGTTTACTCTTTCAGTCAACTTGTTTCAAATGAGTAATTAAAGGAAAAGCAAAACTCTGAGGGCTGGTAGCACCCAGGTGTTAAATGGTGTGTGGGTTTGTCTAAAGTTAAGGATGTGCATTCCCTTGCATCTTGGGTGATACTGTTCTCTTGCTACATACCAGTGTGCCTCAGTGGTAATCATGTAAATGTCTATAATTTCAATCTTGGATGGTTATTTTAGTTAACTCAAATATAGATTCCCATATTAAACGTTCCAAAACATTTTGTCCTCTACAGCTTTATCCCTTGAAGAAGTTGGACTGTCCTTTAAAATATAATGAAATAAGATTTTTTTTTTAAGAGGGGAATTTTTAGCACCACTTTTATAGAGCACTCTTGGTGCAGGAATCAAAATTATTAGCAGCGCCTTTTTTGCTTGTTTTAAGAGACTCTTCATTTTCGGCTGATGGTTACATCTCTAAATAGATTTCACGCTCCCTGCTCAGAGGCAGAAAAGAACACATAGCTCTTTTAACATTCAAATAACCATCTCTGCACTCATCATCACCAAAGTCCAATATCTATCCTAGAACCTATTAAATTAACTACAAAATCTGTGCCGATCTCAAGTTCTCAAAGAAAAAACATGGCTGTGGGGACATTTCACCCCCTTTTATCCCTCTATTCTAAAGAATGTTTTTACATTCCAGAATGTACCTGAAAGGATTTTAAAATCTGTGTGTGTGATCCTATGGTTTCATCATGACTGCTCTCAATGACAAAGGACAGTCCTCTCTATATGAAGAGAGATCGGAGGGTGGAGAACTACCACTTGGTAAAAGACCCAGCTTAAGGTTTATCACCACGTAGCCACGGGGTGCTCAATTTACTACATTTCGAGAACAAGAAAGGGATGACTCGCAAAACCCAGTTGAAGACAGTAACAATTCAAGAGGGAAAATGCCGTCGGAGGAATGCACTTGGCACCAAAGCTAAGTGGGGATCTATGAGAGTAGCCAACGTTTGGAGGTCAGAAACCAGGTCATAAAGAGAGCAACAGATACAGCTAGGCAATCAGTTCAGAGGACACCTGCATGCCAAGGGTCACGCATCCCCACTGGTTCTTAAAGATCTACCATGGCAGTGGGGCCTGGCAGGAAATATTCAGGAGAGATTAAAGCTTGCCTTTCTGAGACTTTCATGGCTATCCAGAGCTGGGTACTACCCAAAGTTATCCTGTGCTTCTGGAAGACACGCAGCTAACGAATGAGGATGACGTTTTTATAAATCTACTTCTCAATTCTAGGATGCCGTCATTTGAAAGGAACGTTCTACATAGACCATACATTACATCAGAGCAGGGGGACCTGGTAGGTGCCATACATTGTTCTCACATGTATTCATTTATTGCTGACGTCACCTTTCTCTCTCTATCACCTTCTCCCCAACACCAACATCGCTAGCAGCCATATTGCTAGGAACCATCAGCTCTATTACCAAAGTACCAAATATGTCATTTTAAGCTCAAAAGTGTTTCAAATGGTGTCAAGAGTTGCTGCTGCTGAGTCATCTAAGCCAATGCTTCTCAAACTTTAATGTGCATACAAGTCTCCTCTGGGAGGATCTTATTAAAATTCTGTAGTTCTTGGGTGAGATGTGACGTTTTGCAGTTTGTTTAATTTTATCTATTTGGAAGAGAAAGAGCATGAGTAAGGGGAGGGGCAGAAAGAGAGGGAAGAGCAGACTCCCTTGCTGAGAAGGGAGCCTACATGGGGCTTAATCCCAGGACCCTGAGATTGTGACCTAAGGTAAAGGCAGATGCTTAACAGACTGAGCCACCCCAGTGCCCCACACTTTGTCTTTCTAATAAACTCTCCAGTGAAGTCAAAACTGCTGATCTATGGACCACACCCTTGATTCCCTTGCTAACTCAGAACCCTCATAATTGTCCAAAATCCATAATGCTCCTTTAGATTAAAATTCACCCTGGAACTAAGTCAAATTCTCCAAAGGCAAGGGTTCTCAAGCTGGAGTCCACGGGACTCCAGCTCTGCATCAGACTGCACAGGTTCTAGCCCCAGGCTCTAGGTTCCCCTCCCTACTGCCTGTGTCACCTAGTTATTGAATCTTATGACTCCATCTCCTTATCTTAAAGAATAAGTATAACACAGAACCTGTCTCATCAGATCATTGTAGGCATCAATTAGGATGACCCAGGCAACAGACGTCCCAATACTCAGTACAGTCAGTAATCAAACAACAAATGTCCCTAGAGAACCCTGAGATGAACCTCAGGGACATTGATGAAGATACTGTGATTATTTCTAAAATGTTCTATGTGCTTATATTTATTGCTCCTAGACAGAGTCCACACCTTTTTTTAGATTCTCACTGGGACTCATAACCCTAAAAAGTTTAAGAACCATTGATCAAGAGTGACCATGGGGCCCAGAACTGCCCTGTGTCCAGAAGATCAGTCTGAGGAAAAGCCAGATTTTGCCATAGCACTGCCATGGGCCAAACCCCACTGGACTGGGGGAGCAGGCATAGGAGGAAAATACAGTAAACCAACTCTTTGATAATTTGTATTACTTAAGTGTCATCATCACCGTAATCTCATAAGCAAGTGTTGACCCATTAGGATAAAGTTCTCCCTGGAGCTCAGGTGCCCCAAATGCATAAAATGACATAGTAAGAAATTCCCTCACTCTCAACATTTAAATAACATTATCTGCATGGTTTAGCATGTCTTAACGAACAGACCCCTCAAAGGATAAGAACATCATGTCACAGAGCTGGGCACAGCAATATAAGAGGACCAAACTAAACGTGTCCTAACGGCTCATTAGGATAGAGTCAACTGTGTGCAAGGTAGGCAGAAGAAACTATTTCATTGTTCCTGAAGAACTTTCAGCATGACAAAGGCTATAGGAAGATGGCAAAGAGAGTAGCAAAAGAAAGCTAGGGAAAATTCAAAACTCACCTATTAACAAATTCCTGGACAATAATTAGTATTAAGAGAATAGCATAGGCCAAAGCTAAGATGAAGGAAAATGATACCTTAAAACCTGCTTTATCAATCTTCTTCCTTACTATTTAGTGGGTGGCTGGGGGGTGGGGAGCCTAGTTTCAGAATAGTTAGAGGAGAAATTTTTAGTACATATTATGGGGAGATATGAAAGCACTGAATGAAAACTCAAAATATCCCTTTTATTGCTAAAACTAGTTTAAAGCAATCCAAAGGACTACACAGAATATTCAAACCTAACACATGGGTTGATTTTTAAGATTGTGAAGTACAGGGGTGCCTGGGTGGCTCAGTTGGTTAAGCCTCTGCCTTTGGCTCAGGTCATGGTCTCAGGGTCCTGGCATCGAGCCCTGCATCAGGCTCTCTGCTCAGTGGCAAGCCTGCTTCCCCCTCTCTCACTGCCTGTCTCTGCCTACTTGGGATCTCTGTCTGTCAAATACATGAATAAAAATCTTAAAAAAAAAAAAAGATTGTGAAGTACATATATGAAGGCAAATACACATGTAAAATTGAGCACTGAAGGAAATATGTTCACTGAAAGTAGTTATAAAATATCACATGAGAAAGTGCATTTTTCACAGATATATACCCAAATATCCAAACCTGAACTTGATTTTAAATTATACAAGTAGACAATGCCACAAAATTTCATTTAGAAGTGTGCAAAATACGGCCCTTTTTGGCAGGAGTTCCACAACCCACACCATCACTCCAGAATAAATGTGTACAGATACCATAAAAAGAATTTCTAGTTTCAGGTATAATACCCAACTTTCATTTTCACAAGAATGACTAAGAAATCATTCTATTAGCTGATGCAATTTGCTAAATTAGATAATTTGCTGAATTTGTGATTATTTTGATGTTACCGTGCATAGTTAACCCTAAATCCCAAGGTCATATTCATTTCTGTATAATAAATAATCACACTAAAATAAAATGATAAATTATGGTAATGACACTTTTTCTTCTTAATCATCAACTATCTCCCACATCACAGTTCATTTTATGTTTCAACTTGTTATAAAAAACATATCAAAGGGCTTTAGAAGACATAGTTTGTTGCAAAGGGAGATGATCATATAATGTCTTGATAATGCAAAACAGAAGCTAAAACAAGTTTTTAAACAACATTAAAATAAAGAAGAAACTGATGCAATTTTGTTAAATTGCTAAAAACATCTGACTTGCTTCCACATGAACCTGTACTGGTTAAGTCTTGAGGTATCCTATAGCTCATCCACTATACCTCTCCCTTCTATCCTTTTCTGAGAAAATCAGCCCTGCCAAGTTGACCACAAAGAGTAGCTAGACCTTATAGATGTTTTAGAGCTCAGATATCTTTCTCATTCTTATAATGTGTAGTTTTGTAATGAAAGCAACTTTCATATGCTTGTTTAACGGGTCTCTGGTCTTTTGTTACGGAAGGCTTTTGAGCTAGCGAGGAAAAAGAAATACTGGCTTACCTAGATCCTTCCTAATGAATTGACAAGGATGAATATCAGTGTAGATAGTCTGCCTACAGTCTCCCTGATACCAGCAAAAAGTCTTAAAAATCAGAAAATTAGTGATGTTAGACCACCACTTGGCACAGCAGGAATCCCAACTCCCATGTTCTATTCAAAAGGTTATAGTTCAAAAAGGCTGAGTCTACTTTGAAAACTTCATCTAAACTGGGAAGACATTCATTGCTTCAGTCCCACCACTGAGGGAAATACAGAGCTAAATATAGAGCTAAAAATCAGTGCTCTTAGTGTCCTACCCCTCTTTCTAGAAGGAAGGGAACAAGGATGAAAGGAGGGAGAGATGGAGGGAGAAAACAAATATATGAAGCAAACACTGACAGAACAGAAGGAAAAAATGGATAGTGACACAATAATAGTAGAAGACTTCATTATTTCATTTTCAGTTATGGATAGAACAACTAGATAGTGTATCAATAAGGAGAGAAAACACTTGAACACCCCAGCCAACAATAGTTGAATACCCATTCTTACCAAGTATTCATGCAACGTTCTTCAGGATGAACCACATGGTAGGTCACAAGACTAGTTTTAACACATTTAAGAAATCTGGAGCCATACAAAGTGCCTTCTCTGGAAAATTCAGAAATAGATTAAAATTGGGGGCGTCTGGATGGCTCAGTGGGTTAAAGCCTCTGCCTTCAGCTCGGGTCATGATCTCAGGGTCCTGGGATCAAGCCCCGCATCTGGCTCTCTGCTCAGCAGGAAGCCTGCTTCCCTCTCTCTCTCTCTCTGCCTGCCTCTCTGCCTCCTTGTGATCTCTGTCTGTCAAATAAATAAATAAAAATCTTTAAAAAAAAAAAAAGAAAGAAATAGATTAAAATTGAACAACCCACTCTTAAACAATGAGTTGGTCAAAGAAGAGATCATAAGGGAATTCAGAAAATATCAGGAGACAGAGGCAAACAAAAATACAACACACCAAAACTTATGTAATACAGCAAAAGCAGTACTGAGACGGACATATAGAGCAGTAAAGATTTACATGAAAAAAGAAAATAAAATCTCAAGCAACCTAACTTTGCACCTCAAGGAACTAGGAAAAGTAGAAGAAATCAAGCCAAAAATGAGCAGAAGGAAATAAATATGAAAGATTAGAGCAGAGATGGACAAAATAAAAAATTAGAAAACAAAATTTAAAAATCAACAGAAGTGAGGTCTTTTTTTTTAAGAGTAACAAAAATAACATTTCTTCAATGTGGCACCAGAAATAGACAACACACAAAAGCAGAGAAATTAAATTCTGTCAGACTTAAAAATTTCTATACAACAAAAGAAAAGGCAGCTTCTATAACTCAACAACAAGGAAACAAATAACTAATTTAAAAATGGGCAAAGGAATTGTATAAACAATTCTCCAATAAGACATACAAATGTCCAACAAGTATATGAAAAGATGCCCAACATCCCCAACCATAAGAGAAATGCAAATCAAGACCACACTGAAATATTATTTCATACCCACTAGGATGGCCACTAGCAGAAGAACAGAAAACAGCAAATGTTGGCAAAGACATGGAGAACCTGGACAGTTCTAGCACTCTTGGTGGGAATATAAAATGGTGAACAATTATGGAAAACACTGTGGAGGGTCCTCAAAAACACTTAAAATAGAATTACCTTATGATATCTAAAAGAATTCAAGGCATAATCTCAAAGAGATATGTACACACCCATGTTCCTAGTAGCATTATTCACAATAACCATGAATGGAAGCTACCCATTGAAAAGTAATTGGCAGAAAAATGGATAAACAGATTCAGTATTTATATACAATGAAATATTACACAGTCTTAGAAAAGAGGAGGAAATCCTATCACATGTGTAAGGACATTCAGTTTGGAAAGATTAAAAAGTTCTAGGGATCTGTTGCATGACAAAGTGATATATTTAATACCACTGAATTGTACACTTAACAATGAGTAAATTTAATGTTATGTTTTTTTATCACAATTTTTAAACATATACTGATGTCTAGGTACAAACCTCAGAGAATATCATTTAATTTGTCTGGGATGCAGAGTGAACACTGGATTTTTTTTTAGTATTTTATTTATTTGAGAGAGAGAATGAGTAGGGGGAGGGGCAGAAGGAGAGGGAGAAGCAGACTCCCGCCTGAGCAGGGAGCCTGGTGCTAGGCTCCATCCCAGGACCCCGAGATCATGACCTGAACCCGAGATCAACCAACTGAGCCACCCTGGTGGCCCAACACTGGGATTTTTTAAAGACCTCTTGGTTGTTCATCACCTGCCATACAGAACTATGGACCCAGGGTTTCCACATCTTACTTTTTTTTTTTTTCAAGAGAAGCTAGAATCAGGATTTTTATGCAAACACTTCTGATGTTTTAATGTGGCAATTAACTTTTTTTTTAAAGATTTTATTTATTTATTTGACAGAGAGATCACAAGCAGGCAGAGAGGCAGGCAGAGAGAGAGGAGGAAGCAGGTTCCCTGATGAGCAGAGAGCCCGATGCGGGGCTCGATCCCAGGACTCTGAGATCATGACCTGAGCCGAAGGCAGTGGCTTAACCCACTGAGCCACCCAGGCGCCCCAGCAATTAACTTTTTAAATGCCATGCAACCCAAACACTCCATTTGCAGCCTCTGGGCTAATGATCTCTGAGTTCCCTACTAGTTTACAATTTCTGCCAGTTAAAATTAAGTTTCCTGTGTCTCAGTAGCTACCCTCCTTACCAGGTGACTCTCCTGTGGCTATGGAATCTTTCCTGTGGGAAGTAGTCATCAATAAACTGTGTCAGTTTCCATAAGAGGTATGTCATGGTTACAAGTCCTCAGTCCCACATGGGTTATCATTTGGTCAGGAAGCTGGATTGGGAATCTTTGAATAGCCATTTCAGACAGAGAACCCTGATGTTTAAATTGAATGTTGCATGAACTCCTAAATACAGTTAATGTACAAAATCTGAATTTCTTTGATGTAAGAAGGATTGGGGAAGAGAGGAATGAATGATTATGTTCTACTTCCTGTTCCATCAGCAGGTTTTCCTGAGCGGACTCCACAAATCTTATATCTAGGATCAGGGAAAAGCCTCAGGAGCTAGAGGAGGCAAAGCATCAAACCAAACCTCTTTATACCCTGCTCCAAACAGAGCAGCATTGCTTTTCTCAACTGTGCTGAGAATCCATTTCTACTTTTGTTTGAAAAAAGGGTTCAACTGCTTTAGAGAAGGAAGTTAAAAAAAAAAAAAAGCCTGACCTAGATAAGGATATCTAGTATGCTTGTTAATTTTTCAGATGACACCAACAGAGATAAAACTAAATGCACAAATAGAAAATACAAATACCAATGAAAAGCAAAGAGATCAGTGGAAAAGAGGTTGGAATTCTGAGGCTAACAAGCAAACCAAATAAAACACTGTTGCTTAGAACAGACTTCCAATTTGGGAGAAAGTAAACATCAACTCAGAAATTTAAGGCCCCTTAGCCTCACAGCCTATTTGCTCACTCTCTATGTGGAAGAACGTTCCAGGCTGGATTTCAGTGTCTGTGGGAGTGAAAAGCACATTTAGCAGGGAGGTTAATTAAAGGTCTATAACATGAAGCTCGAGGACAGAATAAAGTAACCAACATTATTTTATCAGGATAAAAAGACTATGAGGATCGGGGCACCTGGGTGGCTCAGTGGGTTAAGCCGCTGCCTTCGGCTCAGGTCATGATCTCAGGGTCCTGGGATTGAGTCCCACGTCGGGCTCTCTGCTCAGCGGGGAGCCTGCTTCCCTTCCTCTCTCTCTGCCTGCCTCTCTGCCTACTTGTGATCTCTCTCTGTCAAATAAATAAATAAAATCTTTAAAAAAAAAAAGACTGTGAGGAGATTTACAATAAGAAGACAAAGACTGCAGAGTCAGCAAAAGATAGATCAGCTGGACTATATCAAAATTAAAGACTTTTGGGCATCAAAGGACACTACCAACAAAGTGAAAAGGCAACCTGTGTAATGGAAGAAAATCGAAAATCTAGGCAAATTATACATCTGAGAAGTGGTTAATATACAGCATATATAAAGAACTCCTTAAGTCAACAACAACCACAAAAAGCCCAATTTAAAAAAGGGTGAAAGACTTGGACAGGCATTTCTCCAAAGAAAATACACAAACAACCAATAAACACATGGAAAAAGGCTCAAGATCACTATTGGAGAAATGCAAGTCAAAACCACAAGATACTGTTTCATATCTATTAGAATGGTTGTTAAAAAAAAAAAAAAAAAAAAAAAACCAGAGAGTAAGTATTGGTGAAGATATGGAGCAACTGGAACTCTTGTGCACTGCTGGTGGGAATGTGAAGTGGTACAGCATGGAGGAAAACAATATGAAAATTTAAAATAGAATTACCATAGGATCCAATACTTTAGTTTTGGGATATATACCTAAAAGAATGGAAAGCAAGAACTTGAAAGGATATCCACCCATGTTCAGAGGCAGCACTGTCAGAAGCAACCAAGTGGCCATCAATGGTGACTAGCTAAACCCAATGTGGTATATTCATACCAGGACTATGATGTCACCTTAATAAGGAAGGAATTTCTGACCCAAGCTATGGATGAATATTGAAGATATTAAGCAAAAGAAGACAGCCTCAAAAGAATTAATATTGTAGGATTCCACTCATGTGAGATACCTAAAGTGGTCAAATCCATACAGACAGAATGTAGAATGGTAGTTGCCAAGGACTTGTGGGAAGGAGAAAAGAGGAACTAATGTTTAGTGAGAACAGAGTTTCCATTGTACAAGATGAAAAAAGATGGGAAGACACATTGTGGTGATAGTTGCAAGACAATACGAGTACCACTGAACTATATACCTCTTTAATAAATGGTTAAAACTGTAAACTATGTCAGGTCAATGTTACCACAATTTTAAAAATATTTTTTTGAAGACAAAGACTATGAGACTCATGAATGTATACTGGCCCATCTGCCAAGTTAGTCTCATGATATGCCAGACAGATGGACTTCACATATCTCCTTTTCACAGTATCTTCCCACTTCCTCTGGTTCGCATATAAATTTGTGAGCCATCAAGGTGAACTGTGTGTCCACCTGCTCTGACAGGACTGATCATGGCACCTCTGATGTAAGGGCAGAATCAATGGCAATAAGAAAGAAAGCTTAAAAGCTTAAAAGGGTTGGTTGAGCACCATGAGGTGAGGAGAATCATTGAAAATATTCAGACCAAAAGGACCAGTGAGCCTGATGAGATTCTTGAACAGCAAGTGCCCAGCTACATATAGGGGATACCAGACTACCACTACAATAGGACAGATAAAGTTAGCTGGGGCAGTATGTCAAAATGACCTCTTCAGACTCCTAACAGGACAAATGTATAGGCCCTAGGGATTGTTTATCAGATACTCAATGCAACACCAGAGAAACTAAAGGGTCTCCTTTGGAAATGTCAACAAAATGCCTCATGGACACTTAAACAATCTTGCAGTTTGGGATAGTGATGATTCTCCATGTTTTAGATCCTTAGAAGTTCTGGCCTCATGTATTCTTTTTTTTTTTTAAGATTTTATTTATTTATTTGACACAGAGAGAGAGATCACAAGTAGACGGAGAGGCAGGCAGAGAGAGAGAGAGGAGGAAGCAGGCTCCCTGCTGAGCAGAGAGCCCGATGCAGGGCTCCATCCCAGGACCCTGGGATCATGACCTGAGCCGAAGGCAGAGGCTTTAACTCACTGAGCCACCCAGGCACCCCTGGCCTCATGTATTCTAAAGAAGCAAAAGTTCTGACTGGTTTTTTCCATGTCCCCTGCTTCACGGGGCTCTGAGAACCTCATGTTTGCTGGGCATGGTCAACCCTTCCATTACACAGGTTTACAGGAACTTAAATACCAACAGATAGTGAGGAATAGAACACTGACAATGAATAAAGGACATACCAAATTTGATTCCTGAAGGAATGGAGAACTAATAGCAAATTCACAACAAATAAAAGAAAATTCCAACCAAATAAGATGGAAAAGGCTCAAGAAGGTATTTTTAGCAACAAATGTGAAGAATTTTCAAGGAGCCATTGTGTTGATGAAGCTTCTGACAAGGTGTAAGTATATAAATTTCCGACCCTTGGAATGACCAGCTTCAAGAGCAGATGCTTGCAAGTTAACAGTGGTCCAAAGGATACAAGCCCCCGCTGTGCCTGAGGTTAGCAGTGAGGGAAGAAGAGAGAGACAAGACACCTCATGGGGGGATGTGGGGAGAAGAGCAGGAAACATGAGGAGCTGCCCATCCGCGCCATCAGCAAAAAGCTCACCTCTAATGAACAGCAGCACGGGATTACCCAACCACCCGCCCACGTGCCTGGAGCATACCCCAGAAAGACGGTGTCCAAAGACAGGCCACACATCGAAGGCAAAGACCTGCCCAAGTGGGCAATGTGTAATCGACCTATGTGTTCTTCCTCTTTAATCTGATACACTTCTTGGTCTCCAGTTGCTCAGTATTCACATCCTCCAAGCCACATTCCATTTCCTAACGACAGCCCTTTCCATGTTTGGAGTTTAAACAAACCCTGACCTGCCTAGTGATGACTGGCTTTATAACAATACTCCACAAGACCCATGCAACTATTATTTCTCACCATTCAACCTTGCTGAGCCCTCCTACATAACTGCTAGGTGTTATCCAAAGATGTCTATTAATCCGTAGAAGCAGGGCTCCCCGGGTGAGTAACTGCCCACATTGCCTGTGACTTGCCAACCTCATTTCCTTTGAGTAGAGGTCTCTACAGCTGAACACACTGTCTGTCTAGAATATGGACAGGAACGAAACCACATTTTGTAATCATATCTCTATTTGCCCTGATGACCTAGCAATAAAGGGGAGTAAAACATGCACGACTGTCAGGTCTCCAAAGATGACTTTAAATGGTCTTGCTTTATGTTGCAGTAGTCTTATTTCTATTGAAATGTCATCAAGTCCTACTTGATAAAATGGACCCAGAACGGGGAGGGGGAGGGAGGTGGAATGGTAACTATTCCAAACCCTAAGAATACCTGGACTTCTCCCTGTTTCTCCTTTTTTTCATCTAAAAGTATTTTGGGGTTCAGGTGTGTACAATTCCTTTTCAGCCCAAGTCAAGGATTGAGTATCTCTCACCAAACTTCTATTATTATTATTATTATTATTTTCAGTTAGCCAGCATATAGTACATCATTAGTTTCTGATGTAGTGTTCAAGAATTCCTTAGTTGTGTATAACCCAGTGTTCACCACACATGCCCTCCCCAATACCCATCACCCGGTCACCCCATTCCCCCTACCTCCCTCCCTTCTGTAACCCTAGTTTGTTTCCCAGAGTCCAGAGTCTCTCGTGGCTTGCCTCCCTCACTGATTTCTTCCCATTCAGTTTTTCCTCCCTTCCCCTGTTGTCCTCAGTGCTATTCCTTATGTTCCACATATGAGTGAAACATCTTTAAAGAAAACCTGGATTCAGAGTTAATGCAGATCAGTCAAATGGAGGTTGGGCCAGCTTTTATAACGAGACACTGACCTGAATCCCATGGGTCTGTATCACTCACTATTTATAGGGCCTTCCTGAGTGTCTTTACCCCTCTACACCTTGGTTTTCTGTCCATAACATGGTGGTGATATTGTTTACCTCTGCTGCTGTTGAAATATTAAAAGAGGTAATGAAGGCTGCATGCCTGCCTGCCCCCCACATAGGGCCAGGCACATGGTTAAGTGTTCTAAAAACCAAAGGTAAAGGAGGCCAGGAAACTTCTGCCCTCTTCTGCAAAGGAGATGTGGAGATTCGGGGAAACAAGTCAGGAGAAGGAATACCACTGCAAAATGCATGGACATGTCATAGGTTTCCCTAAGATACAAAGCTACTACCTTAACGTCCTTTCTTTTTTTTTTTTTTAAAGATTTTATTTATTTATTTGACAGACAGAGATCACAAGTAGGCAGAGAGGCAGGCAGAGAGAGAAGAAGGGAAGCAGGCTCCCTGCTGAGCAGAGAGCCCGATGCGGGACTTGATCCCAGGACCCTGGGATCATGACCTGAGCTGAAGGCAGCGGCTTAACCCACTGAGCCACCCAGGCGCCCTTAACGTCCTTTCCAATGGAAACAAAATAGATGCAAAGACTCATCTTATTCAAGCATCTCTCTAGGCAGGTGCAGAAATTCCACCATAACATCAGTAGTCTGACGGGTTCCATTCCATTTAACTTCGACTTAACTTCGGATATATTCAGATGCAAGGATGAAATCATTTCTTAAATTAAAAGGTCTTCAAGTATGTCCTTTCACCCCCAATCTCTAAGAGGAAGGTGAAAGAATCCCCATATTTGTCTCCCATATTTGTCTCCCACTCACATTGAACCTGCCAAGCCCCATCGGGAAGTATTTATCCCACCTGTGTCTCTAGGTGAAAAAAAATAATGTTTTCCTCATATCGCCTCAAAAAATGATAATTTTTGGTCTGCTTTGAAGGATAAACTTCAGCCAGCTAGCAAATTCAAAACAAGCCCAAGGTCAGTAGCACACCAGTGAGACCACTATTTGTTACTTAGACATGAGAAACATTTGACATGACAAAGAAAAGGAGGGTTGATCCATTAATGAATTTGGCACAGCAGCACCTGGAAGGGCAGGGGAGGACAAGGCACTGAATGGGTTCAGAACCCAAAGAGTCCTGATGAACAAATAGGGTCATCACCTACATGTTTCTGCCTCTCTCCATAAGATGTGAACTTCCTTTGAATCCCATCATTTAAGACCGTAACCCTTTCCAGCTCTGTGCCTCAGGTTGAAATGCAGCATCAATGAAAATTTAATAGCTTTCCACCTGTAGCACCTGGGCTGAAAGATTGTACCAGGCTTCAGACAAGCTGAAGGGCCTCAGCGTGTTACAGATGCAACAGCTGGTCCAGTCCGTGTTCATTGGCCAAATGGCTTCTGTAATCCCAGCGGGAGCTGGCAAAGATTCTCTAGAAAGGTAGTTAACTCAAAGCTTCCACACAAGAAGCATCTGTCATCTCAACCACATTGTGGGAGACGCCAGGCCCTCGACTGTGGCGAGTGATGAGAAGGACCACCTCAGAAAGAGCAACAATGTTAGTAAACACATCCTTCCTGTGGTGACTTAGCCAGTTTCTGTTGCCACGACCTCAGGTTGTCAAACAACATCTGGCCCCGAACCAGACTCATTTACCCAATACTCGCCTTGGAATAAAATGAACACTTGGTTATGCACGATCCATTTTGGTCCTGTTCACTGCAAGGTACTTTAGCTACCTATTTATTCTATCAATGGAGAATACATATCTTAGGTCATTGTATCTATGCTACAAAGTTTGTTAACTATTCATATGATTATTTGCCTTCTTGTGTGTGTCAAATAATTTTCGCCAAAGCAGGAAAAAATATACAGTGGAAAAAAGACTGTCTCTTTAATAAATGGTGCTGGGAAAATTGGACAGCTATGTGTAGAAGAATGAAACTCAAACATTCTCTTACACCATACAAAAAGATAAACTCGAAATGGATAAAAGACCTCAACGTGAGACAGGAATCCATCAGAATCCTAGAGGAGAACACAGGCAGTAACCTCTTCGCCATCGGCCATAGCAACTTCTTTCAAGACACATCTCCAAAGGCAAAGGAAACAAAATTGAAAATGAATGTTTGAGACTTCATCAGGATCAAAAGCTTCTGCAAAGCAAAGGAAACAGTCAACAAAATAAAGAGGCAACCCACGGAATGGGAGAAGATACTCACAAATGACACTACAGACAAAGGGCTGATATCCAAGATCTATAAAGAACTCTTCAAACTCAATATACACACAAATAATCATGCCAAAAAATGGGTAGAAGACATGGACAGACACTTCTCCAAAGAAGACATACAAATGGCTAATAGACACATGAAAAAATGTTTATCATCATTAGCCATCAGGAAGATTCAAATCAAAACCACAACGAGATACCACCTTACACCAGTCAGAATGGCAAAAATTAACAAGACAGTAAACAACAAGTGTTGGAGAGGTTGTGGAGAAGGGGAACCCTCTTACACTGTTGGTGGGAATGCAAGTTGGTGCAGCCACTTTGGAAAACAGTGTGGAGATTCCTTAAGAAATTAAAAATAGAGCTACCCTGTGACCCTGCAATTGCACTACTGGGTATTTACCCCAAAGATACTGATGTAATGAAAAGAAGGGCCATCTGTACCCCAATGTTCATAGCAGCAATGGCCACAGTAACCAAACTGTGAAAAGAACCAAGATGCCCTTCAACGGACGAATGGATAAAGAAGATGTGGTCCGTATACACTATGGAGTATTATGTCTCCATCAGAAAGGATGAATACCCAGCTTTTGTATCAACATGGATGGGACTGGAAGAGATTATGCTGCGTGAAATGAGTAAAGCAGAGAGAGTCAATTATCATATGGTTTCGCTTATTTGTGGAGCATAAGGAATAACACGGAGGACACTGGGAGATGGAGAGGAGAAGTGAGTTGGGGGAAATTGGAGGGGGAGACGAATGATGAAAGACTGTGGACTCTGAGAAACAAACTGAGGGCTTTGGAGGGGAGGGGGCTGTGGGGTTGGGTGAGTCTGGTGGTGGGTACTAAGGAGGGCACATATTGCATGGCGCACTGGGTGTGGTGCCTAAACAGTGAATTCCGGAACACTGAAAAGAAATAAAATAAAATGGAAAAAAAACCCAACTATTCATATTTTTTTTTTAAAAAGTATTTTCAGGAACAGGAGGTAGAAACCTGATAACAACCCTACTAAATGCAAAGTACGTTCTTTCTCCAGGGGAAGTGAGCATGTATTAGGGGAGATAGTGTTTTTTCATATAAAATGTTTGTTTGCATGCATTGCCTAAAACACGCCCTATCTTCTCATGCAATTACTGGTTAGTGAAGAAAGTTCTTTACCTGAATTGTTTCTTGAGATCAGCTCCTTTGTTGATTCATACCCACTAACCCTTACTGAACTTAATCCTGTCCTATGCCAGGGGTTCTCAGCAAAAGGAACAAGAGTATTGCAAATAAACAATGCTCATGTTCTCACCTACTCTCCAAAACTAGTAAACCACACACTAAAAAACCAATAAATACAAAAACAGACCCCTTCATGCTCTGTGCCTACCTGAATTTATATTGTTCCCATTCTACTCTTGGCTTTGTCTTCCATTTCTAGATCTTTTCCCATCTTTTGGCTTTATCTTCTCAAGGAGCAAATTAAGTGGCTTTAGTAAATACTCCTACATTGTCCTCCACTACACAAACCTTCTCATACATTTCCTAGGTGAGCACCTTATCTAGGTTCCCCTTGACTCCCTGTGATGAGGAGAGGGGAAAGTTCAAAATTTCCAAGACCACGAAATGGGATGCAAAAAGTCATCCCAACTTGTAGACTGTTCCAAATTTTAATCTCAGAGGAAAAAGGTTTCTTTAAATGATGATCATTTAGGGGGTGCCTGGGTGGCTCAGTGGGTTAAAGCCTCTGCCTTCGGCTCGGGTCATGATCTCAGGGTCCTGGGATCGAGCCCCACATTGGGTTCTCTGCTCAGCGGGGAGCCTGCTTCCTCCTCTCTCTCTGCCTGCCTCTCTGCCTACTTGTGATCTCTGTCTGTCAAATAAATAAATAAAATCTTTAAAAATAAAATGTAAGAAATTGATCATTTAAAATGAGAATCTTTGGGGAATGTACTTTAGCATCACTTCATCAGAAAAGCAAATAACACTTTGTTTCCTACAGACATTTTACAACCTACAAACTGAGTCAGTTAATACCTGACATTCAGCACAACATCATGGCCCCAAAACTGTTAGGCAGATTATTATGGATGACTTCCTAGCCAAAGACAGTGTCCTACAATTCCTACCTATTACTAGCTGTCCACATAGCCTAATTATTATTCCTGCCCCTAGCTTTACACTTTAATTTTTTGTCATTACCAAGCCATCAGACATGGATTTGGAGCCAAGTCAGATAGGAAATCATATTCCACTATTATTTTTGAGCAACTAAGAGTTCTCACGTGAAATGAAATGAATTTTCATTTGTACCAAATCCAATAATACAGCTCTAGTCCATAACTTCAGAGCTACACTCTACTAAATGGAAATTGAGCTCATCTGATTTGTGGACCTCAGCACATGAACCCTAAACTCCACTGTCCAATTCTGCCACTAAGTTACTATGTAGTCACACCTCAGTCATTTTTTTTAATTTGTTATGCTCTATTTATAAAATGGCAATAATCCAAATTATTCAAGCCAGGGATCTACTCATTTTAGGATTTGATTTAAAGCTATGTTTCTAGAAGCCCTAAAAATTCTGCAGAGTTGTTATAGGTGTCACGTACAAATATTTTGTCCTGTTTTTTCTTTATTTCTAATGGATATTTTTAACACTGTGAGAATATACTAGGAATCACTAACTCGTATGTGTTATAGATCAGGTTTTAACACATTTTCACAATCCCCTTTCCAAGATACAGCCCAGTGAACTCATTCTTGGGTGTCAAGTTCAGTATAAAGCTACTTCTACCAAGTCTGTACATATAAATGAACTTTCTTTAAATATGTTATTTATTAATAAGAGTACAGTTTCACCCTGGTCTTTTTTTTTTAAGCTAGTAACTGTCTTACACATGAAAGCTTTCGTCAAGGACTTCATGCTCAGTTGTCCCTATTGGACATGTGTGATACGTGGCCTTATTCTGTAGCCTGTGGGCACTGTAACAAGACAGCACCAGTGGCATAGCAAGAAATTACTAAAGCCAGGTTACAAAGGTGGTTGCTTACCGGCAGATTTTGCAACCATGATGGGCAATCATGCTGGATTTTCAGGGGGACAAATTTGAACTATAAAGTGTTAGCAAAGACCCTAGTTTGGGTTATATATAATCGGATAGGATCTCCCACAGGTAGAACAGAGGAGAATACAGAGTACTCGTTCCCTGAACATCTCCCAGCCTGACATCTCCTGGTTTCATTTGCTAAGTACATGTCCTTGGAGCTTATCACAGTCAACTCTGCCTTCCATAAGGCTTGTGTGGTAAGAGAACTTGGTTTTTTCATACCGACAACCCAGTTCTATAATAACATGCTCCTCCCATTTTTTTTTCCCATTTAAAATTTGGATTCATCTGCCTGGAACACAATCTTATCATAGGATAGTCTACTGTGCAATGACAAATTAATTTCCAACAGATAATATCTTGGTACTATTGATACATCCTTCAGTACTTATAAAAGGTCTTGTGTGCTTCTTTTCTGACTTTAATGTTTATGATAAGAAATATAAGTGGAAAAAAAAGAAATACAAGTGGTAGCTAGATATTGTTGATGGTTCAATTTTTATTTATTTTTTATTACATTATGTTTGTCACCATACAGTACATTATTAGTGTTTGATGTAGTGTTCCATGGTTCATTGTTTGCATATAACACCCAGTGTTCCATGCAATCCATGCCTCCTTAATACCCATCACTGGGCCAACCCATCCGCCCATCAACCTCCCCTCTAAAATCCTCGGTTTGTTTCTTGGGAGTCCATAGTCTCTCATGGTTTGTCTCCCCTCTCTGATATCCACCCCCTTCATTTTTCCCTTCCTTCTCCTAATGTCCTCCATGCTATTCCTTATATTCTGCAAATAAGTGAAACCACACGATAATTGACTTTCTCTGAAATTTCGAAATGAAATTTCCCATGATACCTACCTTGAGTTTCTGAATAATTACTATAGAGTGTTCTGACAGCATATAGTACTCTGCCACCATTTTCAACTACCTGTCTACTGAGTCAGGATTTCCATAATATATATTATTACAGCATGGAGTTCTACAGAATAGGATTCAAATGCTGGGTGGAAAAAGTTTAAAAATTGCTATTTTGAAGATATAAGCCCTGATAATATTTTCAAACCATCCTGGTCTGTAGAGCCAAGCATGGACTGTGTAGGCCAAGCTGTATCATGCCCCAACTGCGAGTAAGCATCACTAACTAGGAAGAGAAAGAGGTTTCTTACCTCCTGCCAACCTGACACATGGTTGGAACTGTGCTCCAAAATCAAATATGTGGTCAGTGCCTAAAACTAGAAAAGTGCATTTCATGGGGACATATGAAATTTGGACTTTGCCTGCATCAGAAAGAATGAAAGCAGGTTTATAATATCACACGATATTATCATATTATCTTGTTAATATCATGTTATCAACATTATCCTAAATATTGGGTGCCCCTTGCCTGGATTTTGGAATTTTTTTAAGATTTTTATTTATTTATTTGAGAGAAAGAAAGTATGAGAGATGGAAGGGTCAGAGGGAGAAGCAGACTCTTTGCTGAGCAGGGAGCCTGATGTGGGACTCGATCCTGGGACTCCAGGATCATGACCTGAGCCAAAGGCAACCACTTAAACACCTGAGCCACCCAGGCGCCATGGAATTTATATTTCTGATAAAAAATTAAAGCAGTTCTTAACTCTTGACATGGGATCAAGCATGATTTCCAACTCTGCTCTTAGCCTTCCTGACCCTTTAAGCTCTTCCTTTTGACTCTATTCATTTACGTCTTAGAAGTGGGCTATGAGTTCAAAGTGAAGCTACCCCTGTAAGTTATACAGTTACAACTTCCCAATTAAAGTTGTGGAATATAAGAAATAGCACAGAGGATCATAGGAGAAGGGAGGGAAAACTGAATGGGAAGGAATCAAAGAGGGAGACAAACCATGAGAGACTCTAGACTCTGGGAAACAAACTGAGGATTGTGGAAAGGGAGGTGGGTGGCAGGATGGGGTAACTGGGTGCTGGGCATTTAGGAGAGCAGGTGATGTGATGAACACTGGGTGTTACATGCAACTAATGAATCATTGAACACTACATCAAAAACAAAGGATGGGTAATTGAATTTAAATCAGAAAAATAAAGGCATCTTGGGTGCCTGGGTGGCTCAGTGGGTTAAAGCCTCTGCCTTCAGCTCAGGGCATGGTCTCGGTCCTGGGATTGAGCCCCACATCAGGCTCCATGCTCGGCAGGGAGCCTGCTTCCCACCACCACCACCACCCCCGCCTGCCTCTCTGCCTACTTCTGATCTCTGTCAAATAAGTAAATAAAATCTTAAAAAATAAATAAAGGCGTCTTTAAGGATATCAATAAAGTGACTTTCATTAAAAAAGTACTTACACTTTGTTTTCCATTTTTCTTTCACTCTTCAAAAACAAGAACAATATGGAAAGAGTAGAGAGTGATACTTTTTATTATGCATTTTTAGTAACTAAGAACTAAAAAAATAAGAAGGACCACCCATTCCCCAAACATATCTGTTCTTTTAAACTTGGTCAATGGCTCTCAACTTAATTTAGTATCCCCATGACACCAATCACTATTATGTGCACTCAACAGAATTCAACAGGACTCAATTACTGCAAATTATATTATAATTATTCTTTTTTTTAAAGATTTTATTTATTTATTTGACACAGAGAGAGAGAGAGGTGATCACAAGTAGGCAGAGAGGCAGGCAGAGGGAGATAGGAGGAAGCAGGCTCCCTGCTGAGTAGAGAGCCTGATGCAGGACCCATCCCAGGACCCTGAGACCATGACCTGAGCTGAAGGCAGAGGCTTAACCCACTGAGCCACCCAGGCGCCCTATTCTTAAATCATAAACTGTTTTGTCTTAGATTATTTTCCCTTAGCATTTTGTATAACTGATGCCAACTCTTAGATTCTTAAAGTGAATGCATTTAATTATAAAATCAGTTGTGTCCTTACACTTTCTATATCACTTCTGTTATATAATTATTTAAACTATACTGTAGCCAAAAAAACGTGTGCCCGGAATTATGAGTTAACCATAATGAAAAGTTTAGTGTCTCTATTAGTTAGTATCTTGTGGTAGAAGGTAACTTAACTTTTCATCTCAAGAAAATGACTTGGGTTCTCTCAGAGTCAAACCCAGTAATTAACATTCTGGTTCCAATCATTAATTTGAGAAATGGAAGGAATCCCCATAAGAAAGTAAGAAAGAGAGATCAGGAAGAGAAGACCAGCACTGAAGACTGTGTTATTAGCCTTGTAATAGTGTAGGAAAGTGGAGCCAATCAAGGGAGAACTTCTGACAAACACAGTGATCCTACCTGAAGAGCAAGGACAACCAGTCACTGTTTGAGCGCTGCTCCTGGGGAGCTGTTAATTCCCCTCATTTCCTTCTACCAGGTGCACAGGCTGAGCAGACTTCTACAGCTTCAGAAGAAGCACTTGCACTAGAAAATGGCAGACACTGGCAAGTTGGAAGTTGGCCAAGTGCACAGAAGGTAATCGGTAAGACCTGTGGGAGGGGCACCGAAGGAACGGCCAATAGGAGACAAGCAGCAAACGCAAATTCTGAAGGTCTCACGAGTCATCTTAGCAGGTGAGTAAAGATAGTAAGAAATCTCTCTCAAAAGAAGCCCGAGATGCACGATTCTTCATAATGTGAACAATGATTGCTAAAGACCATTTATGAAACAGCTCCCACTTGCCAGGTACTGCCCAGAATGCCCAACATCCAGGATCTCATTCAGTAGTTCCAGCAATCCCATTATTATCCTCGCTCATCCACAGATGAGGACATTAAGTAATTACTTACTACTTAAGATTAAATAATAGGGATTAAGTAATCTACCGAAGTAACAGATACCAACCCGGGTCTGGCCAATGCCAGAATTTATGCTCTTCTATTGTTTTCAAAGGTCCCCGGATTGACAGCTAGGGCTTTGTTAGCATGAATATGTAATCAGCTCTGGAAATTCTATTTAAAGAACATCACAGGCCTTCTCCCTTGGAGAAAAACCTGTGTCTTAATAGCTTCATAATTCCAGCCTGGGTACGAAAAACGAGGACACCTCCCACGCTGGTGGCCCTGTCGGAAATTCCGACAGTGTGGGCTTTTCACCAAGAGCCCTGACTGAGTACTTTGCGCCTGCTCCTTTGTGGTTAGCACTTTTAAACAGCTACACGTTCCACGCATTACAAAATCACCTCTGCTTCTCTCTCCTCTCCCCGGCTGACTTCCATTTGCACGTCTGATGACGGATGGGACAGTTTCTGGTCTGCGGTTTGTTTCCCAGTCTGACTTTTCTTTCACCTCTTCACATCCTACATTCCAGCAAGTGGAAATGTATTCCAAGATCTTCAACTAGAACTTTAAAATAGATTTTCAAAGAAGAGCTGAGTGTTAGAACTTGAAAGCAGTCAAATATCTAATGAGGCTCTACAAGAAACCTAAATTCTAATCCATGTTCAGTGGTATTGGGGGTAAAAGAACATTTCAGATTCACTCGTGTTAATCCCTTTTCACTCCTGATTCTCCAAATCATTCTTAAAACCTTCGAACTTGAAGTCTTCTCACGTTATCCTACATAGCCCACTTCCAATCGAAGAAACTGGACTATCATAGGGGTGGGGCAAAGACTTCCCTTACTTTACCAGCTTAATTTCCAGACAAAAGCTTTGAAGAGGTCAACAGACAGAAGGAATTTGAGTTCAGTTAAACCACTAGCTAGGAAGGCAGCCCAAGAAATAGCAAAGAAGATCAAATCCTGGTACAACAAATTCCGTGGAGAACATTGGTGTGTCTCGTTATAGTAACAATTCGTGGTAATTGGTGGTTTGATAAAGATTACCTTTCTAAGAACAAAGGAGATAGTGATGACACACCCTCAGAAATGGAGAGCAAGAAGGCTCTAAATACAATAGCTGTGTGGAACTTATAAATGGCATACAGTGTCTAAGAGGGAAGATAAACAGCATATCCCCACTCGGGGAATTTCATTACTTTCAAGCCACAGGGTATTGATAGCATTGCCATGATTCGGGTTCCTTCTTACACTCTGCATCTGACCCATAATTTTCTAAAACGTTTTATTTAAATTCCAGTTAGTCGACATACAAGTTAATATTAGTTTCAGGTGTCCAACATGTGATTCAACACTTTCATACATCACCCGGTGTTCATCACAAGGGCCCTCCTTAATCCCCATCACCTAATTCACCCATCTTCCCACCCACCTCCCCTCTGGTAACCATCAGTGTGTTCTCTACAGTCAAGAGTCTATTTCTTGGTTTGCCTCTCTCTCACTCTCTCTCTCTCTCTCTCTTTCCTGTTTGCTCATTTGTTTTGTTTCTTAAATTCTGCATATGAGTGAAATCAAATCTCTGACTAACTTTCATCTAGGGTAATACTCTCTAGTTCTATTCATGTCTTTGCAAATGGCAAGATTTCATTCTTTTTGATGGTGGAGTCCTAATATTCCATTGCAAATATATACCGCAACTTCGGTATCCATTCATTAGTTGATGGACACTTGGGCTCTTTCCATAATTTAGCTATTACTGATAATGCTGCTGCTATAAATAATGGGGGAGCTTGTGTCCCTTTGAATTAGTATTTTTGTATTCTTTGGATAAATGCCCAGTAGTGCAATTGCTGGATTGTAAGATAGTTCTATTTTTCATTTTTTGGAGGAATCTCCAGACTGTTTTCCAGAGTGGCTGTACCAGTTTGCACTCCCACCAACAGTGTAAGAGGGTTTCCCTTTCTCTGCATCCTCACCAACACCTGTTGTTGCTTGTATTGTTAATTTTAGCCATCCTAACAGGTGTGAGGTGGTATCTCATCATGGTTTTGATTTGCATTTCTGTGATGATGAGTGATGTTGAGCATCTTTTCATGGGTCTGTTAGCCATCTGGACATCTTTTCTGGAGAAAATGTCTATTCATGTCTTCTGCCCACTTCTTAACTGGATTTTTTGTTTTTTGGGGTGTTGCATTTGAGAAGTTCTTTATAAATTTTGGATACCAACCCTTTATCAGGTATGGGATTTTGACCCCTAATTGTTAATCTCAATGTTGACACAGGAATACACGCGTGCACACGCGCACACACACGCACACACTAAGAAAAAGAAATCTTTGCTGCGTTGTGCTTGAAAGAATCACAGGTTTTTCATGAGTGTGATTAGAGGCTGCCTTCACGTCCTAGAAATACTTCTACAGAAGTGCCTCACTTTTCTCAAAAGTAAAGCAAAGGAGGCTTTCAGGAGTGGCTCCCTTTCCTGAGCCTGGCATCAGTTTTCTTCTTTTAAAATACACACTAGGGTAAATATTTTACACCCAGAGACAGATCAGGCGAGGCATAAAAATGTGCATAACTAAATTCACAGAGACATACTGAATTCATCTTTATGATTTTAAGATTATTTCTTCAATGCCTGAGCAGATCTGGGTCTCTCTCTTACACACACACACACACACACACACACACAAACACACACTTTGGTAGAAGAGACAGTGTTGGATAAATAAGGAATTCAGGGGCACCTGGGTGGCTCAGTGGATTAAAGCATCTGTCTTCGGCTCAGGTCATGATCCCAGGGTCCTGGGATCAAGCCCCACATCAGGCTCTCTGCTTGGCAGCGAGCCTGCTTCCCCCTCTCTCTCTGACTGCCTCTCTGCCTACTTGTGATCTGTCTGTCAAATAAATTAAAATAATAATAATAAGGAATTCAGCAACCATTTTCAAAGAAGGAAGTTCTGACATTTTTATAACTTCTTCAGAAGCAAAAAATGCTCCCTGTGGCAAGGTCCAGTCATAACTCCATGGCCTAATTGGAAGGAAGCCATAAAGGCAGGGCCTCTCTGTTCCAGAGGAAACAGCCCTGCCTATGGGGCCAGCACAGGTCTCGCCCAGAGAGGTTTCATTGAGAGATTTACAAGTTAGCACATGTTCCCTTCTCTGACAACCCAGGGTATATGCACATCTCCTCAGGTGGCACTCCTCATTTAATCATCACAGTTATTAACATAATCTTTTTCTCAAGAGAAAGAACCAAGCTATGGATTATATGCAAAGGGTCCGTACAAGGAAATTTGAGCAAAGGTCTCTAGAATATCCTTTCTTCCTCATGAGGCTGGGGTCAGGAAGAGAAGATAGAGGGGCCTGGGAGCTGGAAGAGCCCTTGGCTGTGACCTAAATTCTAATCATGTTAAGATTTCGGGGGCTGGGGCACCTGGGTGGCTCAGTGGGTTAAGCCTCTGCCTTTGGCTCAGGTCGTGATCTCAGGGTCCTGGGATCGAGCCCCACATGGGGCTCTCTGCTCAGCATGGAGCCTGCTTCCCCCTCTCTCTCTGTCTGCCTCTCTGCCTTCTTGTGATCTCTCTCTGTCAAATAAATAAATAAAATAAAATAAAATAAAAAAGATTTCTGGGGCTTTCTGCCCCAGAATCCCTCATCTTCTGTTTTTTGGTTTTGGGTTTTGTTCTTTTTTTCCCAGCTGCTTTTTCCATTCAGCTGTTATAGGTACCAGACCCCTTTTCAGGTCCTGAGGTGATATTATTTTTTAAATGCCAAGAAAGCTCTGCCTTGTATAATCTCAGGAGTTTTTCACTGATTTCATGTTGCTCTTAATGGAATGAAGGCTTGATGGCCTCTGGCCAAGCCTCATACAAGAAAGAAAACAACTTCCCACGCACTGGCCCACTCGACTCCAGGGACCTACGTAGTCCCATGCGGGACCGTGGTCCCCACACAGAAGACTGTGAGCTTGCCATCTATGTTGATGTCCAGTTAGATCCACCCCAGACACGGCCACCTAAGTGACTTTTCTGAGACACTCTTGTGACAGAGTCACTTCTCTGCCTAACAGCTCCAGTGAGTTCCCTTTGCCCAAAGAACAAAGTTTAAGCTTGTGAACATGGCCCATGAAACCCTGCCTCTCTTCCCATCCACATGTCCTGTCACTCGTCTCCCTCAGATTTCATGCCCCAGACATACTAAAGAACATCTTAAGGGTTTGGAACGGATTGGTCTCTCTTCCTGAAATTTTCTTCCTTCCCTCCATCCCTGCCTGGCAAGGTCCGGAAAACTTCCTGCTCATCCTGCAGATCTCCCCTATCACATCCCTTGAGAACTCCCTCTGGTCCCCCTACCCCCTACCCCTACTGCTAGGCTCAGGTAATTGACCTTCCTGTTTGTACCCACAGAGACTCTGCTTCTTCTATTAGGCAACTTATCTCCTATGCCGATTAATTAATTAATTAATTCCTATGCTTATGTATGTATCCATCTCTCTGAACTATGAGCCCCAGAGGGACTTAGGTCTTATTTTCTTCACAGCTGTGTCTCAAAACCCAACACCACACCCGGTGCATGACAGCAAACCAACTGATAGATGACCGAATGAATGAAGGACAAACAAATGAATGCATGAGAAGCTGGCCAGGTATATAAGGCCAATTCCATTACTCACTCCCTTACCAGCAACTGAAATCACAGCCCAGGACTTCCAGTGGTCCTCCCTGGCCCAGCAGCATATGTGAAATCCCAGCAATATCCTTCCCACCCCACACACCTCCACTTCCAATCACCTGTTCTCCTTGACCCTGGTGATACCACTGAGCCTAAACCTGACCAGTCTTCTCCCACCACATCTGAAATTCTATGACACAGGTGCAGCAGCTTCCTTTCATAATGTTGTGACAGGTCACAGAAGAGACAAAAATCCTGCTACACACATCAGGGAACATCACGAGTCTTTAGGGCCTGGGCGATGCCACTGTCCACCATATACATTTCTATAGTATCAGCCCTGCCTTCTCTCTGGGAATGAAGGCCCAAAGAACATAGTTGAATTCTCTGGACTTCCATAGCTGTAAACAAGCTCTACCATGAATTATAATTTGGATCGTACCAAATATAGAAGCTTACACCATGGATATAACTAAGGTTTGGCTCCATGACTTCCCTTCTGGGAACTACATGTGGTTCATCGTTGTCCCCACAAGGCGTAAGAGGTAAACTTCAAATGCAGGTCTTTGCCTGGTTCTCAGAAACATCCAAGCCTGGGTCTGTGTTTCTAAGACCAGAGGTTCACTCTTTTTTTTCTTTTTTTTTAAAGATTTTATTTATTTACTTGACAGAGAGAGATCACAAGTAGACAGAGAGGCAGGCAGAGAGAGAGAGAGAGAGGGAAGCAGTCTCCCTGCTGAGCAGAGAGCCCGATGCGGGACTCAATCCCAGGACCCTGAGATCATGACTCGAGCCGAAGGCAGCGGCTTAACCCACTGAGCCACCCAGGGGTCCCAGAGGTTCACTCTTTACAACACTAGAACCTGGCCATGTATCCATAAGTATGACAAGACTATTTCTGTCTGCCTGGGACCCTGAGATCTTCCACATTGCTCATAGTAAGTCTCCCAGGACAGTGAAACTTTACCCATAAAGAATAAAAGGTATACTACCCCAAGTTCACAAACCTTTTCATCTCTTATTATTTATATGCAACTAATTCTAGGAAGACTCCATTTTGAAATGGAAATGTAGTTGTAAGGATGAGACTCACCTTGGGATTTCCTCCGCCTTGGATATGGGCTTCAGATTTACCAAAAAGCCATTAAGAGCAAGGTTCATCCCCGTGAAGAGAAGCCCAAGGAAGTATTTAGAGTCAAATACTGGCCATGGTTTCTCAGCTATACCCATATGGGATTTGACACCATACCTAGAAGTCCTTAAGCAACTTGTGACTATCCAAGAGCCTGTGTGTGCCCACTCTTAGCTGCCCCCACCATGGCTCATCTCTAAGGTTGTCAGATTTACTGAATAAAAATCCAGGACATCCAAATCTGAACTTCAGATAAATAATATTTATGTTTTACCATAAGTATATCCTACATAAGATGCGGAGTATAATTATACCAAAAATGTATTCATTGTTTTTCTGACATTCAAATTTAACTACATATCCTATATTTTATCAGTCAAATCTTATTCATTACAAATGGTAGAGACTCATAAGGATCCCTTGGATGCCTCAGAGAAACCTTGGCTTTTTTTTTTTTAAGATTTTATTTATTTATTTGACAGAGAGAGATCACAAGTAGACGGAGAGGGAGAGAGAGAGAGAGAGAGAGAGAGAGGGAGAGGGAAGCAGGCTCCCTGCTGAGCAGAGAGCCCGATGCGGGACTCGATCCCAGGACCCTGAGATCATGACCTGAGCTGAAGGCAGCGGCTTAACCCACTGAGCCACCCCAGCACCCGAAACCTTGGCTTTTATTTATATACCCTAAACAGTGTGAACCTGAATTTTCCATTCCAATTAACAGGCCATAATGAAGTATAGCCTCAATTTTCAGGCTTTCTCTGCTTGTCATTGTCAATACCTTTTTTATTGTAGAGATGTTGATTTTTTTCAACCTCAATAGCTCATCAGGAAGTATGTAAAAGTTCATCAGACAAAAGAAAAACAACATGAATCTGAAAATTTACGGGAACCGTCTGGTGTTTAGTGAAAAAGTATTAGGAAGATTGAAAAAGACAAATTTAATAAGCAAGTCTCTCCAAGGATATTTTCATAGCTTCATATCCTCCCACTCTCTGAAAATATGATTGCATCAAGAATGCAGAACCGCTAACTGCATGGAAGGCTTCCTTGTTGGTCTATCAAATTGATGATGTGGTATACTAAGTGAGCTGACTAGCTGCTTCGGGGCGTAGGCAGTTGGTGGAGCTCTTCCAAGGGTCTGGATGGAAATATCAGGTTTTTCTATGGGTCTCCACCCTGGTCCCTGGTATTACCACACTGTTGGCCCTTGTCAGCTAGAGGGAATGTTTTACCCACCTTCACTTCTTTGTTGCTGTTCAGACAGCATACTAGACTTGACATTACATAAATGAGTTTAAGAAGCTACTTTTTAAAATTTGGTAGGCAATCTTAAATCTGTAGCTTACCTTCATCCAGCTGCATAAGGGTTTTTAAAAAGAGTCAGTTGACGTACCCCATGTAACAAGTCCATGCTTGTTTTAGAGATGTAAAAATGGAACATGGTATTTAAAGGTTTTAGTGGCAAAATCACCCGGTCTTCCAGAGACAATAAAGGAGAATGATTAAAAGCATGGATTTGGACTTGCTCCAACGTCTCAGGCAAGTCCCCGGAGTAGATGATCATGCCTCGTCTGCCCTTATCTGTCACAGGGGGCTTCTAACTGTACCTTTTCGGTGGGTAGGTCGTGAAACTTACATATGATAGCGACACATAAGCCATTAGAAGAATAAGTGACACAGAGTTAGCACTTAGCAGATGTTTACTATTCGCTCTTGGAAAATATCTCCATGAAAATGGTTACTTTACCAGCGGATGAGTCAATGGGAGAGAGTAAATGACAATCACGGCAAGCTGGTGGGGACCCAGTTCATACGTATGTGAAAAAAAGAAAAACGTGTGTGTGTGTGTGTGTGTGTGTGTGTGTGTGTGTGTGTGTGTAGAAAAATGTATGAAAGTTTGCCTATCAAATGGTTCATCATATTAACTCTGAGGATTGGAATACACTGGGGAAGGATTAAAGAAAAAAAGTTTTATTCCATTCCTCTATCATTTGAGTTGTTACAGATTTAATATATTCTTTGTGAAATTTTTAAAGATGTGTCAGGATAAATGTTTTGAAGTTTTCCTGCCATGCCTGTATTATTCTGGAATTGCTGGCATTTCTTCCTATCTTTGGATCTACACTCATTGAGTCAACAGACCATTCTGGAGGGAAGAGACAATAGGACTGAAATGAAGTGAGAGGAAAAAAGCCTGGGGAGTGGGGACACCTTATCATAACCATCCTTTGGGGGAAAGGATACGATGACAAATGAGGCAAATGTCCTACCCTTGTGATGAAAAGGACTCCTTGGGCTGAGGGTGGATGGAGTCTTAGGGCATGTACACAAGAGAATCAACCAGAAGGGAACACACACACACACACGTGTAGAGCAAGCACTCTGATAAAACTCTGCTTGTCCCCAAGTAAGCCTGTGTCTCTAGTAACCAGCACTTCACCCATAGCTCCCCAGCAAGAGACACACCCAGATGGAACCCATCCAACTTCTTGTGTGTCCACTCTGCCAAGACATTCAAAACCCGACTTGTGGCATGGCCCATACCCCTAGAGAGACTGTGGGGGTGGTCATGAGAGGGGGGAACCCCTGCCCACACTGGGTGAGATCAAACAGAACCAGCTCAGAACTCCCCTAGGCCAGAAGTTATCTGCACAAAAAACACTCTGGCTACCTGGGCCAAGTGCACTTCATAGATCTTGACATTTCTTAGTACCTGATATGACTACAATGTACAGTTACCTCAAGCATGAATAAATACTTCATCCACCCCCTCGGAGGCTCCAGGCTAGTGCTATCTGGTCCCAGCTGAACTCAGGGCTACAGAATGAGACCAAATTTCCCAGATGGCTCCAGGAGTTGTTCCCACAATCCCTTTGGCCAGATAAGTCTCATCCTACAATATGATAATGGGACCTGCCTCACAGAGTCATTTTGCAGACTAATAAATCCACACACATACATAGAAAAGAGCTTTCTCATTAACTGCTAGTGTTATATTCTATTTCCCTTCCATGTTAGAGAGGTTTAAAGATGAAATTCTCAAGCCTCTCAGAAAAGGGGAACTAGCTGTTCTGTTGACCATCCTGCTTCTCACCACATTCTCAGCATAAGCTGATTCTAGGTTTAATAAGCCATGAACATTTACTGTTCATATTTTGAGGAATAAAACATGGAGTGCCTCAGAGAGGGAAGAGCTTGCAAGAGACGAGGGAAACTGTTCTCCAGCATTGAGACGATGAGAGGAGGGGTGTGGGGACCCAAAGCAGCAGGGTGCTCAAGTCAGATTCTTAGATGAGGTGAGGAAATCGTAGAGTAGAAGATCACCTAAAACACCTATGAAGGGAACCAAAGGCCTCTGCACTTACAGGCTGCTCCAAAAAGCATGAGAAAAATGGCGGGGGCCTGTCAGGTTGGATGTACCCATTGCAAATGGGACAATGGGTGTCTCCACTGAACCTGCCTGCATAAGTCATTAGAGACCACAGGACCTTTCCCACTCTATCCCCACACTTCCAACATACTAAAGCCACACACACTCACACACACTTGGTACAGATTAAAACCATTCCCTAATTTGTTTTATGTGTGATTTCCTTCCAATTTTTGTTTTACGGTTTCTTTGGTTTTCTACTTACATAGATTTTGGGACACATTTACCTCATGACTTTTATCTAAGTCATCTTAAATGGATGGTAATTCAAAGCTGAGCTTGGTCAGTGGTCTAGGGACTCTAATTTGCTGGAAGGTATGCTTGGTATGAGCTTTCTTGTGTTTAGAAGGGTTTGGAACTCAGCTGGATGTCTCCATGGGCCTCCTTTTGTGGGTCTCCAGACAGGGAAGCTTCCATAATTGCAAGAACACTGGTGAGCTTAGCACTTTCAACAACCAAACATCCTCTAATTTGTGAGGGAGGAACCCCAAAGGTTTATGAGGAAATTAGGATAGGAGACTGAAAGTTGACCAAAATCAGGAAGAAAAAAAAAGATTCAGGAGAGTAGAGAGACAAGAAAAGGATCTTAAAAGATAGAAAGGAATTGGCAAAGAAGAAAGGGAAAGGCAAAGATTCCTCACAGGTTCATCCACGTCAACAAAGGTAAGAAGGATTATTGATCTGTGAAAACAGCAGCATTTAAAGCAGATAGAGTTTATCAGAAGGTGCTGAGAATAAAATGAGAAGCACGATTATCAAATTATACATTCACTGCAGTAGCATTTTAATGGGGGGGTTATTCTGGGGGACAGCAGTAAATGCTCAGGAGAGAGAAGAGTAAAGAGTCATCTTAGAGGGGGGCGCCTGGGTGGCTCAGTGGGTTGAGCCGCTGCCTTCGGCTCGGGTCATGATCTCAGGGTCCTGGGATCGAGTCCCGCATCGGGCTCTCTGCTCAGCAGGGAGCCTGCTTCCCTCTCTCTCTCTCTCTCTCTCTGCCTGCCTCTCTGTCTACTTGTGATCTCTCTGTCAAATAAATAAATAAAATCTTTAAAAAAAAAAAGTCATCTTGGATGACGAAGCTCGCAGCTGTGTATCAGATGTGGACAAGTGTTAGCGAGCACCGAACGGATCAGGAACCCTGCTTCCTTCACCGAGTGAACCCAGACCCACAGCCAGCCTTGAAAGAAGGAGGACTTCAGGAAATCCTCATGGTAGTGACATTAGATTTTCTTCATCAAGACTTGAGAAAACCCCCCTCACTCAGATCCCCTCTTTAAAGCCCATCTTCCCTTCATTAGCTTAGTCTGGCCTCCTCCCTCCCTCCCAAGCTCGGTGACACTGAGCAGCAGGATGGGTCATGTGGGTCTTCTACCTCCTGTGGTCCCCATCTGTGGAAGACCAAAGGCAAGGACCAAATAATGGGAAACAAGAGTGACCAGGAATAGATACCGACAGAGCACAGCTTTCTGGGACAGGGTGGCCCCTGTCAGTTGCGTGTGCCTGGCATCGCCCCAATTAGAAACATCTCTGGAAGTTCTCAGAAGGCAGAGCCTGGCCATCTGCACCCCAGAGTCCACTCAGAGACCTCAGTCATCACTTCCATGCCTGCATCTTGCCTGTGTCTGCTCAGAGTTTTCAGATTCTCCTTTCCTTCACATTTCTTTAGAGAAGCCAGGGTGGGTAAGGTGATGGGGGAAGGCTCAAGGCAGCCCAGACGTTCCTGCGGTCCAAAAGGACACCTGGCAATAACCTCCTACCTTCTGGCTCCTTTGATTTTCCCATTTGGAGGAGTGGTTACTTCTCGGTGCTTCCAACTGCTGGCTAGAGGTAGGCTGTTGCAAGGCATCTGAAGGCAAACAGCAATCCTTCAGATAGTCTGGCCCTTCCTGACTGACAGGAGAAGTCTGGAAGGCTCTCAGAAATACTGCTTGCTCCAGAGAAAGGAGGGACATAACACAATTGTGCAGTAACACCTGAATCGGGGAAGAAAAAAAAAAGTGGTGCTGTATTCATATGGATGAATAACATTGAACAGTTAAAATAACAGACCTAGGTCAATTAAAAATTGATACAGATAAAACACGAAACCCTAGGACTGGTTGAAAGAAAATGTGATGTACAATGTTATATTGTGATTATATGTATATGAAAATATGGACTGGATACCTGCAAAACTCTGATACTGGTCACTTCTGGGAAGCTGGGAGAGGGGCACTAAAAATAGGTCTAGAAATGGTTATGTGTTTAAAAAGTATCTATAGGAGCCCCTGGGTGGCTCAGTCAGTTAAGCGTCTGCCTTCAGCTCAGGTCACGATCCCAGGTTCCTGGGATGGAGCCCTGGGCCGGGGCTTCCCGCTCAGCGCAGAGTCTGCTTCTCCCTCTCCCTCTGCCCCTCCTCCCGCTCATGCTCTCTCTATCTCAAAGAAATAAATAAAATCTTTAAAAATAAATAAATACGTAAAAATTAAAAGTATCTATAAAATGAATTATTCAAGTTATCCTTGGAGCATAGGATTTACCTTCAATATCATCATTTACCCAGGAAGCCCAAAAGAACACACAGATAAACTAGTAAGACAGTTCAATAAGCCAGGTGGATTCAAGGTCAGCGCATGGAAAAATCCGTCAAGTTTCTCTAGACTTAGCAATAACTGCCTGCTGCTGACTTGTAGCCATAGGCCCTCGTGTGACTCCATGCTTTCCTGGGAAGTCTTCTCTCTCTCTTTCTCTCTCTCTCTCCCCCTGTGCAGGGAGAACAGCCAGAACTCTGTGTAACCTGCACACTCCCAAGTCCTGTGGAATCAATGCTAGGTGTTTGAAGCTGTCAGTGGAAGACCCAGGAAGGCACAGGGGGACGGAAGATTCCTGGGGGTCTCAAGGAGCAAAGAAACAAAGGGGAAGATGACAGAGCACAGCAAAGCCTTCCAGAGAGAGAGCAGAATCTCCCAGAGGGTGGTGTGAGTACAGAAGGGTAGACAAGCCTTAAATTCTGAATTCTTGGAATGACCGTTAAAGGGGGCACAGGGCATCTAGAGGCAGAGGGATGTGGACACGCAGATGGCACCCCCTTTGGAGAGGCTGAGAAGCTTGAAGCCAGTGAGGAAGCTGGAAGATAATAATGATGGTGCCTGAAATAGTGACAACAATACCAGATCACAGGAACCATGGCTGATTCAATAAAGCCCCATGAAAGTTACCTTTCAACTCCTGGAAAAAAAAATCCATGGGACTTTGGAATTAGACCTGGTTCTGCTTCATTTTACAGAGTCTCTGAGCTTTGAATTATTCCCTTCTAATTCCATCAGTTTTCTGAAGCCTGGCTTTGGCCCCCTACTCAGATTAGAAAGACACACAGCACCCCCTTTACCTCTCCATCCATGGACAGCCTCATGCATTGAAATGAGTCTTCAGGCCCTCCCAGACATCTGTAGTTCTGGGGGCGCTGGTAGCAGTGGGGTAAGGATGAAGTTCAGGGATGACAGCGTCCCAAACTTGAGCAGCTAGAGTAAGAATTTATTTGGCAACTGACCCATTAACATCAGAACTAGAAATATCCAAGTTTCTTGGCTGAGCCTCTGATTACAGCCGTGTCTTCCTCCAATTCCTGACTGTGGTCAGGCGGCTTCTTTTCGAGTGCCGTGACGAAGTCCCACCAACCCCAGAAGAAATTGTTCCAAGCACAGCTTCCACATGAAGGCATCTCTCCTCTGCCCTGCTGCTTCCTTGCAAAGCCACAACTAAGAGGCCTCCATCCAGGCCAGAACTGGGGAGACACGCACAGCACCCACCAGCTCCCCAAAGACCGTCCCAGTGCTTTCACTCACAACCCACGGGACACGGTTTCTAGAGCACCTGCTACTTACCAGCAACCTCAGTGGAACTCAGCATGTTTGTCCTAGTCTCCTGCAAGATGTGGAAGCCAGCCTTGTGAAAATGGCCACACGGGTCTCATCCGTCCCGGGGCGTGAGTACTGCTGCTTCTGCAAAAGGACCGTGGGGGTCTTTGGCACTTACATGAAACCTGGTTCGCCAGCTGCTAGCGAGACCAGTGCACATGGTGGATAGACAATTTTGACTCAATAATATATCCAGGTGAGGTTTGGAAAACAGCCTTTATTGCATAAGACATTTATACGGTCCTGTGATGCTAGACAGAGCGCTGGTTCCTTCGTCTTCCCTCACATCATTGGCATCCTGTATGCTACTCTCCCCAGGGTCCTGTCTTCTCCCTGGAAGCAATTCAACAGATAAGGCACAGCAGGAAGAGACAAAAGCAACGGGAGTCCCACTAGTCCGAGTAACCCTTCACCTCCGTCTTAAAGCTCAGAGCCATGCACACCAGAGTGGGTTTCTTTCCAGAACAGCTACAGCCCAGTCAAGGTGCTAGAACATTTCCAGATCTCTTGGGGCCTCACTTCCGAGTTTCTCACCCCTCTCTCACTCTGGGACCTCTGGCTCTGGCCCTCACGCCTCAGACCTCTGCTCCCGCTAGGCCCCTTGTCCCCGCTTCACACCACTCCCACCCTTGAGGTTGTGCCGAGCTCTCTCAGTACCCCTAAATTCCTCCGCAACCTCATGACATTGGCTCAGACGATGCCAGCCTCAGGCCTTACCTCTCCCAAGAGAAGGCAACGCCATCTTCCGGGATCTTCTGGCTCACGAATCTCGGTGGCTGTGTGGAAACCAGAACAAAGATGCTCCGTAATTCAAGAAGAAAGGTGCTCTGTTAGCCTGAAAAGTTCAGGATAAATCCGCACTTCGAGTCAGATCTTTATTAGAGGCCTGGACAAGAAGCCAGGGGCCGCAGTTACCTGCCCCGCCCCCAACCTTCAGGTGTCCTCTGAGCTCTGAAAACCCCCAGCTCTCCCTCCTTGGAGGGGTGAGCCTGGACAGGAGAAACAGGGGCAGCTCGGAGAAGGCATGGCTCCCACAGCAGCCCCAGCCCCCGCTCACTTCTTGTCCTTTGGAGAATGGAACACACAGCCTGGGCACTGGCTCCAAGGTCGCTTTGGGCTGAGGTCTTCCTGCGGGGACCGCTCGTCCTCCTTCTCCTTTTCCTCCTCCCGCCTCTCCTGCTCTTCCTCCCCCTTCTCATCCTTCTCCTCCTCACAGGTGCCTTCTCCTTCTACGGTGCCTGTCAGCTGGGCCATGGTGAGGTGAAACACGTGGCAGCTGAAACCCTCCCAGATGCCATGCTGCACGTGCTCCTGGAGGAGCTCCAGGGTGGAGAAGACCCGGCAGCAGGCCATGCACCTGTAACCGGACTCCATGGTCACCAGCCAGTCGGGGGTCTTGGCCCTGGGTCTCTCCTCAACCGCGGGCGACCCGGGTGGGCTGTCGGACTCTGCCCGTTCCTCTTGCTCCTTCTCCTCCCCGCTGGGCTCACTGTCAGACAGCAGGTTTCTGGTGGACACGTCAGAGGGGGGAGTCCCTACCTGCACGTCCTCAGGAAGGGTCACTTCTTCTATCCTTGGCTGCTTTTCTAGTGACTCCGAGGTCTCCTGGGTCTCCCAGGAGACAGCTACGCCCTTTTTCATTTGTACCTGCATGTAGTATATTTTCATGCCCTTTTCCTCTTTGTTTGTGTGCAGAAAGGACACACAGGTTTTATAGGACGAAGGGGATGAAGAGACTCGGTGTGAGGGGGCGGCAGTCTCCCCTTGTTCCTGAACCTGGGTTAGGGGTGATCTAGGCTGGGGACTGTCTTGAGGTACTCGCCGGAGTCCTGAGAAAGGAAGTAAGAGACATAAGAATGTGAGTAGGCAGCGGGCCAGAAGTTGGGGGGTCTTCACATGTGAAGATGCATGGTGTGGGGAGGCTGGGGTCAGTGTTCTAACCCGGGGTGGTGTCATGTAGGCACTTTCCATGCATGTGTAAGGATGTTGGCAGGGTATCAGTATCCAGGGGTGTGGAGCAGTGTGGCAAGGGGTTGTGGAATGTCTGGGATCTTGGTGGGTTGTGTGTTATCTGTGATACCATTGGTGTGCTTGTGGAATGTGGACAGTCATGTAGGAATTGGTGCTGTGGATCCCATGTCTCGGGGGCAGGAGCTGTGTGCTGAGAATGAATGTGCATGGTATGGAGTACAGCTGTGTGCCTCAGGGTGCAGGGATCTGAGCTGGACGGTCCTGCTCCAGGGCTGGAGACCTGGGCTGAGGAGCTCGGTCCTTCTTTGGAGGCAACAGCAAAGGTACAACCTACATAGCTCCTTCATCCCGTCTCTGGGCACCATACTTCCAACCCAGATCTTTCTGGCTCATGCTTCTTAACATCCCCACTGTGGTTGCAGCAGGGATCCCCTCCACACACACACACTGAGCTCATACCCACACTCTCCTAACAGCGATGCCAGCTTCCTGGGCTCCTCCGAGGAGCCCTGACCACCTCTGATTGTCTTGGGTTTCTTCTTGGCCTCTCCTGGTCTATGTGCCCCACACCCAAGGAGCCCTTACCAACACAGATGAGCTTGCGTGGAGAAGAGACACAGGAGAAGTATTCAGAGGCAGAGGACACCTCTCCCACCGCCGTGTCCCAACTTTTGGCCACCCCAGTTGATTCAAGCTGAGGAGCATCCTCCTGTGACTTTGAGACCCCTGGAAAGATAGGAAAGCCTCAGAAATATGGTGAGTGGGCCATGTCTGGGCATCATTTGTCCATCCAACCAAATGACGTATGTCAAGTGCAGTGAATACACACGGTTCAAAGTCTGGTCCCGGGTGGCTACTCCTGTATTGAATTACTATCAACACTTACTTAGTTAGTGTCTGCTTAGGATTGAAGGATTGAGTAGGTCTGAAATGTGAACATCGTGTGTATCAGCCAAACCTTTCACAAATGTGAGGGTGGCGTGATGAGGAGGGTACACACGCATCGGTGTGGTGTTTGGAGCAAAGTTGGTGTTCACAATTCCGGAATGGGGTGACACATAACCATTTTATAGAATATGGTATGTACTTATGGTGTGTAGTCAATCATTTATTCATTCACTCAAAAATAGAGAGTAGCTACTATGTATCGGGCATATGTATCGGCTACTATTCTGGGCTCTGGTAAGGCTGAACATTCTAGTAGAAGACATATCATACGTTATGATATGTTAGCTGGCATTAAGTATACAAGGGTTGCCAGAGTTAGCAAACAAAAACAGAGGATACCCAGAAAAATTTGCATTTCAGCTAAACCACAAACAATTTTTTAGTGCAAGCTTTCCCCATATAATACTTGGGTGATGCCTATTTTTAGTGTAAGTATGTCCCATATGGCATTTTGGGATATACTCATACTCCAGAGCTCAGAGTAAGAGGAGAGGACTTTGACACCCGTGGATGGTTTGTGAACACAGTGCAGCAGTGACGTGCATATCTACCTATATGATCTGTGTGTGCGGAGATGTGCGAGTTTTTTTCTGTACAAAGTGTGTACAGGTTTATAAGTGATGCTCTCGTGAAACTCCCTTATTATGAGTTCTGTATTCACGCTTACATGTTTTGAATGTCTCCCAGATCCAGGCATGGTGACAGTAACTCTACAAGGCTGACTTCACATCTGAGGATACTCTATCCGCATTCTCCCCACTGCTCCCCCCACCCATCATACACACAGAGGCAAAAATACCTCACCAATCACTGCCTTTTCTGTCCTACAGCTGCTGCCTGAAAATCTGCCTCCTGTCCAGGCCTCCAGTCCCAGGGCTCATCCTATATGCCCAGCCCTGTGCCTTACGGAAACTGTGGGCCTCCGATATGGGCCAGAAGGTTCCGGCTGGCTTCCTGGGGTGGGCTCCATTCTGCCCACCTCCCAGTGTGACCACACCCTCTCTCAAGGCAAGCTACTAGTTTACAGGGATCCTGGGGAGTAAATCCAGAGCTCTCAGAGCTCCCTGCAGCACCCTGACACCATTTCTCACCCCCATCCATCTGAACCTAGTCTCTGAAAGGCCCTCCCTTCCCCTGATCACCGCTGCCGAACCCCACATCTGTAGATCACACAGACTCCTACGGATCCATTGATAAATTCTTCCTGCTAAAGGAATACCATCTCCATGCTTTCAGTATGATGCCATCGCTAGACAATCTCCTTTCTTGCTCCTCAAAATCTTTTTCAACAAGGCTTCTCCTTGTTCTTTGGTAAAAGGGACAGCGGAACCCATAGATCTTCATTGGCATCCTTCACAACCTCCCTGCCCCCACCCAGTGACCCCAGAGGAAGGTGGAACAAAGAGAATGAGAGAGAATACAGAACTGAGAAAAGCCATCTCCTGTAAGTCTGGGCAAGTAGGACCCCGGCCTGCGATGAGTCCAACAGAGCTCCAGTCCCGAGCGCCTCAAGAGAGAAGTCCTCAGACGGGCAGTGCTGACCCCACTCCAGGCAGGGGCACCTGGCCCTCCCATGCCATCTCACACCACAGGGATGCTCAGGAGGGACACGACGGCGTCCTTGGCTACTTCCCCAGGGTCACGTCCTCCTCCACCCCAGCTTCCTAGAGAAGGTCCAGGCTGGCAACAGCCTTTGTGCCCCAGATAAGGTGCCCAGCACATACCTCCTCCCTGCTGGGCACCTTCCGGGGACTCTACACTTTCTAGATGTTTCCTCTTCTGTCGCTGTTTCATGATATCGGTGACAGGAGCTGCTCAGAAGATGCCTAACACCCAGCTCCTCTTTCTCCCTACTGGCTGGCCCCCCTTGACTCTCAGGAAATTCGCTGAGGTAACCCGAAAGGAATAAAAATTGTCGAGTGTCCTAAATGGCTGAGGAACTCAAACCACACAGAGAACCAGCAACACCGCCCAGTGCCTGCTTCAGCACAGGGCTGTTAAGGTTCAAAGGTCACCCAGCCCCCAGCGGGGGTTCTCTGACCTGAATGATGACATCAGAGCATTCTGGGGACCTGGATCCCACGCAGTCTTTGCAAATGCACGGACCCCATGTTCAAGAACAATTCCTCTTTCCCCGGTGGAACCTCTCCCATGAATTCAACTCACATCTTCTTAAGAGGGGTAGGGTATTTTGAGATACTCATCTGCTGGTGTTTCATTTATTTTCCCCTTTCTCCCGTTAAAATCATTATTATTTTTTTCCCTTTCTCTTCTATATTCAGGCAGGTAGCAGACTCTGTGTTCTCTGGCCAGAGGAAAGGCATGGCAGGGCTAAAAGCAGCAAATCATGCTCATCCCCTTGGCTTTTATTTCTAAAATCCCCAACTCCACAGATAAGACAGGGCACTTGAGCAGAAACCTAACAGAAGCAGGATTCTTGAAATTCAGTACTTACTGTCTTCTTTTCCTACTAGCTTGTTGAGAGGTACCGACTGTCAGAGAGAAGTCTGTGGACCACGAAGGAGGAGTCTCCAAGGCATGGTTAGAGCAGAAGATGTGGAGAAAACTCCACGAGGAGAAGGCTACATTGTGCATACAGGCAGAATCATGGCAACCTGTCCCACATGTCACCCAAGAACCACCAAACCCAAAGGAGGCACGGCAACCAAGCTGCAGGACATCGAAGCTGTAAGTGTGTCCTCCCAATAAACAGTAACCATGCTCTCACCTCAATCTTCATTCACGGTGGCCCTGTATGACCTCCCAATAGGGATGGGTGGAAACCCAAAGGGGACACCAGCAGGATCAAGGCTTAACATACAAATCAAGCGGAGTTACAAAAACATTCCATCCTCTTTCTTTTTTTTTTTTAAGATTTTATTTATTTATTTGACAGACAGAGATCACAAGTAGGCAGAGAGGCAGGCAGAGAGAGAGAGAGAGGAGGAAGCAGGCTCCCCGCTGAGCAGAGAGCCGGATGCAGGGCTCGATCCCAGGACCCTGGGATCATGACCTGAGCCAAAGGCAGAGGCATTAACCCACTGAGCCACCCAGGCGCCCCTCCATCCTCTTTCTTGCACACCTTGCTTGTGGGCTGAAATGTCTACCAGTTATAAGTGGTGACCCAACTGCATGCTCTTGATTCCAGTCCAAAATGAGAGACACCTCCTTTTGAAGGTAGTACGCGTATAGAGGGAGGAGGCGGACCTCCCCAAAGTCCCTGGCACCAAGAAGCCCGACTGGACCAAGGTGAATCCAGATCTGAGGGGCACTGCCAGACATCACGGTCTCCAACAGCAGAGAGTGAAGACAGGACAAATACAGCCTTGTGAGGATTTGCAGATGAGATTCAACCTTCCTGTTTCTTAGAGAACCCCTAGGTAAGAAGGGGCAAGGAGGGCTTTTCAAAACTTCTTGAGGTAGAAATTTCCTTTTCTTTTTTTTTTTTTAAAGATTTTTATTTATTTATTTGACAGAGAGAGAGCACAAGCAGCGGGAGTGGGAGAGGGAGAAGCGGCGGGGAGCCCGATGTGGGACTTGATTGCAGGACCCCGGGATCATGACCTGAGCCAAATGCAGACACTCAACCAACTGAGCCACCCAGGCGCCCTGTGGTAGAAATTTTCAAGCATACACAAAGTTAAAAAAAAAAAAAAAGTTGTCTAATGGGGATGTGGCTCCATGGACCTATGACCCAGGTTGAACCATTACCAATATTCTGTCATTCTCGTCCCATCCCCACACCCCTCCCGCACACCACATATACACAGTGAGCTTTTCCTTCAATTGTTCCAGTTTAGATGTTTCTGGGAGTGTGTAGGGGTGGCGGAAGAACTGTGTTTTGAAGAAAATCTCAGATGTGTCCTCTCTCTCTAAGTGCAACAGTATTTATATCCAATAGATGAGGAGATTTTTGTTGTTGTTGTTGTTGTTGTTGGGTTTTTGTTTTTGTTTATTTATTTCACAGAGGTACACACAGCGAGAGAGAGAGAGAGAGAAAAGAGAACACAAGCAGGGGTAGAAGGAGTGGGAGAAGCAGAGAGCTTTGAGCAGAGAGCTTTGCCTTACCATGATAAACGCCACTGGTCCTAGCTTGTTTTTAATGATGTTGAGATGGATCAGTGGGTTCCTGTGATGTTGATTTGATCCTTCCAGGATAATGATCCCATAAGCCTTTCAACAAATAGCATGAGGAACCATGATATGGTTCCCAATGAGCAGAGAGCTTTGCCTTACCATGATAAATGCCACTGGTCCTAGCTTGTTTTTAATGATGTTGAGATGGATCAGTGGGTTCCTGTGATGTCGATTTGATCCTTCCACGATAATGATCCCATAAACCTTTCAACAAATAGCATGAGGAACCACAGAGGATCGTGCCTTCATTAGGAGTTCAAACTTCACTAGGTATTCTAATCCTTTCATTCCAAGGAAGGGAATTCTGTTTGCTTCCCCTTGCCCCCCCTTGCCCCCATTTTGCCCCGCCCCTCTGGTAGCCATCTACTGGTTCTCTGTATTTATGGGTCTGTTTCTCCTATTTTGTGTTTGTTCAGGAGGAAGTTTCTTTTTTTTTAATTTTTTTATTTTTTTATAAACATATAATTTATTTTTATCCCCAGGGTACAGGTCTGTGAATCACCAGGTTTACACACTTCACAGCACTCACCATAGCACATACCCTCCCCAATGTCCATAACCCCACCACCCAGGAAGAAGTTTCTTAAGACATCCTTCTTAGACCCAGAATTTCCAAAAGAATTGAACCTCTCCTTTCAGCCCAGGTCATGATCTCACGATCTCATGAGCTCCCTGCTCAGTGCTGAGTCTGCTTCAAACTCTTTCTCTCTCTCCCTATGCCCCTGCCCACTCAGTCTCTCTCTCTCTCTCTCAAATAAATAAATAAAATGTTACAAAAGAAGAAGAAGAAGAATTGTACCTGTCTTTACAAAAGGAAAGATGGTTCTGAGGGTACCAGCTCAGGATTTGCAAGCTAGGACCAGTGGGATTTATCATGGTAAGGCAAAGCTAGATTAGAACATACCTTACCCATTCTTTCTTTATTTGTTCTTCATTCTGTAAATCTTTACTGAGTCTTTACCATGTGCCAAGCTCCCCCAGATCCTCATGGTTGAACAGTTATGAACAAAACTGATAAAAGGATTTTCTCTCAAGGAGCTTAATTCTAAAAGAAAAGACAGATAATCTTTTAACATACATAAAATATGGAGTAGGTTAGATACTAACAAGTATCATGAAGAAAAAGAAAACAAAGTGAATTGGGGTCTGTAGGCAATGGGGCATTTCTGTGTTACATGGGAGGTCATGGAAGTCTTTACTCAAAATAGCCATTTTCACTAAGACTTCAGGGCAAATGAGAAAGTTGAGAACTAAGGTTACATTTTCCAGATGAAAAGAAGAGACTGGAGTCCTGGACAGGGATGGCTTGGCCTGTTAGACCTTCACAAAGAGGCCAGTGTAGCTAGAGCTGAGACAGAAAGATAGAAAGAGACATAATGAGGGACTCTGCAGACAGTAAGCTATTGTCAAGATTCTGGCTGTTTCTCTGAGTGACATGGGAACCGTGGAGAGTCCTGAGTGAATAATTGTATTTAAAAAGATCACTCTGGGGACACCTGAGGGCCTCAGTTGGTTAAGCCTCCAACTCTTGATCTCATCTCAGGTTTTGATCTCACCATTGTGAGTTTAAACCCCCGTGCTGGGTTCCGCACTGGGTGTGGCATCTACTTAACAAAACAAGAAGAAGGAGGAGAAGGAAAAGAAGAAAAGAAAGAAGATTACTCCGCTAGATACCCAACTGGGGGATGCCTGGGTGGCTCAGTCGGTTAAGCATCTGCCTTGGGTTCAGGTCATGAACCCAGGGTCCTGGGATCGAGTCTGGCATCAGGCTCCTTGCTCAGCAGGGAGCCTGCTTCTCCTCCTGCCTGCCACTCCCCCTGCCTGTGCACTCACACTCTTTGTCTTCCTGACAAATAAATAAATAAAGTCTTAAAAAAAAAATAGCCACCTGGGAGGCAAGGACAGAATCAAGAAAATAGGGAGCTTTCTGGGGCATCTTCCTGACTCAGTTGGCAGAGTATGCAAGTCTTGATCTCAGGGTCATGAGTTCAAGCCCCACGTTGGGTGTGGGGTGTGGAGCTGTCTTTAAAAATATAAAAAAGTAAAAATTCTGAAAATAAAGACAAATTCATCTCTTTCCTTCAAAAAATGAAAAAATAGGAAAAAAGAAAATAGTAGGCCTATTGCAATTATCCAGGAGAGAAATGATCTGTAAAAGGAAAAATAAATAAACTAGGCTTCATGAAAACTAAAACCATTTGCTATGCGAAAGATCCTTGAAGGAGTGGGAAAAGACAAGCTACAGACTGGAAAAAAAGATTTGCAAACCTCATAAGCCAACAAACACATAAAATCTGTAACATGTAAAGAACTCTCAAACTCAGAGTAAAAAAGGAAACAATCCAACTGGAAAATGGACAAAAGACTGGAAGAGATGTTTCAGGGAAGAGGATGTCCAGACAGCAAATAAACACATGAAGTGCTGTTTCATGTCATTAGCCATTAGGATCATGTGCACGAAAGCCACAGTGAGATACCTATCGCACAAGCTCAAATAAAAAGCCGTGACAATACAAAATGCTGAGGAGAATGGGAAGATACTCCATGTGCCAAGCTCCCTAGATCATTCATACACTGCTGGTAAGAACAGAAAATGACAGCCATTCTGGAAAGTATGGCACTCTAGAGACCTATGGATGGCTCAGTCAGTGAAGCATGTGCCTTCAGCTCAGGTCATGATCTCAGGGTCCTGGGATCGAGCCCCACATCGGGCTCCTTCTCAGCAGGAAGCTTGCTTCTCCCTCTGCCCTCTGCCTCTGCTTGTTCTCTCCCTCTATCTCACAAATAAATAAATAAAATCTTAAAAAAAAAAGATTATGGCATATTCTAAAAAACAAAACAAAACAAAACAAAAAGCAAAACTAAACGTGCAACTACCATCCAACCCAGCAAATTGCATTCTTGGGCATTTGTCCCAGAGAAAGGCAAAGCCTGTTCATAAAACATACACATGAATGTTGGTAACAGCTTATTCACAATAGCCAAAACCTAGAAACAACTCAGATATCCTTCAGTGGGTAAACGTTTAAATAAGCTGTGATACAGCCATACCATGGAATTCTACTCAGCAAGAAAAGAGGAATGAACTTGGATGCATCTCCAGAGAATTATGCTGAGGGAAAAAAGCTAGTCCCAAAAGATGATATACTAGATGATTCCTTTTATGTAATAGTCTTGAGATGGCCAAAATTATACCAATGGAAAATAGGTGCAGAGTTAAGTGGTTAAAGGGGTATGGAAGTGTGGGAGGAAGTAGGTGTGGCCATAAAATGGCAACATGAAGTATCTTTGTGGTCATGGAAATGTGTGTCTTGATACTATCAAGCTCAAAATCTAGCAGCAGACAAGCAGCAGACTACAGTTTCGCAATATGTTTCAATTGGCCAAAGTGGGTAAAGTTTCCATGGGATTTCTATATTCTTCCTCACAACTGCTCGTGAATGCCCAATGATCTAAAAATTAGAAGTTTTGGGGCACCAGGGTGGCTCATGACCTGCCTTCAGTTCAGGTCATGATTCCAGGGTCCTGGGATCAAGCCCCGCATCAGGCTCTTCCTCAGCAGGGAGCCTGCTTCCTCCTCTCTCTCTCTCTCTGCCTGCCTCTCCACTACTTGTGATCTCTGTCAAATAAATAAATAAAATCTTTAAAAAAATAAAAATAAAAATTAGAAGTTTAATTAAAAAAAAAAAAGAGCAAAAACAAACAGGGGCACCTGGGTGGTTCAGCCGGTTAAGCGTCTGCCTTCGGCGCAGGCCATGAGCCCAGGGTCCTGGGAACGAGTCCCACACTGGGGTCCCTGCTCAGCAGGGAGCCTGCTTCTCCCAAACCGCCCACCTTCTGGCCCGGCGCATGCTCTCTCTCTCTCACTGTCTCTCTCTCTCTCTCAAATAAATAAATAAAACCCTAAAACAAACAAACAGAACTAGGAGTACTTGTTTAAAAATAGAGGTGGGTAGCTATGGGATTCAGGTAAAGAATTGGCTTGCTTCTCCAAGCAAGTTTTTCTTACCACCTGTGCGTGTCTCCCTGGTGGGCACATTATGGAAATCCTCTTGCTATGCACAGGAGAGCGAGGAAGTTTACACTGGAGAAAACACTTTATAAACCCTACTTGCTGCATAAATGTGAGCCACAATAGTTACCCTCAGGAGCTACAAATCTGAATGCTTTTAAGCAACAATGGACCGTGAAGTTCTCTAATTCAATCTAATATTCTGGTACCGGTTCTCCCCATAGGAGGCAGTAGTTCCACCAAGCAAATCTCCAACACCAGCTGTGTGTCCTTTAACCCAACTCAAGGCAGACACTATCTACGCAGAGACAGCGTCAGATTCCACAGATTAACGAGTGAGCCCTACAAGACTTCCCTAGCCCACCTACCCCCTCTCCACATGCACACACATCTCAGACACCAGTTGTCACCTGTCCTTACCAGTTGGCTGTAAATGGGAGGTTCTAATGGCCTACCACCTTAGGGTTCAGTCATTTTGCTAGAGTGGCTCACAGAACTCAGAGAAACATTTTGCCTATGAGATTATTGGCCTCTTTGAGAGGACAGAACACAGAAACAGCCAGATAGAAGAGAGACACGGCACAAGGTATAGGGAAAGGCAAGGAGTTTCCACACCACTCTCCCCAAATCTCCATGTGTTTCACCAGCCAGGAAGCTCTCTGGACCCTGTCCTTTTTGGTTTTTATAGAGGTGTAATTACATAGGCATGATTCATTAAAACACAGGACTGTGAGGACTGATTCAACCTTCAGCCCCTCCCCGCTCCCCAGAGGAGGGGGATGGGACAGAAAGTTCCAACCCTCTCATCATGTGCTTGTTCCCCTGGCAACCAGCCCCCACCCATAGGTGCTTCCAAAGTCACCTCATTAACCTAAGACACCCTTATGGCTCTTATGACTTAGGAAATTCCAAGAGCATTAGGGAGCTCTGTGCCAGGAACAAATATCCTTTTCTTACTATATCCTTCAATTTCTTCACCTTCAATTTCTACAGTAATGCCTTCAAGAGGTTGCCTTGTCTATATCTTACTCTTTCCAATGACAGAAAATTTACTTCCCCTCAGAGCAGCTGGACATTTATCTGTAGAAAACTTTGTAAAATTTAATTTAAGGAAAGGAAACATCTCCTACATCCCTGAGTTTTCCCACAAATCATCACAGTTAAATTCTTTGGATACCGTATCAATCAAGAAGCTTCATTATTTTTTTGGAACAAATAACCCCCCCCCAACAGCAGCTTAAAACCACAAAGGTTCATTTCCTACTCCTCGTCGACGCCCACTGTGGGCTGGCTAAAAGTTCCCTCCTTGATGTCCTCCTTCCCAGATTCAGGTTGATAAAGCCACTGGTGTCGGCCATAACTGCCAAGAGAATCCTGAAGTCTCACCCCGGCATTGAATGTCCTGTCCGCAAAGTAACCTATGACTTCTACCCAAAATTGCTGACCACAATCTTATCATATGTCTCTCCATTTTCCAGACTCCTTAGGCAAACATAATTGTGAACAGTTCTAATAAATAGCACAGGGACCCTGTAGAAAGATTCTAATCCCTCCCCACTAGGTAGGACACCTGACAAAACCATCAAGTCACATATTTACAAAACCACACCTAGAACTCGGGTCTCTTGGATCACAATTCAGAACCTTTTCCTACCAAGCCTCATTAGGATTTTTATACCAGGACAATGTTGTTGTATTATATGGCATTTGCTTGGGTTTTTTTCTGTTTCTTTCTTCTAAACCAATTCAGGGGAGAGAGGGCTCAGGAGTTCCTAAAACACTTGCCTTAAACTGGAAAATAATTTCACCGCCTTTTGAAATGTTTGACCTAGTAAAGATTACATGTCTGGGCGGCTTTTATACTTTGAATTTAGGGAATACAAAGGAAGCAATCTTCCAAAGACTCGAACCAACAGGCAGAAAAACTCTTGACTCTCACATCGCTATTTCGATGATTCCGCTGACACTCCGGGTCTCCGAGTGATCACAGTGGCAAGAGCCAGAGTTTAGCGAGGATGGAAGTAGATATAATAGCGTGGCAGGCCTTAAAGAAACAAATACTACAGTAAATGCATTAGCTCCATCCTATTTGCTCATAGGTCCGTGCAAAGTAACAAATGGTTCTAAAACATGTATTCCAAATAGCTTTTGTTCTTATTATTCTAAAGTTAACCTGGCTGCCAGATATGTGCTCTGTGATGACAAAGAAGGCATATACGGGCGGAGGATGTATGCATCGAGGTATGCTGCTCATTTCGCTCCTGCAGATACAACACACATCTGATGAATTAGCGACCATCTTCCAGTCTTCCCCAAACTGGGAACACTCGAGTATGTCCTTCCCAGCTTTTAACCCGGCCAGGTCATAGTTATTTTCTTTTTTTTTTTTTTTTTTTTTGTCAGAGAGAGAGAAGGAGAAAGCAAGCACAGGTAGACAGAGTGGTAGGCAGAGGCAGAGGGAGAAGCAGGCTTCCTGCCGAGCAAGGAGCCTGATGTGGGACTCGATCCCAGGACGCCGGGATCATGACCTGAGCCGAAGGCAGCCGCTTAACCAACTGAGCCACCCAGGCGTCCCCATAGTTATTTTCTTAAGGAATATTAGTTTCCTGCTCAAATGGTCAATGGCTTCTGCATTAAACTCTAAAATATCCCACCTAGTATTCTAGCATTGTATAAACCCTACTTGCTGCACAAATGTGAGCCACAACAGTTACCCTCAGGAGCTACAAATCTGAATGCTTTTAAGCAACAATGGACCGTGAAGTTCTCTCATTGTCTCTCATTGTTAAGAACCCTACTGAGTTTTCCACGCCACCGCACAGCACCCAGCTTCTTGCCTCTACTCACTGGACCTGACTTCCCCGCCTCAGAGCGCAGTCCTTGCTCACGTCGTTTCTTTCAAAGGTACAGATTTTCAGGGGCACCCGGCTGGCTTAGTCGGTTAAGCATCTGCCTTTGGCTCAGGTCATGATGCCGGGGTCCTGGGATCGAGTCCCGCACGGAGCTCCTTGCTAAGCAGGCAGCCTGCTCCTCCCTCTCTCACTGCCTGCATCTGCCCCTGCTTGTGCTCGCTCGCTCTCTGTCAAAGAAGTAAATAAAATCTTCAAAAAAAAAAAAAAAGTACAGATAGTCAAAGTACATGATGCATTTTTTGTTTTTATATACAATGCTAGTACTTACCACTGACTACACTCCCTGTGCTGTACCTTTTATCCGTATGATATTCATTCCATAATATTATGGTTCTTTACAGAGAAGCCCGTTTCTCCCTCTCCCCTTCATCCATCTTCCCCATCCTTTCCCCTTCCCTCCCCACCTCTCCCTCTCCAGCAACCATCAGGATGTTCTTTGTATCTATGCATCTGCCAAAGTACAATAGGGTTTTAAGTAGAACCAAAATCCTACTTCATAAAGAAGCCTTTCCAGATATCCTGAGAATGGGCCCCTCTTAGCTAAATGTCTATGACAGCTCTTTTCATAGTGTGCTTTTGGGCCACTCTATGAATGAATGTGTCTAGTTTCCCCCACAACAGGGTATGAATCCTTGGAAAGGAGAGACTGTGATTCCTGATCTCTGGAGTCAGCTCCTTGCACTTAGTATGAGCTCTCCCACCTGCTTCCCCAGCCCCCCAAAACAAAAACTTATATAAAGTGCCCCAGTACAAGCTCTTCTTATCCCCTAGACCAAACAATGTCCTGACCAGATAGCTCTTTTATTTTTTTTATTTTTCCCCACACAAGTGTCACCTCTGCTTTATCCCAGGCTTGTCACCATACCCACGTATCTGAACTGAAATGAGTACCCTGTTTATCCTGTGTCATCAACCCAACTCCCTTCTTCTGCATCTATAACTATCTTTTTTTCCACTGCCTAAAATTCAGCCATAGAGATTCAGTATTTCAAATACTAAGACCGCCCGAGAGGTGCTACCTTAATTGAGACATTATCAGCCACTATTTTAAGAAGTACTAGGGAAAAAGAGGCTGAGAATCCGGCCATTTTTTTTTGTGGGAAGGAGATGTGGAGATTGGGAAAAGAAGGAACAGTATCTGGGAGGGAGGCAGATGTTGGGCACAGTGGTGAGAAAGAACCAAAAATAAATATTGGACTTCCTCTTAAATCTGCAACAGACCAGGTCTTCCTGAGACATGTAAAGACATGTATGAAGAACACAAAAGGTATATGTCCACTGCAAATTAGTCATGTTAACAAAGTGACATGAGACTTGGGGAGTTCAAGGAGCGACAGAGTAATCAAAGTCTAACTGTAAAAGAACCCAGGAATTGGGTGGGACCCACAACTAGAAAAGAAACATTGCCATCAGGACTCAGCAGTTCTATATATATTGTGAGCAAGTTAAGAAGCTTGATGAAGCCGAGGAAGATGATTATGGGGTGCAGGAAACACCCCAGCCCAAAGGATTTCTCTGAGTCGAGCCCTGTCTCCCAGTTAGTAGGGCTTGGAAAATCTCCATGAACCTAATACCTTTGACATCACGTCATGGAATTAAATGAGATTCATGGTCCCAGGGTCCCTTCTGAAAGATGGGTGGGGGATCCTCAATGAGGAGGGGAGCATGGAGTGTCCACAAAGTCCATGCTTAGAACGCCTCTTGGTCTCTAAGTCATGCTTCTCTACTGTTTATAGGTCTGTAATGGATGAGGAGAAACCCGCTTCTAGGTGCAAGGAGGAAGGTCACTGAAGATGACATGTGGCCATGAGCCCATGGTGTCTGCCTTGAGGAGAGCAATAAAATGGGCAATGCCACTTTTTTTTTTTTTTTTTTTTTTTTGCTGCAATATTTACTGGTTCATTCTTTAACAGTCTGGCTGTCAGCTGTGAGCAAAAACCTTCTGCCAATCTCATTCAGTCTTTAAATGGGTAACAAGCCAGTAGAGGCTCAAAACAGTTGAACGTTCCTACCTAACACAGACCTGGCAGCCCTGTACTAGCTTATGAGTAATTTTTAAAGTTCCTTTAATGTGTGTAACGAAACCCTTTGACTGGTTCTCTGTCTTTTGGATGACCCCCAATTTCCATCTCCTTGAACTCTAGGAAAGAATTCAATTACTGTCTTCTCCAGAGAGAGTAGTCATCCATAAGTTTCAAAAACCTAGAATTTGTACCAGCAGCAAGTCAGACGGTCTGAGGGCTGGAGCATGACAAAACTGGATCTCTGATTTGATACTTGATAAAAATCATTTCAAATAACATTTAAAGAACCCAGTGGCAGGAGCTGGTAGGCTAAGTTGAGGGTCACGATTTACACAGTTATACCCACAGGTTTCCTGTGTACCTACAGTCTAAAGGGAGCCTGTGCCTATCGAGGAAAGGGAAAGTAAAAATGGTAGACAAATGAGGATGGTCCAAAAAACTGCTCAGCCATTGTGGGTTCTTCCCATTCCCTGCCATCCATCCCCCCAAAAGTATATCCTAACTCTGACCAAAGTGGAGGCAAAGCCTAGAAAAACAGTCCAGTGCTGCTGAGATGTTCACGGTTGGCAACATGTTTGATGCTTTTGAAATCCAATCCCCCTGGTAATTTTGAATTTCCTATGCAGTGTCTCTACCAAGTAATTACTCGGCTCAGATTCCTACACTGTCAAGGCCCAAGAATCCACCACTTCCCAAAAAACAAAAGAACAAAAACAGCAATTCTCTATTTGTGGGTGGGTATAATGAAAAATTCTTCCTTGTAAGGACACATCTTCCCCAGAGGCTGTTGTTTCTAGTTGTTACCTCTTGGGGGGAGGGGGGACACAAGTAACAAATCTACATTCCTCTTCTGTAAGATAGTACATTAACTTCTCTTTTTCTTTTCTTTCTTTTTTTTTTTTAGGTAGGCTCCAATGCCCAGCATGGAGCTTGAACACATGACCTGAAATCAACACCTGAGCTGAGGTCAAGAGTTGGACGCTCAAGTAATTAAGGCACCAGGGGCCCCAGTCCTCCCAGTTTTGAAGACTGACATCTCAGCCCCTCAGACCTTTCTTTCAGCTACAGACTCCTGTTCCTGCAAACATCCACACTTCATCTCCTCTTTGCCATTCGTCCTTCTCCTGAATGTGTCCTAGTTGCTTTTTGCCGTAACGTGCTTTCCCCAAAACTGAACATGGTACTCCAGCGGAGGTCTGACCAAAGCCAAGTGGAATGGGGCTCTTACCTCCCCCATTACAGATACTTCTCCTAAGACTGGGCCCTGGGATCATGACCTGATTATGTGAAATAATCACATGTAACTGTGAAGTCCAGTGGGGCTGACTTAGCCAATCTAAAATAACCACGGCACAATTCAAAACCATTATTTCTTGCCAAGTAATATAGCCAAGTGGTTTCCAGACCCTTTCTATCCCCACCCAAAGGCCATCCTCAAGCCCTCACTCCACAAACACAACAGCACAATAAATGGATGAAGTGTTCTGTTTTGCACATGACTTTTTTAAAAATCTGGCAATTATCTGAGTTGCCCAAGATTCTTCAAAACATCCCCAAGTCAAAAAATGGTCATCTCTAGGGGTGCTTGGGTGGCTCAGCAGGTTGAGCCCCTGACTTTGGCTCAGGTCATGATCTCGGGGTCCTAGGATCGAGCCCATATCAGCTGGAAAGTCTGTTTCTCCCTTTCCCTCTGCCCCTCCCCCCCACTTCTGCGAGCGCTCTCTCTTTCAAATAAATAAAATCTTAAAAAAAAAAAAATGGTTGTCTCTAAGTGTTACACAGCTTGATAAGCTAACTGCATAAGCCTTTAAATCCCCTGAAGGCATACCCAATAAGGTAAACCATTAAATGACAATTGGCATCCTGCCTAATTAATAGCAGAACAGAGGGGAAAGAGCACAGGTCTGTCTTTAGAACTAAGGGAGTCTGAATCAAAGCCGCATTAATAAATTGGCTCAGGCCACTGAGGCTAAACCTTAGTTTCTTCCCACAGAGATGGTGATAACCCTCTTCTTTTGCCAAGTCCTTACTGGAAGTGCTGGATACATTGCTTGGTCTATGTAGATACACAGTAAAAGGAATGTTTCCCCTCAAAGCACAGATTATTCCTGGCTACATCTTATTTCTCCTAGTAGATTACTAGCCATGAGAGAAAGGGATGGAGACTTGTCTGTCCTCACAGCCTCTACACCTAGCGTGAGGAGACACACACTTCCTTCTGGAATACAACTGTAGGTATCTGCCTTCAAATTCACTTGAGTATCACACAGAAATAATAACACTTCTATTCAGACTACTCAATTCCCCCAGGATATTTGACAATTCCCAGGAAGTATCTAAAGTTATCCGTTATTTAAATTAAAAAAAAAAAAGACTCCCTTCAAATCTGAGGCAGTCATGTTCAAAGGTTGCTCTAGGTTGGCAGTGACATTTCTAATATTTTTTTAAAGATTTTTTATTTATTTATTTGAGAGAGGGCATACACATACAAGCAGGGGCAGAGGGGCAGAGGGAGAGGGAGAAGCAGACTCCCCACTGGGCAAGGAGCTGGATGTGGGACTCGATCCCAGGACCCTGGGATCATGACCTGAGCTGAAGGCAGATGCTTAACCCACTGAGCCACCCAGGCACCCTGACTTTTCTAACATTTTTAATTTTGACCCAGTTTTAAGCTCTATTTGTCTCCTCCAGTAATGGTGTTCCAAGATACCGCAAAACCAGGAAGGGCAAGGGGAGGCTGCTGACAAAAGCCAGCATCTGATACATCCAGTTTCTGACCTATGGCTCAGGAAGCCAGAAGAAAGTTTTGTTGGTCTCCGGTGTCTACCCTGAGCAATAAAATTCAGAGAGTTCACTCCCACACAGCCGCAACAGGATTGAGGTAATTGTTGCTGTTACAGCTTTCGCAGTTTGAGTGGGAGAAGATGAGAATTCTGAAAGAGATTTATTTACCGCAAAGCATCCCAAATATCTCATTAATCTGCTTTTCATTTGGCAAACTTTTCCTTCATTAAAAGTGCCACGGTCTGCAGTTTATGACAAGGCAGAATTGCCTCTGGGAAGGCACAGCAGCAAAATGAAGAGGATCTGGGCTGTGGAGAGAGGGAGACGGGAGTTTGATTTGCAGGTGTGTGATGCCCTTGTTCTGTGACCTTGAGCGGTTTTCCTCAGGCTGCTAGCACCCCAACATCCTCATCTGTAAAGAGAGGATCATTGTCCTGGCCTGATGTATGGCTGAGATCGGCTGTAGGACTTTGGCCACATTTGTTTGTGTCCATTACTTCCTGAAGGCTCAGGCGGTCATCTGCGAAATGATGATCAGGATAGTACCAACTCCACAGAGATGAGGTGGAGGATTTAAATGAGAGAATCTGTGTAAACAGATGAGAACAGGTATGGCACAGAAGAGAGCTACGTGTCTCTTCTCATCATCATGATTAAGGATTAATGACTCAGGTCAAGGGTGTCTTGCACAGTGATCTGCACCTTGTACATAGAAGGTGCTCAATAAATGCATGAGAGAACCTCTCCCCCCAACAATGAGAGAGTTCGCACTGGGGACTGAAGAAACTCCTTGGATAGGAGAACTTTATCCACAGTTAGATGCTCAGGGCTTTAGAGAAGGAGAGATCATGTAGATGAGCCTGTCTACAAATCAGCAGCAGAGAGAGCTGAAGGGGGAGACCTACGACAGGGAGAGCTGCGAGGGGAGGTAGAGAAGGTAGTTACATTGATAATATGACAGGGTTAATAGAAAAGAAAAATTCAAGGTCTTGTGACAACCAGACTACTGCATTATTTTCCCCCGCATCACGCTGCCTTTTAAATGTGACCTGGTTGCGAGATGCCTGGCTGGCTCAGTCAGGAGACCATGTGACTCTTGATCCTGGGGTTAGGAGTTCGAACACCATGTTTGGTGTAGAGAGGACTGAAAAATAAAATCTTTCAAAAAATAATAAATAAGTGGTACCTGGTTGAGGTAGCACCTTTCAACAAAAATAATAAATAAATAAATAATAAATAATAAATAAATGTTACCTGGTTGGGAAACACCTTTCAACAAACGGAGTCCAAACTGTCAGGTTGCATCTGATCCTATTTGTGGTTTTCAGGAAGAATGGGAAAAAAGGCACTGTTGTGCACCGCTGGTGGGAACGCAAGCTTGGTGTAGCCACTGTGGGACCAGTATGGAGCCTTCTAAAAAACATTAAATCCCCCTCTCTCTGTCTGACTCTCTGCCTACTTGTGATCTCTCTCTCTGTGTCAAATAAATAAATAAAATCTTAAAAAAATAAAAAATAAAAAATAAATAAAAAACATTAAAAACAGGATTACCATATGATCCAGTAATTCCACTGCTGGGTATTTACCCAAAGAATAAGAACACACTGATTTGAAAAGATATAAACACACATATGTTTATCTCAGCATTACTGACAATAGCCAAGATACAGAAGCAACTTAAGTGTTCATCAACTCAAGAATAGACATTCGGTAATGTCTATGGTATGTCCATGATGTGATAGATATATATGATATGGAATGCAATGGCACACTACTCAATCATAAAAAAAAAAATAAGAAGAAGAATGAGTCCTTGCCATTTGCAACAACATGGAGGAAGCTAGAGGGAATTCAAGAAGCGAAATAAGTCAAACACCACATGATTTCACTCACATGTGGAATTTAAGAAACTGAAAAAATGAACAAAGGAGAAAAGAGACAAAGACTCTTAACTACAGAGAACAAGCAGAAGGTTACAAGAGAAGAGGTGGGTGGGGGGATGAGGGAAAGAGATGAAGGCGATTAAGAGTACACCTACTATCATGAGCACTGAGAAAGGTATAGAATTGCTGAATCATTATGTTGTACGCCTGGAACTAATGTAACACTGTATGTTCATTATTCTTTTTTTTTTTTTTAAAGATTTTATTTATTTATTTGACAGAGAGATCACAAGCAGGCAGAGAGGCAGGCAGAGAGAGAGGAGGAAGCAGGCTCCCTGCTGAGCAGAGAGCCCGATGCGGGGCTTGATCCCAGGACTCTGAGATCATGACCTGAGCCGAAGGTAGCGGCTTAACCCACTGAGCCACCCAGGCGCCCTGTATGTTCATTATTCTTGAATGAGAAAAATATTTTTTGAAGAGACAGATAAGAAAAGACATGGACTCAGGGTGGTTTGGGGAGATGTTGGGAATGTAAAGGGAGAAAATGGCTTCCTGATAATATTCCTGGGAGTCCCAGTTCAGAGCAGGGAATCTTCACCTCACTCTGGACGGAGAAACAGGGGCAAGACATTGCGGAACTGGACAACCATAAACCCAGCCAACCAGCTCTGCTTCCCTTGGTTCATTCTAAACGCGGCTTTTATAGCCCAAATCAGACTTGTTTTGTACATACAATATCTCCGAGTTCCAGATCCCTTACCTTTCAGGCCATTCCTGCTGTTTTGGTGTCACTCGCCACCCCCCAGGGGAAGGAGGATGTTCCTCTTCTCAATGGGAACACATTGCTTTGCTTCTGTGGGTTTCCCTCATTTCTTTTCCTTCAGTCAGGGAGATAGATCTGACCTAAGGACTTTTGTCTTTTAAAGCATCTCTCACTTGATGAGCTTAGACTAAAAAAAGAAGAAAAAATCAATTAACCAAAGAAACAGAAGTCAAGGATGAAAGAGAGAACAGAAAATAGAAGCGGGGGTGGGAAGGGGGAATCAACCTGGGTTGCGCACAAAATATTGATATTTTGGGTGCCCAAGCTTGAACCTTGTCTCTGGCCTACCCAACCTCAATGACTCACATCGCCGGTAAGTTCTACTCTAAAAAGAAAAGGGACCATGGGCTCACAACTGCACTCTGCCTTGAGATCCAAGCTTATCCCCAAAGGGAGAAGACAGCATCATCTGCTTACATTAAGAATGCTGAGAACGAAATCCGAGGCAGAGGCAAGAACGTTAATGGGGGAGGCCGCCAACCGAATAAATTCTGTGTCCCCTCTGAGGACAACCAGACTGACTCGCATGGGGCTGAAGCAAGGGAGGAAAGAAACCCATCACGAAGTGCACGGGTGGTGGACAGAACCAGAGAGGGCATAGAAGACGAGCTCCGGGGACTCCCTCAGGGGTGGGCAGGAAAGCCAGGGGTGTATAACCATCAAAGGGATCAAAAGCTAAAAATATGGGTCATAACCATTCATGTGACACCTTTTAAAACTCCAGGCTAGTGTGGCCTGAGAAAATGGGCTGACACCGATAATATCACTGCCTTCTGTTCTCTTTCTACAATTTAAACTGTACACAGGGTTCAAATGAGGCTCCCCAGTGGGCTGTGTTCATTCAAACTCACTCTTTCCGGTGGCAGGTGTTCCCAGTAAGAGAAATAGGATTCTGGATTCCTAGAATTTAATTAGGTGCTGCTCTTCAAATACCGAAGTAATCCAAACTATTAGACCAGTGGGGTCTATGATCTGTCTTACTTTTTTGTGTGGGATGGGATGGTGATTGAATTCTCCATTTTTCTCATTCAGATTCCCTTGCAACTAAGCACACATATCTGAGAAATGGCAGGTCAGGGTTAGGGGTACAGACTGTGTCCATGAGAGGATTTCTCTTCAGAGAAGCCGTATAATGTAAAGACCCTTGAAGTCAATTAAACAAGGAAGCTATTAGACTGGAGAGGGGGGTGTTTCTAATGCCTTAGCAGCCTATAGAAGCAAACCAGAACCTAAGCCTGTGAATGCCTCAAGGTTAAGGAATCAAAATCTTAGGACAACCCATTACAGACAGCCAACAAACCTACTCCAGATAAGGCAAATGCTGACTTACAGTCAATCAAATCTTTCCCTCGCTTTGCTTCCGAATCCTCTCTATGATATAAAACCCCTGTGGACCCTCTGTGTGTAGGCCACTCCTAACCACTTCTGGATTTAATCAGTTTTTACTCAGATTAACTTAAAATCTGTAATATGCCTCAGTCTATTTTAACAGAACTAAACAACACTAGTCCAGAGGGTAACAAAAATATTATTATTAGGCAGAGCCTTCTGCTCATCCTGTCTGGGCCTCCGTTTCTTCGTGGATTAAAAAAAACAATAATAAAAATCTTATAGACAATATCTCCTATGCATTCCTTGGGGTTCTTATGAGGGCCACAATTTTGAAACAATTTTTTTAACCTATAAAGGACCATAAATAATAAGGGGCAACCTTGTCCATTGGAGTAATAGGACTTTGCTTTCAGGTAAGTTAAAATACCTGCTTCCCTAACTGTGGCATTATAATTTAAAAATTTGTAAAATGTACCTCCCCAGTTCATCATTACCTAAAGTACAGAGCAAAGAAAATGAAGATCAAATGCCTTCCCATCAGTTTTGGGCAGTTTAATTCATATTAAAAATCTGGGAGTAATGTTTCCTTCTAATATCTAGTAATAATTAATATTATTCTTTCTCTCAAAGAACAAAGAAAATCTGTCCCAGTACCAAGTTGCTTTTGTCCCTGGCATCTTGAGGACACACGGGTGTTTTCTGAAGGCTCTATGCCAATCAATATCCCACAACCTAAAGAAATATGGCCACACACACGAAGAGTGTGACTGAAGAGAATCACTCTTCCCACGAAAACTAATGGATTCCAGTGAAGAGAATAAGAAAAAGATTACACTGGAATCTGTGGGTGGTAACAGAAGAAGTAGGTCATTCTTTTAAATGCCATTTCCTCCCCAATTTCATGTTAGTTGCCCAACCTCCAAAAAACAAGCTCCACATTGCCCAGGAGAAACGGCATCAAAGTACCTTGAATATTTCTCAAATAACTTTCCTCCACACACTGTACAACTGAGAAATCCCACAGGCCTGTAAATGTTGTTAGCAAAGCCATTGTTCCCAGCTCTCAACTCCGTCTTTGGGTTTGGCTTTCTCTCTTCTTTTTATGGATGAATAACATTTTCAATCACGTTGTTTTTCTGGTTACTCTGAGAACCATGTTCCTTTTGAATAAGCATCGTCTTTTGTCCCACACTCACTGGCCTTTACTTCTTTCTCATCTCTGCTAGAACATGAGGTGCACATTCCAGGGACTGTGTGGGGAGCAGGGGAGATAGTGTGGGGTGGGACAAAAGGCTTCTGAAATCTTAAGAGCAGGATCACCTGAGAGACAATGCTTCACCCCTCTGAGTCAGGTTCCAACTGGACGATTGTGACCCTACTGAGGATCCCATAAAAGTTTGCTCACTGACCCCTCCCCTATGAATGCTCTCCTGTCCACTACCTCCTCCCTTAGTGAGAACCACCTGTGTCCCTATTGTGGGGCTTACAACTTCAATCACAGCATTCAAGCACACTTCTTGCTATTTCCTTCTCCCCTCTATGGGTTAAAAACTTGCCCTATTTATTTTTGGAATCCCCAAATCATGCTGGCCAATGTGTGTCATGTAACAGGTTCTAATATAAGACTGACCTGTTAATCGACTAGTTGATTGACCAAATAGATGTCTACAGATGAAATCAAATTATAAAGCTCCAATCACTAGAAAAATGTAAGTTGTTATTACGTGGGAGCCCACAGATCTGCTTTGAACTTAAGGTAATGAGGCCACCGCTCAAAGTCAACGGTAATGGACTTTACAAGTGTTATTTCAGAGCATCTTTAGTATTTGTTTGCTCGTTTATTTAATCCAGACAGCCACAAAGAATACACACACTCTACCATAATAACACACTAAAAAACCAGTCCATGCAACAGAAATATTGAAAAGTACTCTGCTGGTTAGGTTAGCATCGCCTCTAAAAGACACAGTGATGAAACAACACACTTGAAGACATTCCTTGGGTACAAACTGGTATCCTGGTGAGACCATTACCACAGAAGGCTGGTTATCAAACCATTCTGAACACCAACAAACTCAACAGGAGATCGAAAGGAAGAAAAGCAGCAGTTCTAGGAAGAGAAGAGCAACCGCTTCCTGGAAGGTAGGGTGTGCAGAGAAGTGAATCCGAAGTGATGGGAAGATACACCATGGGGGGGGGGGGTTGGCACCCAGCAAGCAGTGGAGCAGCGGAGCACAAAATCCAAACTTTTAGAAATCTGCTCCACTGAGGGATGTGGCTCCAGAGGCTAAGTGAGGGTGGAGTCCTTATGGAGACAGTGTGGTCTCAGGTCCCTCAGGGTCACAGAAAGACTGGGGGTGTCTGAGTGTGGCAGAGCTCCCAGGTATTAGAGCAGGGAAGCCAGCTGCAGAGGTGGAGCCGAGGAGTGAGCTCTCAGCTCGGGGTTACCTTAAACCATGATCCAAGGCATGGTGGGGCCACTGCTCTTCGAGCAGGGACCCCATAAGCAGCAGATCTGGAAGACTCACCTTCCTCTCTGGGAGGAGCGGCACAAGCACATGGCAGGAATCTGCTGGGTTTGGAGACTCCAAACAGGGCCATGTGCTGGAGGAAAAAAGGCTCGGTCACTGGCCAGGTGAGCTCAGAGTGCGGCCAGAGATGAGGGAGACAGGAGGGATTGACTGCTTTTCTCCAAGGGTGCACTGAGGAGTGGGGCCCTGAGTTCTCAGCTCCTCTGGGCTGAGATTGGGAGGTCACCATCTTCATTCCTGTCCTCCAGAGCTCTACAGAAAGCTTTCAGAGAACAAAAGCTCCTGAGATTACTTAGCCCAGCCCCTGGCAAGGGTGGCACAATTCCACCTTGGGCAAAGACGTTTTAGAATCATGGCAACACACCCCTCCTGCAGAAGATCAGCAAGAACATCCAGCCAAGACCAAGTTCACCCATTAAAGAGAACTGGGAACTTGAGAGCTAAGGGAAAGCAACGCATAGAATTCATGGCTTTTTCCCCATGATCCTTTAGTCTTGCAAAGTTAAATTTTTTTAATATTATTTTTTTCTTATTCTATTTTTTAAATTTTTCCTCTTTCTTATTTTAATGTTTTTTAACTATAATACCTTATCAGTACATTTTTAAAAATCATTTTTAGTTTTCATTGTTACAGTCATATTCTATCCCTTCATTGTATTTAACCTTATTTTTTGTATACATATAGGTTTTTCTTTCTTGAAAATTTTGGGATACAGTTTCTTCTAACAGATCAAAATATACCCTAAATCTACCACATGGCTTTGTTCTAGACTCCAGACTGTTCACATTTTTTTCTTTTTTCTTTTTTCAACAAACTTATCAATTCCTTTTTTAGAATATTTTTAAATTTTCATCTTTATAGTCATATTCCATCCCTTCATCGTGCTTACCCTTATTTTTGTATATATATTAGTTTTTTCTTTCTTTAAAGTTTTGGGAGGCAGTTTCTTCTAACAGACCAAAATACATCCAAAATCAAGTATGTGGCTCTGTTCTATTTACCAGTCTAATACATATACATATATACATATATATGGAAAAAAATACATATATATATATGTGTGTGTGTGTGTGTGTGTGTGTGTGTGTGTGTGTGTGTGTATTCCACCCCCCCAGGTTCAGGTCTCTTCTGATTTGCTTAGTGTATATTTTTCTGGTGTCATTGCCACTCTTTTAGTATTTTGCTCTCCCATTCAGCTATGCTTATCTGGATAAAATGACAAGGCGGAAAAACTCACCCCAAAACGAAAGAACAAGAGGCAGTACCGACAGCTAGGGACCTAATCAACACAGACATTAGTAAGATGTCAGAACTAGAACTCAGAATGACAATTATCAAGGTGCCACCTGAGCTTAAAAAAGCATAGAAGATACTAGAAAATCCCTTTCTGGAGAAAGAAAAGAACTAAAATCTAACTAAAACTCAGAATGACAATTATCAAGGTGCCACCTGAGCTTAAAAAAGCATAGAAGATACTAGAAAATCCCTTTCTGGAGAAAGAAAAGAACTAAAATCTAACTAAAACTCAGAATGACAATTATCAAGGTGCCACCTGAGCTTAAAAAAGCATAGAAGATACTAGAAAATCCCTTTCTGGAGAAAGAAAAGAACTAAAATCTAACTAAGTTGAAATTTTAAAAAAGTGAGGTACAATCAAAAATGGAGGCTTTTACTGATAGGATAAATGAGGCAGAAGAGAGAATTAGTGGAGTACCTGGGTGGCTCAGTGGGTTAAGCCGCTGCCTTTGGCTCAGGTCATGATCTCGGGGTCCTGGGATCGAGCCCCACATCGGGCTCTCTGCTCAGCAGGGAGCCTGCTTCCTCCTCTCTCTCTCTCTCTGCCTGCCTCTCTGCCTACTTGTGATCTCTCTCTCTCTCTCTCTGTCAAATAAATAAATAAAATCTTAAAAAAAAAAGAAGAGAGAATTAGTGATATAGAAGAATTAATGATATAGAAGACCAAATGACAGAGAATAAAGAAGCTGAGCAAAAGAGAGAAAAAAAACTACTGGACCACAAGGGAAGAATTCAAGATATAAGTGATACCATAAGACAAAAAGACAAAACAATATTAGAATAATTGGGATCCCAGAAGAAGAAATAAGAGAGAGGGGGGCAGAAGGTATATTGGAACAAATAAAAGCAGAGAATTTCCCTAATTTGGCAAAGGGAACAAGCATCAAAATCCATGAGGTACAGAGAACCCCCCTCAAAATCCATAAAAATATGTCAATACCCTGTCATCTAATAGTAAAACTTAAAAGCCTCAGTGACAAAGAGAAAATCCTGAAATCAGCTCAAGACAAGAGGTCTGTAACATATGGTTAGAATATGGTAGAAATATGGTAGAAATCTTAGACTGGAAGCACACCTATCCACAGAGACCTGGCAGGCCAGAAAGGACTGGCATGATATATTCAGAGTACTAAATGAGAAAAATATGCAGCCAAGAACACTATATCCAGCTAGGCTGACAATGAAAATAGGAGAGATAAAAATCTTCCAGGACAAAAAAAAACTAAAAGAATTTGCAAACACCAAACCAGCTCTACAGGAAATATTGAAAGGGGTCCTCTAAGCAAAGAGAGAGCCTAAAAGTAACAGACCAGAAAGGAACAGAGACAATATGCAGTAACAGTCACCTTACAGGCAATACAATGGCACTAAATTAATATCTTTCAATAATTACCCTTAATGTAAATGGGCTAAAGGCCCCAATCAAAAGATACAGGGTATCGGAATGGATAAAAAAACAAGACGCATCAATATGCTGTCTGCAAGATATTCATTTTATACTGAAAGACACTTCCAGACTTAAAGTGAGGGGGTAGAAAACAACTTACCATGCTAACAGACATCAAAAGAAAGCTAGGGTGGCAATCCTTATATCAGATCAATAAGATTTTAAGCCAAAAACTTAAATAATAGATGAGAAAGGATACTCTATCAGACTTAAAGGGTCTGTCCAGCAAGATCTAACAATTTTAAGTATCTATGCCCTTAACATAGGAGTAGTCAATTATATAAACCAATTAATAACAAATTACAAACTTATATAAACAAAATTATATAACCAATTAATAACAAATTAACAAATAACAAATATAAATCAAAGAAACACATCAACAATAATATATTAATAGTAGAGGACTTTAATATCACCCCCACTGAAATGGAGAGATCACCTAAGCAAAAGGTCAACAAGGAAATAAAGACCTTAAATGACACACTGGACCAGATGGACATCACAGATATATTCAGAATATTCTATCCCAAAGCAACAGAATACACATTCTCCTCTAGTGCACATGGAACATTCTCCAGAATAGATCACATCCTCGGTCACAAATCAGGTCTCAACCATTACCAAACGATTGGGATCATTCCCTGAATATTTTCAGACCACAATGCTCTGAAGCTAGAACTCAATCACAAGAAGAAAGAACTCAAATACATGGAGTCTAAAGAGCATCCTACTAAAAGAATGAATGGGTCAACCAGGAAATTAAAGAATTGAAAAAAATCATGGAAACAAATGAAAATAAAACACAACTGTTCAAAATCTTTGGAACACAGCAAAGGCAGTCCTGAAAGGAACGTATATAGCAATACAAGCCTTTCTCAAGAAACAAGAAAGGTCTCAAGTACACAACTTACCCTACACCAAAAAGAGCTGGAGAAAGAACAGCAAAGAAAGCCTAAACCCATCAGGAGAAGAGATATGATAAAGATCAGAGCAGAAATCAATAAATTAGAAACCAAAAGAATAGTAGAACAAATCAACAAAACTAGGAGTTGGTTCTTAGAAAGAATAAGATTGATAAACCCCTGGCCAGACTTATCAAAAAGAAAAGAGAAAGGACCCAAATTAATATAATCATGAATGAAAGAGAAAAAATCACAACCAACACCAAAGAAATACAAACAATTATAAGAACATATTATGAGCAACTAATGCCAGCAAATTTGACAATCCGGAAGAAAAGGATGCATTCCTAGAAACATATAAACTACCAAAACTGAACTAGGAAGACACAAAAAACACAAACAGACCCATAATCAGTAAGGAGATTGAAGCAGTTATCAAAAATCTCCCAAGAAACAAGAGCCCAGGACCAGACAGCTTCCCAGGGAAATTGTACCAAACACTTAAAGGAGAATTAATACCTATTGTCCTGAAACTGTTCCAAAAAATAGAAATGGAAGGAAAACTTCCAAACTCATTTTATGAGGCCAGTATTGCCTTGATCCCCAAACCAGACAAAGATCTCATCAAAAAGGAGAATTACAGACCAATATCCTTGATGAACATGGATGCAAAAATTCTCACCAAAATACTAACCAATAGGCTCCAACAGGACATTATAAGGATTATTCACCACCACCAAGTGAGATTTATTCCTGGGCTGCAAGATTGGTTCAACATCCTCAAATCAATCAATGTGATACAGTACATTAATAAAAGAAAGAAACAAGAACCATATGATACTCTCAATAGATGCTGAAAAAGCATTTGACAAAGTACAGCATCCTTTCTTGATCAAAACTCTTCACAGTGTAGGGATAGAAGGTATATACCTCAATAGCATCAAAGCCATCTTTGAAAAACCCACCAAAAATATCATTCTCAATGGGGAAAAACTGAGAGCTTTTCCCCTAAGGTCAGGAACATGGCAAGGCTGTCCAATATCACAACTGCTACTCAACATAGTACTAGAAGTCCTAGCCTCAGCAATCAGACAACAAAAAGAAATAAAAGGCAACCCATTCAGCAAAGAAGAAATCAAACTCTCACTCTTTGCAGATGATATGATACTTTATGTGGAAAACCCAAAAGACTCCACTCCAAAACTGCTAGAACTCATACAGAAATTCATACAGTGTCACGATATAAAATCAATGCATAGAAATCGGTTGCATTTCTATACACCCACAGCAAGACAGAGGAAAGAGAAATTAAGGTGTCGATCCCATTCACAATTGCACCCAAAACCATAAGATACCTAGGAATAAAACACTGAAAAAATAAAATAAAATAAAATTTTTTTTGAAAACCTAATCAAAGAGGCAAAGAATTTGTACTCAGAAAACTATAAAGTAGTCATGAAAGAAATTGAGGAAGACATTTAAAAATGGAAAAACATTCCATGCTCATGGATTGGAAGAAGAAATACTGTGAAAATGTCTATGCTACCTAAAGCAATCTACACATTTAATGCAATCCCTATCAAAATACCATCAATTTTTTTTCAAAGAAATGGAACAAATAATCCTAAAATTTATACACAACCAGAAAAGACCCCGAATAGCCAGAGGAATGTTGAAAAAGAAAGCCAAAGTTGGCAGTATCACAATTCCAGACTTCGAGCTCTATTACAAAGCTGTCATCAAGACAGTATGGTACTGGCAAAAAAACAGACACATAGATCAGTGGAACAGAATAGAGAATGCAGAAATGGACCTTCGACTCTATGGTCAATTAATCTTCAACAAAGCAGGAAAGAATGTCCAATGGAAAAAAAAATAGTCTCTTCAATGAGTGGTGTTGGGAAAATTGGACAGACACATGCAGAAGAAAGAAACTGGACCATTTCCTTACACCACACACAAAAATAGGCTCAAAACGGATGGAAAACCTCAGTGTGAGACAGGAATCCATCAAAATCCTTGAGAACACAGGCAGCAACCTCTTCAACCCCAGCCACAGCAACTTCTTCCTAGAAACATTGCCAAAGGCAAGGGAAGTAAGGGCAAAAAGGAACTATTGGGACTTCATCAAGATCAAAAGCTTTTGCACAGCAAAGGAAACAGTCAACAAAACCAAAAGACAACTGACAGAATGGGAGAAGATATTTGCAAATTACATATCAGATAAAGGGTTAGTATCCAAAATCTATGAAGAACTTTTGAAACTCAACACCCAAAGAACAAATAATCCAATCAAAAAATGGGCAGAAGACATGAACAGACTTTTCGGCAAAGAAGACATCCAAGTGGCTAACAGACACATGAAAAAGTGCTCAACATCACTCGGCATCAAGGAAATACAAATCAAAACCACAGTGAGATACCACCTCACACCAGTCAGGAGGGCTAAAAGTAACAAGTCCATATACACTGTGTATTATGGAGTATCATGCCTCCATCAGAAAGGATGAATACCCAACTTTTGTATCGACATGGATGGGACTGGAAGAGATTATGCTGAGTGAAATAAGTCAAGGAGAGAGAGTCAATTATCATATGGTTTCACTTATTTGTGGAGCATAACAAATAACATGGAGGACATAGGGAGATGGAGAGGAGAAGGGAGTTGAGGGAAATTAGAAGGGGAGATGAACCATGAGAGACTATGGACTCTGAAAAAACAATCTGAGGGATTTGAAGGGGTGAGGGGTGGAGGTTGGGGGAGCCAGGTGGTGGGTATTATGGAGGGCACATATTGCATGGAGTACTTGGTGTGGTGCATAAACAATGAATTCTGTTACACTGAAAAGAAATTAAATTTTTAAAAAATAGAAAAGTAACAAGTCAGGAGAAGACAGATGGTGGAGAGGATGCAGAGAAAGGGGAACACTCCTACACTGTTGGTGGGAATGCGAGCTGGAAAACAGAATGGAGGTTCCTCAAAAAGTTGAAAATAGAGCTACCCTACAACCCAGCAATCACACCACTGGGTATTTACCCTAATAATACAAATGTAGTGATCCAAAGGAGCAAGGGCACCCCAAAGTTTATAGCAGCAATGTCCACAATAACCAAACTATGGAAAGAACCTAGATGTCCATCAACAGATGAATGGATAAAGAAGATGTGGTATATATATACACAATGGAATACTATGCAGCCATCAAAAGAAATGAAATCTTGCCATTTGCAATGACATGGATGGAGCTAGAGGGTATTATGCTAAGTGAAACAAGTCAGTCAGCTAAAGACAATTATCATATGATCTCTCTGATAGGAGGAATTTGAGAGACAGGGTAGGGGTCATGGGGGGTAGGGAGGGAAAAAATGAAAAAAGATGGGATCAGGAGGGAGACAAACCATACGAGACTCTTAATCTCAGGAAACAAACGGAGGGTTGCTGGGGGGGTGAGGGGGTAGGGATAGAGTTGCTGGGTTATGGACATTGGGGAGGGTATGTACTATGGTAAGTGCTATGAATCGTGTAAGACCGATGATTCACAGACCTGTACCCCTGAAGCAAATAATACATTATATGTTAAAAAAAAAAAAGAAAAAACAAAAAAAGCCAACAAGAAACACTGAGGTGACTGTCCTCAGATCCCCACTTTGTTTTTTACCAATTATTCTCAGTATGAGAACACTTACAAGAAGTACTTGGGTTTGGAGGGTTGTTGGTTTTTTTTGTTTGTTTTTGGTTTTTTGGTCACTTTTCAGTTCATAAATATTGGACACCAGCTGCGTGTTGGCCAAATCAAGAAATGCAAACACAGGTTTTAAGACAAGGTGTGGGTTGCATGAGAAGGTGTTGAAAAGAACGCAAGGATCATAACCAAGGCATGTAAACTGTGAAACACACATGTAACTCCCCAATGTAATGGATGTAGAGACAGAAATTAACAGGCATTTGAAGATCAGAATAGACTTCATGGAGAAGGTAGTATTTCTCATAGAAGTTAAGCTCTGAACATGTCAAAACCCGTAGATAGGGAGGATAGTACAGTAGGGCCAGGGGGCAGTGGGCATTCTCGGCGGGGGAGGGATGGTATGATGTTACACAAAAGCCCAGAATGGAAGATCAACACCCATGGCTCTTTTTCATCTTCATTTCCAGAAACTTCCATTCCATCTGCTCCTCGTGTACTAATCTGACTCTGCTAATCACCAATTCAAGCCTAGTGTGTAATGTAAAATAACACCGATATTATTACTGTGAAGATCTCTCCCTTTCCACAATAGCAATGAATATTATTTTGAAGTAATGCATTGACTATTACATTTATATAATATCCCTAGAGAAATTATTCATAATTGCAATACATTCGGGGTGTACTGTAATTATATTCTTCAATTTTTATTAGAATTCAAAACAAATGCTTCTCAGCGTTTTCTGCAAATGATCTGTGCATCACATGGAAAAACCTTTTAATTATTAGAGTATATGTTTTCGCCCACTTCTACATCATTTTGTCCTTGCCAAATTCTGAGTCAAGCATTAGAACAAGTTGCTTTAGAATATTCTTAAGAGCTGAGATTCCTTAACTCCAAATTTCAGAGCAACCTCGTTAATCTGTGAAGAACTGATTTAATAGAATGTCTCCCAGACTGGTGTTCTGCCAGATATGAATTGGTATTTCATACAAAATGAGACATGTTAGTGGAACGAAGTTAATTTAAAGTTTTTGTTTTCTCTACAAGACTTCTCAGTCATTAGTATGTTCCTTTTTTTCTTTTTAAAGATTTTATTTATTTATTTGAGAGAGAATGAGTGAGAGAGAACATGAGAGTAGAAAGTCAGAGGGAGAAGCAGACTCCCCAAGTAGCTGAGAGCCCGATGTGGGACTCGATCCCGGAAGTCCGGGGTCATGACCTGACCCGAAGGCAGTCGCTCAACCAACTGAGCCTCCCAGGCACCCAGTATGTTCCTTTTTTAAAAAATTTTATTTATGAGAGACAGAGAGAGGGCAAGAGACAAAGGGAGAAGCAGACTCCCCACAGAGCAGGAAGCCCAACCTGTGGCTCGATCCCAGGACCCTGAGATCATGACCTGAACCAAAAGCAGATGCTTAACCCACTGAGACACCCAGGTGCCCCCTGAGTATGTTCTTACAAATGGTGAATCTGTAAAGAAGGGACACATGTCTCCATGCTCACTTTACAATGAAACATTTTTTTTAGCCGCATTCCTAGAATGTTGTTTCAGGAAATGCTAGTCTGAAAAATACTTATTTAACAAATTACTCTAAAGCTAATTCACAAGTCAGCTTTGGGAGGTCAGCAGACATCTAGGGAAACGTTCCCCATCATCCAACAAAGACCATGCTTACAAAACAAACAAACAAAACCCCACACAAAAACAAAACAAAACAAAACAAAAAAACAAAAACAGAGTATAAATCCAAAAACAGAACAAAAGTTATATGAACTACGTGGTAAATGCCACTTAGGTAATTCTTTTCAGATGCCAAAACAAAAACTTCAGTCGTGACTTGCGCAGAGATACTGAGGTTTTCCTGTAGTATAAAACATACTTGGTGTGCTAATAAATTGGTAGTCAGTTACCATTTATGAGACGAGTAGATACACAAGACACTTTCTAGAAGTTTCCTCACTTGCATCAGAGTATCTGCTTTAACAACTTTGCAAAATTCACTAACCCAATCAAAAAAATCACTTCAATGTGTCTGCACATGTGTGCCAGAAAAAACATTTTGGTCACCCATAACCCACCTGCCCCAAAGAGTCACCTCTGGGCTTCTCCAGACAGGCTCCCACACTCTTTGATCCAAAGTACTGTGGGTTATCACCGTCCCCTGCCTCATGTTATGAAGGGAAAGTTCTACCAAAAGAAGAGAAAGCTAGAAAGGCCCATAAGAAAAGCAGCCATGTCTAAAAGGGATGGAAAAGCCCAAAAAGTAGAAGAGAAAAGACGTAAGCGTGGTCACACCCATGTCCCCATCAGCCAAGGCTATAACTTTTTTTTTTTCTATGTGTGAAAACTTGGGAAGATATTTGAAGTTTCATTCGGTTCCAGATAACTTCACTGTGTTGCGTAAATATATGAGAATGATTTAGTGATTTGGGAGGAAACTGTTCTGTGGTTTTTTTTTTTTTTTAAGATTTTATTTATTTATTTGACAGAGAGATCACAAGCAGGCAGAGAGGCAGGCAGAGAGACAGGAGGAAGCAGGCTCCCTGCTGAGCAGAGAGCCCGATGCGGGACTCGATCCCAGGACTCCGAGATCATGACCTGAGCCGAAGGCAGCGGCTTAACCCACTGAGCCACCCAGGCGCCCCCTGTTCTGTGTTTTTGAGTGGGCTAGAAATGTTTTCCAATTTCTCCCATTTAAAATCATAGGATATAGGTTACCACTATTCAAAATGTTAACATCTAAAATCTTTGCTCAGATTTGGAGAAGGAAAGATTCCTGAACATGGATTTCAACTATTTGCAGAGTAGGTGGTTTGCACCTGCGGAAATAAAGAATTAGTTAGCCTTTTTCCAAATAGGCACCTTGGGAGTCTAGGAGTTTCATCTGACAATACTGCCATGATTGAAAATATTTTTGAACTCCTCTTTTAAAATTGCCTTTAGTCTGTGATGTAGACTCTTAAATGTCCTTAATGGTGGGAAATTTTCAGCAATTATTTTTTCAGCAATTGATTTGGAGACTAGACAAAGCCATTCAGAGCCAGATTCTGGAAAATAAGGTAAAAAATGGTTCCTCCAAGAAATGGTATTTTGCTCAACAGGAGTGTCCGTATGCGGTAATGACGTCACATTTCTGGTGTGACTTATGAGGTGGTTTTGCAGTCAGTGGGATAGGAGGAATTCCAAAGAGTTCTATGAATGGGAACATAGTTAGAAAAGATACCTTTCCCAAAATGAATGTGAAGAATTAAAACTCCTTGTTATAGGGATGCCTGGGTGGCTCAGTGGGTTAAGCCTCTGCCTTTGGCTCAGGTCGTGGTCCCAGAGTCCTGGGATTGAGCCCCACATCCGGCTTTCTGCTAGGCAGGGAGCCTGCTTCCCTTCCCCCTCTCTGCCTGCTTCTCTGCCTACTTGTGATCTCTGTCTGTCAAAAAAAAAACAAAAAAACAAAAACTCCTTGTTATAAACACTTGGATAGGGTTGTTCAAAACAGTTCCCATTACTTTTTTTTTCCCCTCATTTTGTTCAAAACAACTTGTCCACTTAAGGCAAGTCCCTAAAGAACTGGATATCTACTTATTTTCATCCAAATAGGTGATTTCCCTTTCAAGTATTTTCTGGAAGGAGACTTACGCTGTCTTCTCTGAATCCCTCCCATTTATAGGACAGAAAAAATAACCTGACAGGAGATTGAAAAAAAAAAGCCACAGTTGGCAGATGGTGGATGGGAAGTGGAAGGAAGGTAGACAGCAGGTATTATCAAGCTGTCTTTTTTTTTTTAAGATTTTATTTATTTATTTGACAGAGAGAGATCACAAGTAGGCAGAGAGGCAGGCACAGAGAGAGAGGGAGAAGCAGGCTCCCTGCTGAGCAGAGAGCCTGATGCGGGGCTCGACCCCAGGACCTGGAGTTCATGACCCGAGCCGAAGGCAAAGGCTTTAAACCACTGAGCCACCCAGGCGCCCCTATCAAATGGTCTTTTGACCTGGAGGTCCATCAGATCTGTACGACAGAGAAGGTTTCAGACTCTGCCAAGACCTCTCAAAGCAACCACACAAACCAATGATGGTTTTCCATCACAGTGTTTTGTTTTTCACTTGAATTTCAAGGAAACTTAGAGCTCCAGTCCTTTCAGCCTGGAGCAATAGAGCAATGGTTATGTAAGCCACGGGCCTTCTGGTCTCCTTCCGGGGTCTGCAGGAAGGAATGTGGCCCCTGAGGCAGAGAACTCTGTTCCGTTCACTAATGAGTCCCAAGAGTTTGTATTAGACCCTTGTAGATACTCAATAAATGCTCGCAGTAAATGGGGTTCATCTCTCTAGGCCTCCGTTTCCTCATTTATTAAAAGAGGATGCTGGCTTAGACCAAGAGTTTCCAGTAGTTACTAATAGGGCCTTATCTTTGTTCTCCCCTTTCCTTTCCAGAGCTATAAAGCTCTCCCCAGGCTAGACCAAAAGGGTAGAAAATCAGTTGTGTCCTCCTTGTGCCGGATTACCATCTCTATTATCAATGGGCACCTCACTTTCATAAAGTCAACGTTTTCCAGAAATGAAAATAAAGTGGGACAGAAACTACTGGCCACCCATAGAACATCTGTGTTTTTCTTTTTTTCTCAGGAGCAGAACTCAAATTTGCTGGAACTCTCTTATGTTTGCTAACCCCAAGGGTTGCTGTAGTTAGAGGACATGACTCTGGGCTAAGAAGGAAGCAGTAACCTTTTCTAAAAGAGGAACAGAATTGCCCGGCAGCGCCACATTCAGCTGGAAGCATGGTGGGTACAAGGCTGAGATGCTGGAGGTGCTGTTTTTGTCACACGGGTCACGCCAACACTGTCAATAACCCCCAGGCCATGGGGCATTGACTCCTGATTCCTAAGGGAGCCCAGAACTGCTAAGGAGAACTTTCTGATCCATCTCTAGCCCTTTTGGGGACCAGACTTCCAAAACAAAACCTTTGGGTATCAACTAGAGCAAGACCAAAACTAACATTCCTCACCCACCCCACCAATGTGACTGTGTTTGGTTTTCTAGAAGCTTCTGGGTACAGCTAGTCACCCAACAGTATGGAGGAGCACACAGCTGAAGCCTAGCTCATTTTGTTCCCCGTGAGCCTCATTTTTATGTCCCTCCCCCAAATATTACGAATTGAAGACAATACTTATTAACACAAATACGGCGTTTTGCTCTCTTAGAAACAGGGCTTGATTCCGTGAATAGGAATAGCACCGGTTTGCCTCCCTCGGCTTCTCCCCCCTCTCATCCAAAGTTCCAGCCACACATGACACAGTCACAAGGGCTCCAGGAGGCCCACGTGGTGGCTGAGAGGAGGCGGGTCACTTTTCGGCTGTCGCTCAATAGAGCCGAGCCAGCCAAAACAGGAGAGCTCATCAGTGAGGTCACAGAATTTTCCTCATGCCTTAGCAATTTTACTCCCATGTACCCCCAACACTCAACACAAGAATGTGGGAAGAGATAGGGCCAGTTGTCAGGTTCAGGAGAAAGATCCACGGAAGTAGCTGGGAAATTTTACCCGAGAATGAGTTTTTTAAAGGAAGGCATTTATTTAAGGCAATGGAAGTGTCTATCTTGTTTATATTTAACATTTTAGTGGTTGGAAGTTTAAGGTCTTAGAGCAAGAATTGTTGCTACTCACCTACAAGCTACTGATTCTATTTTGGTGAACTTGACCCTCTCTTGGGTATTTAAGGAAGCCTGTTATAACGTCAAGCCCTGGTCTTTTTCCGGAAAAGAGGAAGGAGATAGAAGAATCAAGTCTACAAAATGGCACCGAATCACAGCGAAGCCGGCCTACTCAGCTGCCTTCAGCGAAGCTAAAAACAAAGAACAGGAAGCGAGTCTGAAAGGGTGGAGGGGAAGGAGCCCCTGAGAAGTAAGGTTTCGTGCTAAGTTCACTGCAGCAAAACAGGAGGCAGACTCTCACGAGGGGACTTGCGGGAGTTACTCCCCCATTACAAGCTGGGGTTCTGCAGCTGATCTCTCTCTCTCTCTCTCTGCCCCCTCCCCCTTCTGCTCCCTAAAGGAGGACACAGGTAATTAACAGCACCCCGAGATGCAGGCCCTTGTCAGCAGCTCTCAACGTCTTTCTGATGGTCCAAGATAACATACATTTGGGGTTTTCTTTTTTTTTTTTTTTAAGATTTATTTATTTATTTATTTGACAAGACAGAGATCACAAGCAGGCAGAGAAGCAGGCAGAGAGGCAGGCAGAGAGAGAGCAGGGGAAGCAGGCTCCCTGCTGAGCAGAGAGCCCGATGCGGGCCTCAATTCCATGACCTTGGGATCATGACCCGAGCCAAAGACAGAGGCTTAACCCACTGAGCCACCCAGGTGCTCCTGGAGCCGGCTTTGTGGCAGGAGGGAGGCTGCTGCTCCTGAAGCCGCTTGGACTCTGGGTGATGGACATCATGGCAATCTCTCTGGAGGAACAATTTTCTGTACAACTGGCTATTTAAATAGCAGCACGAGATGGAAGAAAACACGTTTCACGGGGAAAAGGCCATCGATAGTAGTTTTAAGTGTAAGTTTTCTTTTTGGGGGTCCATGTGTGTAACTGGTCCTTATGTGGAGGGAGGGTCCACCTACGTTTCCGCAACGGCCCCCAGTTTGTCCTCACTCTGCCCACAAGGGCCACGGAAATCCGCATAACACATCCACTGAATTTGGGAAAGGTGCAAACTCAGAGGAATTCTTGGATAGCACAATTGACATGCTGAGGGCAAATTTGAGGGCAAATTAAAGAGAATGAATGAAATCCAACAGGTATCTGCATCCTGTCTTTTATTTTATGTAGGGCTAAGAAACACGGGCCAGGAGAGAGGATGGGGGAAAGCGGGCTTTGGCAGCAGGAGTGCCGTGAGGGATGGAGGGTTGGGGGACAGTACCTTGAGCTGAGTCACCAGGAGTGATATGGCTGTCCGTGCTGCCCATGCTCTCCCAGCTGCATTCACAGAGGGCAAAGTGGGGAGGGCCCTCGTGAGACACGCCTGTGGCTGAGGACTACAGGGACCACTCTTCAAAAGAGATCCAGAAAACCAGAGAATGTGAACCCTAGGGTGATAGATTTTTCAATGTCTTCAATAAAGAACTACTGGCAGAAAAGCTACTGAAAAGGATGTTAAAACGGCGAGAGGAAACTCACATTTGAGTTGAGGCTCTGGGCCAGGTGTTCTAAATTTGTCCCTTCCAGGAAGGATCAAGCCAGCCTCTGAGGTTCCCAGTGATCTAAAGGGAAGGTGTGTTTGGGCACCGGGGTGGCTCAGTGGGTTAAGCCTCTGCCTTCGGCTCAGGTCATGATCTCAGGGTCCTGTGATGGAGCCCTGAATCAGGCTCTCTGCTCAGCAGGGAGCCTGCTTCCTCCTCCCTCTCTGCCTGCCTCTCTGCCAACTTGTGATCTCTCGGTGTCAAATAAATAAATAAAGTCTTAAAGGGAAGGTGTTTACATGGTTTCAAGGACTAAAACCCGGCAGGGGAGTGGTCTTGAAGCTTAAAGGAGACAGGTATCTTCTTCAGTTGCTTTTTCTTTTGTTTTTGGGTCTCCTAGGGAGAAGACTGAGGTCATCCTACTTCTCAGTTGGTGGGACTCGGTTCACTGTTCTGGAAAGACTCCTCGCTTACTTATTTGCTCACTAACTCCTTTATTGGTTTATTCACATGTATATATTTTTAAATCCCGCTAGTATTTCTCTCCCTCTCCAAAGGCAACGATGTATATCCTTTTCTTTGCCTGTATTCTGTGTATTTCCTTTCGTCTACTTTGCCATTTTCCACTATAGTTTTTGCCTTTTTCTTGTTAATTTGAAGGCGTTTTCTGTGTGTTCTGGATACCAGTGCCTTGTTGGCCTTTGCCACTTACTTTACCATTTGTTAACATTCTAATCTTTGTAATAACGTTTACCAGATGTCATGAAAAGCTCCTTTTCTTTTTTTGGTATGGATTTTACATCCAAAGTTTTACTTAATAAATCCTTCCTTACTTTATAGTCACAACAAATTCTCCTCCATTTTCTTCCTATCACTGTATCATTTCAGCTTTCATATTTAAATTTTAATTCATCCGGAATCTACCACGGTGTGTGATGTTATAAGGTCAGTGTTCTTTTTCTCCTTCTAATGAGCCTGTTTTTCCGGGAGCATCTACTAGATGGTCCTTCCTTTCCCCCACTGACTTGGGATGCCACCTCCATATTGTATCAATTTCAGGTCTGTGTAGGAGTCTGTTTTAAGCTCTTTATCCTGTTGCATTAGCCTACTGGTCTGTCCTAGCAGTGGTACCACTCTGGTCTTATTACTATAACTTTGTAGTGTGTCTTAACATCATATGTCTTAACATCTGCCCAGGAACGGTACCCCCACCCTTACGCTTCTCTTTCATGATTGGCTTTCATGATTGGCTTACTATGAAACACTTCTGGAGATCTGAAGGACAACGTCGTGCATATAGCTCACAATATTCTACTGTACGCTTAAAAAATTGTTACAAGGGTAGATCTCTTGTGATGTTTTCCAGAACTTTTTCCAGAACACCTGGTTACCTCTGACCCCAGACCTGAGGTCTCCGTCTCTCCCCTGCTGGTTGCTGTTCGCCTTCTCAGTTTAGCACCTCAAGCGGATCAGGTTCTCAGGAAAGCCGGAGGAGAAGCGGATTTCAGCTCAGTCCCCGGAAGGACTTGTGTCCCAGCTGTCCCAGGAGGGAGTGGCTGATAGGTAGTTACCACCTCACCTCAGGGAAGAGGACTTTACCTCAGCCTGGTCAGAGATGTGCAATGGTGCCGTGTCCTGGAAACCGTGGGCTCTGTGGTCAATGCCTGTTCTGATATGTGGGGGTTCCCAGTGTCCGGGTGCCTCTTTCCATCACCCAGGCTCACCTTCCCAGGTGTGCTTCCCTGTGATCCAGGGGTCCCCACTTGCCCTTTGGGGTCTTCAGTCCGGAGCACACAGAGCTCTGGTCTGCTGGGGACATCATGGGAAAGAAGGGACAAAGGAAGGACCTAGGTTCTCTGTGGGACATCTTCGGGCACAGTGGGCATCACCCTGGCTCCCAAAGTCCAGCTGGTATATTGAGGAAACCCCCCATCCCTGAGAGGGATATACCCTGGGGACCTCGTCATTAGCCTAGATCCATAAAATGAGCTGGGCAGTTTTCACTCCCTTCCATCGTCTGCAACGTCTAATGTGAGTGAAAAATCAACTGTTTTTTTGAAAGTTTGGTAGAATGTACCTGTCAAAACGATCTGAGCCTGGGGTTCCAGGGAGTGGAGGCTGTTAAATGCCATGTCGACTGATGTAACCTTCATGGTTTTTATTCAAGTTTCCTGTATGTGTGCTGGTTTCGCTGTTTTCCGCTTTCAAGGAACATATTCATTTCATCTGCTTTAACTTTGTTTGCATAGAGGAGAGCAAATCCCGTAATTGGATAAGTGGAGTGCACACAAACAAAAGAAATCAGTTGTGTAAATGAAGAGCTGTTGAATTGTGAGGCGGAAAAAAACATCCAGGTTAAACCTGAGCCGCCAGGGAGGGGCCAAAGGTTCCCAGTCACAAAAGTTCCTACTTATCCAGCTTGCTGCAATGGGATGCCATCTAGTGGTCCTTGCCTGCTCTGGCTAAAGTACGTATCAGAATAAATCTGGGACCCGAGGCTGGCCAAAGCTTCCAGATCACGGGCAGGCGTTCCAGAAGTTTCCCTGGTTGTCCAATGCTACAGATTTGGGCTAAAGAGTCTCCTGCTCCCTTTGAAGCCCCTTCAGTGGTAGCCTACAGAGGCCCCCTCCCTGGTCTCACTCCCCAACAGTGGCCCTCCCAGGAAAGATAAACACTTGAGGCCACAGCCATTTGAGAAGGATGAGATATATCATCAAGCCCAGTATTACCACGTTCACGTTATTGGGAGATGAGAAGGTAATGTTTTCATTATTTTTTTATATTCCTGTTGTATCTTATTGGACCATTCTCATTCTGTAGGATATTTAATTTCATCTTTTTCCTCATCACTTTGGAGAAAAGTTTGTCGATCTTATTTATCTGGTGGAAGAGAGGGCTTTTGACTTTGTTCATCATTCTATTTTTTTTATTGAGATATAAATGGTTTTTAATGGATAGATAATGCATACGCTGTCAAACGTACCCTTTAAAGTGTGCAACTCACAGGTTTTTTAGTATAGTCACGAGAATGTGTGGCTGTTCCCATTATTTCCGGAACATTTTCATGGCCCCCAAAAGAGCACCTACACGGTTTGGTCACCACTTCCCATCCCTCCTTTCCCGGCCCCCGGAAAACCATCAGTCTGCTTTCTGTCTCCCCCTGAACAGTTCATATAAATCACGCAGGACGTGGCCTTTGAGGTCTTGCTTCTTTCATTTGGCTTTCTGTTTTCAATTTCACCCCACAGTAACATGAATCAGTTGCCTCTTCCTTTTTATGGTGGGGTAATGTCCACTGCATGGATATACCCTATTCTGTTCGTCCGTTCATCTGTTGATGGACATTTGAGCTTCTCCTTCAGACTACTATAAATAACGCTGCTAGAAACATTCATGCACAAGTTTCTGCATGAACGTAGGTTTTTGGATCTTCTGCGTATATACCTAGGAGTCAAATGGTGGGGTTCATAAGTTGCCGTTTAACTCGTTGGGGAACTGACACATTTTTCCACAGTGGCTACACCACCTTATGTTTCCACCAGTGAAATGAATAAGGGTTTCAGTTTCTACACATCCTCGTGGGTGTGAAAACGTATCTCATTGTGGTTTTGATTTGTATTTCCCTCATGACTAATGATGCTCACTATCCCTTCACGTTTATTGGCATTTCATATCTTCTCTGGAGAAATGTTCTATTCAAGTTCTTTGCTTATTTATTTTTATTTTTTGGATTTTTATATGTTGTATTTGAGTAGAGCTGACATACAACTTAATCCTAGTTTCAGGTGCACAACACAGTGATTCGGCATTTTTTTTTTAAAGGTTTTAAAGATTTATTTATTTTTCAGAGAGAAAGAACACAAGCAGGGGGAGCTACAGGCCCAGGGAGAAGCAGGCTCCCCACTGAGCAGAGAGACCAGTGCTGGACTCCATTCCAGGACCCTGAGATCAGAACCTGAGCTGAAGGCAGACACTTAACCAAATGAGCTACCACGGTGTCCCTCTTTGCCTCCTCCTTCCCCTTTGCCTGTTTTTAAGTTGGGTATTTGTCTATTGTTGGGTTCTAAGAGCCATGTATACGCTGGTAACGAACTGGCTAAGATTTTACCACTGCTCAGAGAGAAGCAGCACGGAGAGGAGGAGTTTTCCTGAGACAGTAATCCGTGAGCCCCGGGCATATGGGGGGCAAGGTGGCAGCAAAAAATTAAGAAGGGCATAGGTCAGCTTGCACGTGTTTTTATCAACTGTTTACCCCTTGGAGCTCCGGCATTGCCTGGATTTTACCATCCCAACACCAAATATTTGAGCCTTTGCTAAGATTTCTGAAATAAATCCCAATTTTATTTATTTTATTTTATTTTTTTTAAGATTTTATTTATTATTTATTTGAGAGAGAGACAGTGAGAGAGAGCATGAGCTAGGAGAAGGTCAGAGAGAGAAGCAGACTCCCCGTGGAGCTGGGAGCCCGATGCGGGACTCGATCCCAGGACTCCAGGATCATGACCTGAGCCGAAGGCAGTCGTCCAACCAACTGAGCCACCCAGGCGTCCCTAAATCCCAATTTTAGTCCACGATCTTGAATTTATTACTGATCCTTCTGCTATCCATGTGTAAAGATGGAGAGGACCTCCTTGCAGCACTGCCTTGAGGCTTATATGATGTAATGTATAAGAACACTGGGCTTCTAGCTAAAATATTAGATCCTCCTCCCCTATTTTAATGTTTATTCTCACATTCTGCTTGCCAATATCTTAATCTCTTACCCAGATGCTCACTTTTTAAATATAATGAAGCTGTTCTTCCACTACTGTAAATTATAGAGACCTGGGCTGGCCTGCTATGGGAAGAGGTACTTTGGTCTAGTTAGATAACTGCATATAGACATGGGTCTCCAGCTTTCTGGGATCAGTTTATGTCCTACGAGGTTAAAAACAAGCTCTAAGTTAGAAGCGATCCTGTTTCCTGATCGCATTTCTGCTTATGGTTTGTCGCTTATCATTTATTTCCCACAGGTGTTGCTGAACAGACTTTCACCCCAAAGCTTCATTTGTTAAAAAGAACACTATTACCCAAAAGAATCCTCACCAGAGCTCCACAAGGAAGATACATTGCTTTGGTTTTTCTCTAGACATCTAGTAGCAGCAAGCACGTATTTCATTAAAAAGATTTAAAAGTCCGTTTGTTTACATTTTAAAATGACACAGGGAAAGCTAAGTCACAATTTATTTCTAAAAAAATATAATGAGAAGAATAAGTCATACATACAGTAGACATATGAGGAGCTGAGAAACTTTTTATTTTTATTTTTATTTTAGTCAGTGTCTGAGATTATATCCTCCTTCTAAAAAATAATTTCACCGTTTCGGGACAGTCTGAGAAGGAAGCCAATCAGCCAAAAAGAATTCTCTAATTTTCTGCGGCATATAATAGCCATCCAAGGGACATGGTAATTTTAGAAAATTAAGAGCTTCATATCCCAAAGGGAAGGCATCTCCCCAAGGTGACAGTTTTAGTTTTGTATATGGTTTCTCCTTCACGCATATAAAAGTTCTCACCGTCAGAAAGCCCTGAGGCACAGTTTGCAGGAGGGGCTTCACATTTCCTCTTTATACCATGTCATATTCACCTCAGACCTGTTACATAACGGATCCCAGGCTACAAGAGTAAAACTACAGCGACTCTCATCTTCTCTTGATGTTGCCTCTGAACTGCTACAGAGTTAAAAACGTAATTTCAGGGGCACCTGGGTGGCTCAGTGGGTTAAGCCTCTGCCTTCGGCTCAGATCATGATCTCAGGGTCCTGGGATCGAGCCCCACATTGGGCTCTCCGCTCAGCGGGGAGCTGCTTCCCCCTCTCTCTCTCTCTGCCTGCCTCTCTATTTGTGATTTCTCTCTCTCTCTGTCAAATAAATAAATAAAATCTCTTTTTTTTTTTAAACGCAATCCATAGGTAACTTGGGATGTATGCTCTGCGCCCAGTCCAGTAACAAGAGAGTATTCTAATTTGGGAGACCTTAACAAATCTTTCTAAGAAATACCACAAGGAGGGGTGCCTGGGTGGCTCAGTGGGTTAAAGCCTCTGCCTTTGGCTCAGGTCATGATCCCAGGATCCTGGGATCGAGCCCCACATTGGGCTCTCTGCACAGCAGGGAGCCTGCTTCCTCCTCTCTCTCTCTGCCTCTCTGCCTGCTTGTGATCTCTCTCTGTTAAATAAATAAATAAAATCTTAAAAAAAAAAAAAATTTCTGCAAAATTGCCTTTCCTGAAATTCAACGATTTCATGGTAACTACCCATCCATATTTAATTTTTATGTGCTATCGTTTGGATAAAATTTCATTTACTACCGTCAGATCAGTTCCCTTTGGGGGATAACTGTTAGTTGAGCACGTAGCTTGGTGTTTCCCAGAATTGCCATTTTTCCTTTTCCTTATTAAGTCAATACTTCCTTTCCTAGATTCAGGAGTCTCTTCCACTCAAGAGGCAAGATATCTTCCAGATATTTAGAAAAAAGAATTTGTGGTTGGATCTGTGGTCGACTTCTGCTACCCAAGCTCCACCTGCCACTCCCTCGTTTGCGACCTGAAAGCTCGAAAACCCAGCTCGGTCTTTCACCACCTCAGCGAGAGCTCTGGAGATCCCCCCCTTCCCAGTGCTGGGATCCACTGAAGCCATGTAGACAGGTGGTGTTCTGACAAGACCATGCCTCCGACTGACATGGAAACTTGTTGAAACAGACTGCTCATTCAGTAGGTCTGACGTGGGTCCAAGAATTTATGTTTCTAACCAAGTACCTGGATGACGCAGGTGACTGAGTGTGGTGACCATAATTTGGAAACCACTGCATATATCCCAGGGCATCAACCTCCCACCTGGAAAGTCCTAACTTGTCTCAACACATACCAACGTCAGAGATCGAGAAGACTGGAAGAACAGCTAAAACCGTCAAGAACTCATTTCGGCCGACACCAGCTCTAGGGATGGGGGATTTTGTAAATGACTGGCTAAACCTGGCAGATTCCCTGGCTGTCTGGATTCTGGACCGTGCTCCCTTACCTAGGTGTTCAGAATTTTCCAGACTCCCTTCGCTTCACTCCTGGGCTGCTGTTACCCTGCCTGGTCTCAGTATCATGGCCTCATTGTTATATATCTTCTGATTCTGATAAAAGCCTGATGAAGAAAAACTTCAGTCCATTTTTGGAAAACAGATGAAAACTGTTCATCAGGTCAGGATTCCTTTAAAGGCACAAGCCCCTTTCAAGAGTGTAACATTCATTAGCAATTCAGTAAGTCCCTCTACATTTTCAACTGTCTCCAAACTTGTGGGGAGGGGAAGTACCTGATATGAGCTTCCACTGCGGCAAATACCTTAAGAGCTTGTGAACAATTCCACAAAGCAAAATCAGGCCCTCAGTGAGCTTGCGGCTGTAATGAAAGGCTGTGTAAGGCCAGGAGGGGGGTATAATGGGCCTGGGATTCACATCCCCCTGACAGCCCTCTTAATTCATTTCTCCTCATTCCGGGTGATTCATAGACACCCACACTATACAGCTTAGGCTCTTGAGTCCCCGGCACAGAAGAGGTTGCCACAGGGCCCTGCAATTTTCATCACGGAGCAAAATCATCTACTGATTACCTTATGGCTTACGTTGTAGATGAGATAGTTTGGGGAGAACACAAAGACAATCTCCCCCAACAAAAACAACACCCCTTCTGAATTATCTTCCCACAACTAAGACAATGATTTAAGACTCTGCCAAAGCATGTTAGCAACTACAGGTGATTTCTGGCAAGGAGCACGGATGAAGCCCAAGTCAGAAGGCCTTGTGTTGGGACCCAGAGCTGGCCCAGGTCACCTGTGCTGCCGTCGTCTCTGCGTGACAGACTCAGAGAGGAGGAAGACCCAACTGTTAAAATACCCAGCATGAGCCCCCCACCCTGGCTCCTGAGTCCATATGGGACACCCTGACGGCCGTACGCCCCACCCTCTCGTGGTAGCTGCCTCCTTGACTCTTGTCTTCTCCAAAGCTCTGACAGCTGCCCTGTCATGCTTGGAGAAAGACCACCTCACAGTGCAGAACCATGATATTCATCTGCACTAGCCAAATGTAACAGGGAGCACCTTAGCTGCAAAAGCAACTGTCGGGGTTCCCTTGGGGGGTCTCGGGTGCTGGAGGCAGGAGAGGCCAGAGAGGGGAGCAGGGCCCCTATCGGTCCAGCACAGACAGGAGGGAGTTGGGAGCCGCCCCTTCTGCTTCCCGGCGCCACCTCTGCCATCTTCTTCCCCCTCATGAGAAAACCTCTCCCATCACCACTTAATTTCTGTTGACTCAGCCGGGTATTTACTTTCATACATTTTATCGCCCGGTACAGATTGAAGCAGCAGGTACGAGCAGGGCAGTTCATAGGGAATACTTAAGAACTGTTTCCTGGAGGGGCTCCTGGGTGGCTCAGTGGGTTAAAGCCTCTGCCTTAGGCTCAGGTTGTGATCTCAGGGTCCTGGGATTGAGCCCCACATCGGGCTCTCTGCTCAGCAGGAGCCTGCTTCCACCTCCCCTCTCTCTGCCTGCCTCTCTGCCTCCTTGTGATTTATCTGTCAAATAAATAAATAAAATCTTTAAAAAAAAAAAAAAAAAAAAAGAATTGTTTCCTGGAAATAGAAAGGAGGTGGTAGGTGGGAGGCCTGCGCCAGAGGAAAGTGGCCCCCAATAAACATGGCCTGAGGGGCTGGTGCCTCCCGGTCTCCAGCAGAAATATCCCAGCTGTCATGCGGTGTCAGCCGGAATGCAGAGAGCAGGGCCTGTCCTTTCCCACCCACCCCCGTGCCTCCCAGCCAGATGCCAGGATCCCAGGCCCGCCTAGACACATGGCAATGTCTCTGGTTATGACAGAAACCCAGGAGGAGGCCTAGCATTTCCCAGGATTCCTTACTCATCTTTTCAAACCAGACGGAGGGCAGGAAGTCACTCTGTCAACAGCTTTCATCGGGTCACACAAATGTCCAGTGATTCACCTCAACGAGCAGCTTCTGATAAACAGATCTGGAAAACACAGCTTAGGCCCGAGGTCACAATACAGGCTTTTCCCTCAACCTACTATGTCCAGGAAGTCAGTGTAATGGCCAAGGATATAACCTAAATTAAGTGCAGCAAGAATGGGGCACCTGAGTGGCTCAGTGGATTGAGCCTCTGCCTTTGACTCAGGTCATGATCTCAAGGTCCTGGGATCGAGCCCGAGTCGGGCTCTCCACTCAGCGGGGAGCCCGCTTCCCCCCTCTCTCTGCCTGCTGCTCTGCCTACCTGTGATCTGTCTCTGTCAAATAAATAAATAAAAATCTTAAAAAAAAAAAAAAAGTACAGCAAGAATTCTGAGCAGGCCTGTTTCCTGAGAAGGAAGTGTGAGTGAATCAGCAGTGATGGCCACCATTGGTACAAAGACCATGACCCGAACCAGATATTTGGGTGGATGATGACAGAGTGGCTTTGCATTTCATGTACATGTCTGACAGGCTACCTCTTTAGTACGAAAAGCTTCAAACACGCACAAGAAGGAGAACAGTGTCAACGTTTGTCACACCAACCCTACGTAATTCAGTGTGTCGTTTCTATAACATGACAACATTTTCTTACAGAATCAGGACACCACTGCTGCCCTTAACAAAATTCCTTGATCGTATCTGGCATCCCCAGTCCATATTCAATCCTGAATGGAGAGACCTATTTTTATTGTGTATGGAGCATGGGAAAATTGATAATATTGGAAAACTGATACAGTAATGCTGACTACAGATACTGAACAACCCTCAGAGAGGAGCAAAACTTACAAACATTTGGTAATTAACATGAATCACAACAATTTATCCAACTGCTTGACACGGACCCCCAGTAACCACAGATCATAATAACGATTAACGCCATGTCATTAAATGTTCACCGGATCAGAGTTGGAATCAAATAAAATATGCATGAAGAGTGAAGGCATCGGCTTGCAACTTTAAAAGAAAATTGTTCATTTCCAACAAACTCGAACTGACCTAGATTATCTGTATTCAGACCCAGGGAAGTGTAGCTGATATCAGGAGCACCAGAAAACTTGGGGCTTCATCAAATTCATACCCTCTGTGCTTACCTTTGCAATGATACATTAGGCCCTTAGCGAGGTGGGGGAAATGCTGATCCCAGACCAACACGACGACAGAAGACACACTTGTTCTGGCGTCTCTGAGAAGGAACTCTTTGTGTGAACATGCTGGAGCTGGAAGGCAGGTTTTGCCTTAAACAGTGGCTATTTAAGGGCTCCTCATCCTCCTCCTTCCCCTCCCTGCACACACACTGGTTTGCAGGGCTGAACTCAGGCGAAGGGGAGGAAAAGAGACCTTGAGCACGTTCCTTCTGTGACTCAGTGTGTCATCTGGGAGACACTGATGGTTCCATCAAAGGGCTTTCTGCTATGCTACCGCACGACCTATACAACACATTTGCATGGTCCTAAGTTCCTGTGTCAAAGGACTCACTTAGTCCAAAGGAAAAGGGTCTCACAGAAGTCAAGGGGGAGCTCTGTGGTCTAAAATCTTCCACTGGCAGCTGGCATTTGCCATAAAGCCTGCCCCAGACCTTTGTTCTCATCCTCCCTGAGCCTTGTGGCCACTTGGTTCTTTGGACGCAGACATGAGTGAACTCAAGGATGCTGACCTGCCCCAAGGATCAAGAGACTGGCTTAGAATTCTGGCAGGATAACCTCTGTAATGTTGGCCCTAACTTCTTGGTGAGGTTGTAAGTATACCTGGGAGGGTTTTGTTAAGTCACATTAGCCTTCTGCAAAAGGGGAGGGAGGAAGAGAGGAAGGCAGGGAGAGAAGGGAGGGAGGGAAGAAGAAAGGTGGGAAGGCAGGCAGGCCAGCAGTGCTTGGAAACGACCCTCTGAAACCCAAACACTGGTGAGCCTGTTAAAGACTTTAAGTCGACAGTCCAGCATTCTCAAACCATGGCCGCTCTGAAGGGAATATAATTATACTTAACAGAAGCCACCTGCATTTTGAAGTTGCCCTAAATTTAAAGCTTCTGGGAAACTTAATTAAACTTAATGAAAACCATAGCTGCTCAACAAAGATGTATTGTAGCACCCACTTAGTTATTCCTGAGGAAATTAAGCAGCAACACGAAGACCTACCTCAGCTTTCACATTGAAACCTCTCCATAGTAATGTCCCTGAGTCTATAAAGAAGGTAATGCTCTTTTCTTTTCGTAAGCTAATAACTTCAAACTACTCACGCGTTCCTGTAGCAAGAAAGGAAAACAGTACTTGAAGGAGAAAGATGAGGAGAAAGGCAGGATGTATGGGGAAACTATCTTGAGTGTGAAACTGGGTGATATCCTAGCTGACTTCCTATCCCTAAAGCCTGTCAGTCCTCCGCTCCCCACCCCCAAGTGGCATCTCTTTGGGTCCTAAAAGGCCTGTGTGTTATCTGCCACTTCAGGGCAAGTGCCCACTTCATGCAGATCAAGATGGGTACCTGTAAATCCCGGCACCAGGGTACGTGGCTTGCTGTGTGCTCGCAGGAATCTTACTTAACCAAGACTACTTCTCTGCAGAAACAATGGTGATTCCGTTGAAGGATTTTAGCAGTAGGTTGGTAGACATACAGTAGAAGGTGACACTAGGCAGAAACTTTTCTCCAGGACAAGGACAGGGGGAAGAGGAGGGGAAAATGCCCAACCTGCCTTCACAGAGGGCTACCAGACAGCCGAGGACACGACTGTGCGTCAGATTCCCCTGGAGAGCTTGTTAACCGACTGCGGGAGCCTGCTTGCAGAGTTTCTCCCTCAGGAGGCTGGGAGTGGGCCCCCAAACTTGCCTAACAAATGGCCAGATGCTGATACTACGAGTCCATAGACTGTATTTTGGGAACCACTGATCAAAGACACAGTGTCTCCAAACCCTAGAAAACTGAGGCATTTAGGAAATGCTTTGGTATTAGGTCAGTCTGATCCAAAAAGCAGACCATAGCGTTGAGAAAACGAAGCCACCAGTGACAGGAAGTAGCTGGCTAATGGCTGAGTCACAGACCTCTGCCCCAAACGGCAGGTCCATCCCCAAGAAGGGAGGAATAAAGCCCCACCCTTGAAAGGTGATAGGGTTGGGTGGGGTCCCACAGCCACCATCCAGCTGCTGGAATCAGGAAAATGCTATGGAAGGTCCCCAGGGGGCTGAGGAATGAAGTTTGGAGAGACTGCTTCAGGGTAAGGAACATCTACCTATGAGGAAGACCTGACTGGTCTGCGGGTGAGCTGGAAACTGTGTTCCCCATCCTGGCAACAGAACCTAGCCCCCCACCCCAACACACACACCCAGACAGACCCATGCCCACAAGTGCCCCAGGTCTTTACAATTTCTGTATCATTAAGCAAAAACCCTGAATCACTGAAGTCTACACTCATCTGCTTCCACTCAGAGCACTGTCTACACCAACTTAATGAATGACAACACACAGAACCCTGAGGTGAAGTTACTGAAACACTTTCATATTTACTGTCACATAACTTTTACAACATCCTGGTGAGATACACCGAGGGAACAAGCAAGAGGAAGGATTTTCACGTGTCACACGACTAGCCCTCAGACCCCCAACTGTGTGAAATTGAGGCCAGCCTCCCAGTTCCAAGACTGGCCTCTTGATGCTACATTCAATATTTTTTCTCTTTAGACAACATTCCCTCCCATTTAAAAGGGATGTGAACCAACTCTACAGAACCAGAGAAACTTAACCTCCCCTGCTTCATTCAGTGAGAACCCAAATCAACAGATTATCCAGGAGGTGTATTTCATCATCGCATTGAACTTAAGACACCTAGTACCATCCATCGCCCTAAGGAGTTCCCTCCCCTGCCTTCAGAAAGACAGAGCTCTCCATCACTCAAGGTAACCAAATAAAGGTTCCACAACCACACACACCAGGTACTTTAAAAAGGGGATTCAGGCATCCAGTGGGATGGATATTGACAGATGCTATTGATTCTATTGATTCTAAGTTCTCTTAATTTCTTCATTAGGTTACACATGAAGAACACACTCATTATCCCTATCTCTCTGTCACTTTCACGTGCAAAATGTTTCTGTGGGCACACTAATTTCAAAGAACAAGAAATCTTGGTATCATCAGAGCCACAGTGAACATAAAGGACAATGGATTTTTTTTTTCATGCTTGCCAGTTAGTTCATTTTTGACAAGTGGACATAGACAGGACAGTGTTTCTTACCAGAATGCATGGGTTTGGAATTCCAAAATTAGAACAATAGGAGTACTTCACAGTCCCAAGTGGGTGTATTTTTGGTCCAATGGCGTCTTTCCTATTTGAAAGTGTTTGCTTTAATCTTCTCTAATGTACTCTTTCCCCTTTTCTTTCCGTTGTTCACACTGTAAAGTTCTAAAATGAAAGTCCATATGCATCGACTCTGTGATGTTTGTTCTAAAAGCCTGCAAATTTTTAATGGAATCATTATAAAAAATTCTGCTTGTTAAACCCAAGTACCAGTAGAGATGCATTAATATTTTAAGTGGAAAGCTCATCAAGGCAACGTGCCACAAAGACTTAGGAGTTGAGCGAGCTGAGTTTGACTCCCGGCACCAATACATCCTAACTCTGTGACTCTGTGACTTTGGCGAAGTTTCTTCTTTGGGGGAAAAAAAAACACAAGTCACAAGAATAAAATGGAATAACATGTGTGGGCACCAGTGTAAGGGATAAGGCAGCACTTTACAGTGATAGGCACAGAGACTACCTGTGTCCACATCACAGATCCGCCATTTGACAGTGACAGGATGGTGAACAAGTGATTTTAACCCCCAAAACCTGTCTCCTCATCGTTGCAATGAGGGTAATGGTATTATCTGCCTCACAGGCTTGTGATGACTGGCTCGGAGGAGGCCTGGGAAACCCTTGACATGGAGCGCTACAGATGGAACGGAACTTGGACCTGGGTCCCTTTCCTGGCAACCTCTTTGCAAGGGCCCTCGGGTCTTCCTACAGCCGTCTCTCCCTACCTTGGCATCCTAGGTGGCCCAGAAGGAGAAAAGACATGTAAGCTAGACACCGAATCCTCACAGGGAGAGAAGTGTCTTTGTTGAGGCGTAGATATCCACTGAAACCTTGGTCAGCTGTGAAAAGTAACACTGCAATGGCCTGGTGGAGAAATGAGTCAGATGTTTCTGTATGGTAAAGTGGGACAGAGTGGAGCTCCGGGGGAATGGGGGGTAAGCAGGGCCGGTGTGAGAGGAGCCAGCCCATTTGGAACTTTCCAATGGTAGGAGGAGCCAAGGCAGTTCTGAGAACCAGAGTGTCTAGTATAGGCCATGAGGAGCCCGCCAGGCTAAGCTGTAAGGAAAGTCCTCTGTGTCAATCCAGGCGCTTCCATGTTGGCCTGCTACACATAATGACCTTGAGCATGTGTGGTTTGGGGAAAACATCGACAAAAGTGAATACTGCCCCCCATTTAGTTTCAGGGCAGTGACATAAGAAGGGAATGGCTGAGTGAGGGGGAGATGAGAGATGATAAGCCAATGGAATCAGAAAATCCTATCAAAAGGTGATGAGAAAAGCCATCAAGCCCCCCACCCCAAGAATACTTGGGCACATTGGTAGGCACCCCAGATTCTCACTGTAAGCAGGGACTCTGGGTTTAATTATCAAATGAGAGGTGACCAAGAGAGTTGGAAAACTTGGGCCCAACCACCTTGACTGACCAAGACTGCTAACAGCTTGACTGTGCCATTTGCATCACTGGCTTTTAACTGGGTTTTATCTGATTCTTACCCGAGAAAGCGAAATACTTGACTTCAAAGCAAGGCTGGAAAGTTAATACTCAGAATCCTAAAGTCTTGAAGCTAGAAGACCTTCCCACAACCCCTTACCCGCTCAGAAACCAGCCGGAGAACGGTGGGCCCAGTTCTCAGAGCAAGCTCTAGCAGCCCGTGGACTGGAGTCCTCAACCAAGGGCAGCCATTCCCTTCCTTATCATTGGGCTGGTGGTTTCATGTCAGAAATGGTATAAAAAGGAGCCACAGTGTGCGTATAAGATAGCTCAAGAAACCAGGGGGTTAGGACAAGCTGCCCACAGATGTTCTAGAGCAGAAATGTTATTAATCCATTTCAGCAACAGAGGATCTTTCTTTCAACTACACCAATCAACTCTATCAATACATTATTTTTTTTAAAGATTTTTATTTATTTGACAGAGATCACAAGTAGGCAGAGAGGCAGGCAGAGAGAGAGGAGGAAGAGGAGGAGGCAGGCTCCCTGCTGAGCAGAGAGCCCGATGTGAGGCTCGATCCCAGGACCCTGGGATCATGACCTGAGCCGAAGGCAGAGGCTTTAACCACTGAGCCACCCAGGCACCCCTCAATACATTATTATATCAGGCAACCCCGAATGACAAATTAATGCTCTTTTGAGGATAAAACCCATTTTGAGGATGAAACCCATTCTTGGACACAGAAAAGTGGAATTAAGTATGAAAAAAGGCCCATTTGATTATCAGAACTTCTAAAGTTTTCATTTGCTTTTCTGTGTCTTGAACTGATTTTCTGGTGCGTTGAAACAAAGTGAACACAAATTTAGAAAATCCAATGCCTTTACAAAGAATATGAAACTTTTGAGAAATTTTTATCACTGTGGTCTAATTATTGAACATGTGTTTAAATTGTCACTGAATTTATGAAATGAAAATCAACTAAACATTTTAATCAACTTAATTTGGAGATTTTAAACCCATGATTTTTACAAAATGGCTGCGAAATAAAGCCATACTCCCTCAGCAATGCAACATGTTTATAACAGTAATAATTCCACTTTCAAGACATACAAAGACCACCAAGATGAGCTACTGTATAGAACTTGAAATTAATAGACCGTGTCTTATGCCTCTGTTTGTCTTTATAACAGTTAGATCTATAAACCTAATTAAATTCAAGAGAAAATGCGACAGTCAGACATAAGATTTTATCTGGAAGAGACAAATGATAGTTGTTTGGATACTGGAGAAGGGGTGAAAAGGCACTTAAGGGATAGAACTTTGATACATAAAGGAGCTACAGGATATAAGCTAGGGGCACATTTTCAACTGTGCAAGGAAAGACAGAAATAAAAAAAGTCAGAGGGACACCTGGGTGGCTCAGTCAGTTAAGCGATTGCCTTTGGTTCAGGTCCTGATCCCAGGGTCCTGGGATCCAACTCCAGGTCAGGCTCCCTGCTCAGTGGGGAGTCTGCTTCTCCCTCTCTTCCTCTGCCTTTGCCCCACTGCTGTGTGTGCACTCTCTCTGACAAATAAAATCTTCATATTAAAAAAAAAAAAAAGAATTCTCATCACAGTAACAAAAAATTACATACCAAAAAAAAAAAGAAGTTAAGAAATGTCAGAGATAAAGGGGCTTCTCTGGTCCAAGTAATTCTGCAGTGCCCAGTCTTTTCCTGTTTCCACTTTAGAAAATTATCTATACAGCCGAAGTTAGAGTTCAAGTATTGCCAGCATTACAGAAAGAGCACTCCTCGGGGCCCCGGGGCCCTTAGTTAAGGAGTCTAAGACAAATCAGATGATCTGCAGAAAGTAGGGATGGAGGCATTGCTTCAAGCGCATCATAGAATAAAGACGAAGTAGGAGTGGGTGACCTTGTTTCTTCATCTGGTGCTCAGACCTCCCCCAGTAGGACTAGGCACAACTCATTGTCTTGTCAGAGGTTCAAGGCCAACTGCCAGATGGGCTGGGGTTTGTTTTGTTTTTAGGTAGGCTCCATGCCCAACCTAGGGCTTCTGCTTTCCAGTCTGAGACCAAGCGTTGTGTGCTCTACCACTGATCCAGCCAGGTGTCCCCAAATGGGTTTTTTTCATTGTCAACTCCAAAGAGTTAGAAACTGACAGTTTACAAGTGGGTAAATACATATTTTTTAAAATATTTTATTTATTTATTTGACAGACAGAGATCACAAGTACGCAGAGAGGCAGGCAGAGAGAGAGAGGAGGAAGCAGGCTCCCCGCTGAGCAGAGCCCGATGTAGGGCTTGATCCCAGGACCCTGAGATCATAACCTGAGCCGAAGGCAGAGGCTTTAACCCACTGAGCCACCCAGATACCCCAAGATTTTTTTTTTAAATGATTTTATTGTTTTTTAAGTAACCTCTACACCCAGAGTGAGGCTCGAACTTACAACCCCGAGGTCAAGTCGCACGTTCCACCGAGCCAGGCACGTGCCTCAAAATACATATTCCTTAGACAACTCATAGGCAAGTGTTTATTCTTTGACTAAAAGTGCAACTGAAATTAAACCTGAGAAGCCACAGGACGTCTACTAAAGAAGAGGAATTTCTTTAAATGATAATATCTTGAGAAACAGTAACAATAAAATTGTGTGCATTCAATGTAATCAGCTCCTGAATGTCAGCTTCCGTGTTCACATGTGACTTGCCAACGCCCAGTGCACACTAGGAATCCAGTGAATACATCTTGACTGAGGATCCATCATTGGTCTTGAAAATTGTGCTTTGGGAATCCGTATGGTCCTATGTAGCAAAGACCGTATAGCTGACCTTGCTTGCCTATTAAGCTGGTGAGGAGTGAGGGGAAATGGTGTGTCCTCACTCACTTCCACAGGCTCAGAAACATGGAGCACTCTGAACTAGGCAGGAGAAGAAGAAAGGCCTATTCTGACCAGGGATAGTAGGCAAGAAGGTAGGTGTACCAACACCCTAACCTCTCATCTCCCAGTTGGAACTCAAAGATAAAGCCCCCTCTACTCCCACAGTCCATGTGTCCCCTCTCAGGACACAGCTGGAGCTGGTGGCTCCCTTTGGACTGAGGCTTGGTTGCCACTGGGCCCAGCTTCCGGGGATTATTCAAAAAGGCCAAAGACTCGAGTCACTTAAACCCACAGCTCTACTCATTTTCATGACCCTGAGATCATGACTGGGGCTGAAATCAAGAGTTTATCGCTTAACCCACTGAGTCACCAGGTGCCCCTTAAATACTGTTTTCTTAAATGGCACTCGACCTCTATCCCCAGGACCCACTCTACAGGCCAAATCCAACTCCTGGCGTGTTTCTGTATAAGTTTTTACATTTTTCTGCAAAGCTGTTTAAAAAAAAAAATAAAAGATGCTACAGAGACTGTATGTGGCCTGCAACACCTAAAATATTTACTATCTGGTCCTTTTTTTTTTTTTTTTAAAGATTTTATTTATTTATTTGACAGAGATCACAAGTGGGCAGAGAGGCAGGCAGAGAGAGAAGGGGAAGCAGGCTCCCTGCTGAGCAGAGAGCCCGATGTGGATGCTCGATCCCAGGACCCTGGGATCATGACCTGAGCTGAAGGCAGAGGCTTAATCCACTGAGCCACCCAGGCGCCCTCTCTGGTCCTTTAAAGACCATGTTTACTGAGCCCCTATTTCATGCATCATTATCCTTGACTGGTTGACCTGTAACGTCAAGACAGCAAGGAAAACAGAGGGGCTCAACCTTCCTTCAAATGACACTCAGGTGACATGGTACTTTTTAGTCTGTTTTTCTGCTTCAATTTTACATCCTCTTCCCTGTTACCTCCAAAAGCTTCTCCCCAGCCAATGCTGCCCCCCACAGCTCTTTCTACTTGTGTATTTTGTTATTCTCGCCAGCTATCAAATGAGTTAAGTAGCCAAGCTCCACAAAGGACAGGTTCTGGACGAGGCTCTACGCAGCTATTCTATGGGTAAATTTTGAACTTTCGTGCCTCAACATTTTACCCCTTAGGTATCTTTTTTTCATTTTTTAAGCTCTGTGAACCCTGATACCTCAATGTCACTTACCAGGCAACTTCAAGCCAACATTCTGCCTATATGTCTAATGTAAATCTAATTCCACTTTTACTCTGGTGCCCATTTGTGGGTTATTAAAACGGCTTTTTGTACTTTTTCTTTTTTTCCTCTTCCGTCTTAAATGGCTTAGTCCACACTGACCTAAAATGCTCTGCTCTTCAGAAAATCACTCTAACTTTCAGGTTTTGACGTCTCTCGACGTCAGAATTTCTCAGTGGAGCTGGGTTACTATTTAATTTTGCTGCTCTATGTGTTGCCTGAAAGGGTAGACTTCTTGTTGGGGTGCTATTACTAAATACGTTATCCCTCAAATCTATTTCTGTCCAATGTAAAGATCTGCTTTCTCAGGTTGTTTGCTTTAAAATAACTAAGCCAGGTTCTATGAGAAGTTGGGAGACTGTTCTCGCTGTGTCCAGGAAAAGCTTCACGCAGGCACACATGTGGGAGGCTTCAGGATAGAGAAGAGTTTACCAGGTGATAAGGTTAAAAAAGCAAGTTGGGGGAGAGGAGAGCTAAGGAGCCTTCACGGTGGTGGTCCCCTGTATTCTCGGTGTCCTTGGATATCACACCTGATTAGCTCTCGGGCCATGTCATTTGGATGCTAACAGGACATCCCTGTTTGGTTTGCTTGCAAGGTTTACCCCTGGCTGGCATCTGGGAACTCAGATTTTGGGAAGATCCCCCCCCCCCCATTCCCTCCCTGAGGAGAGCAGCTCCGTTCCCAAACTGCACCAGTGGGGTTTATGCTAAATACCTGCTTTCCTTCATGAGTCTGGACTTCTGGTGCGTGCTCTGACAAGAGAAGCCTGGCCTGTATAACCAGCCTCTCAGTTAAAACCTTGGACGCTGAGTCTTGGTTGGTGTTTTACACGTTATGTATGACGCTGGGGGAATTAGGCATGTCCTGTGTGACTCTGGGAAAAGAAGTCTTGAGAGCTTGGACTGATTTCCTCTGGACCTTGCTCCATGTGACCGTCTCCTTTTTCTGGTTTTGCTTGGTATCATTTTGATAGGATATATCACGGCCACGAATATGACTGTATCCTGAGTCTCGTGAGTCCTCCCAGCAAATCATCAAAACCAGGAGAGTCTGAGGAAGCCCCAACACACTATGCTCAGTTACACTCTTGGGCCCTGATACACACAGGCCAATCAGCATATCCAGCATCTCTAGAGTGACGATGATTCAAGGGCAGCTAGTCCGGCTAGATGAGGCCTTCACCGGGACTTTTGTGAGAACTCAGTGCTCTTTATCCTGCTGGTAGACTGGGAATGGGGCTTCTGAGGCTGCACCTGTTGGTTGCCTTCTTGTGACCAAACAGGAAAGAGCTGGAGTTGCCGGGCAGGGCACCACATGGGAGCCTGCAGATAAAGCAGCCAGAGAATGGCAAGGAACCGGACCAGGATCCAAGTGAATGGCTTGATGAAACCCCTTCAAAAACAAATCTACCCTTCTAGAGGTTTCTTCAGTTATGTGGGAAGGCTGTGTTACACCAGTCTGAACTGGTTTTATTATTGGCCACTGCAACAAAAATCCCAGCTGATGGACCACAGAACCATGCCAGAGCCTGGACGGGAAGGTGACAAGTAGGAACTCTCGCGGGTTCCTAAGCTGGGAGGTGCGTGTACTAGGAAGACTCCAATGGGTGGCACGGTGGGACCAGCTGGAAAGCCACTAAAATGAGCTATCCACCACGAGGGCACACTTGGGTAATGGCGGCTAGAAAACCCTGGAATATTCAGGAAGTGGAAGTGAAGGAGGGGACACAGGGTGGGGGGACAGTGAGGACAAGAAAAGTCAAAGGTGATTGGTTTCTTAGTTGGCCTCAAGACACATTCAGGAATGGAGGGGAGGACCATGGTACCTTGGGCACGTGTGTGCAGTAACCAGGGGACAAGAGTCCAGTCACAATCTGGAGCTGTGGGTGGGACTGGGGGATTATGGAGGGATCGGGGCTAAAATACAGACTCAGAGCAACCAGCACTCAGGCGATGGCTGAAGACAGGACAGTGGATGAAACCAACCGGGAAGAGAATATCTAGCAAAAAGGGAGGAGGGCTGAAACTTCGACTGATAATCCTGAAAAGTTAGGGAGACAGAGGAAATTATAAAGGGGACAAGGAGAAGACAGGGAGATTAATCCACAGGTTCACTAATAAGTTAACACCTTTCTCACTGGAGGATAAAAGGGAAGAAAAGAACGAAAGAGGACGGTACAATCGACAGTATTGAAATTATAAAAACGATTAAGGAGCACGAGGATTAAGAAGCTGCTAAGTCTGGATACCAGTAGCTCTCTGACCTTTAAGACTGATGGAGATGGGTTAGTAAGATAATTAGAACATCTTTCTTAGAATCTTTTAAGCATCTAGGGTATATAGTCAACACTTTCATTAGTGGGGGGCATTTGATTAATTTTAATATGCGATTTCTATTTGGAAGGACACAAAGCTCTTGCAAGCTCAATAGGAACAACTTCTATTTTAAACAACCGGTTTGCTACTATAAAGTCTGCTACTTTATAAACAAATTCAATTGGTAGAACAATAAATCACTTTACATTACAGGTAATTTTATAACAGCATTCAGAGATCACGAAGGTAAGGCATGACTGCCAAGTATGTACCTTTTCTTCTACACCATCTACATATCCAGCTCATCCACTAGGTCGACCATAATCTATTAAGGCGCTCCTCTGTGCTCCACCGCTGTGTAAATATTCCATTTCCACCATTTCTGAAAGTGTTTCCTTTCAGAATCCCTGAGCTGTCTATCCCCCCGTCTTGCTCCCTGAAGCGAAATGCCAGGCCACGCTCCCAGAAGTCTTCTTCCGACCAAAGACAGTCCGCCCAGCAGCTCAGGAAATCAATAGCTCAGCCCAGGTCAGGGCTCCCCCGCAGGGAGAGTCACCAGTGACAAGTTCGCTCAGGGAAATGCTGAAGGGCCATGCCCAAAGGACCAGCTGAGGCCTTGTGGTAAATGCACCCACCACAGCCAAATGTCTCCCTGTGCTTCCTTTGTTTACCACTACCCCCCAGGCGTCAGTCTCAAGAACACCTCCAAATACAGCTCCTGCCCACAGATCTCCATCTTGAAGTCTGTCTCCCAGGGAACTGAGCCCGGAACAGCCACCCCCAACACACGTGTCCCCCTCAGCTGTGCTCTATGAGCGGCATTCACACCTTCCCTGACTTCAGCACCCCACCTGCTGGTCACCTCTGCAGCCAACCAGTCAAAAGGGCATTTCGTCAGCACACATCACCTGAGCCACAGTGTGGGGAGAACATTAGCATGACAGGACCTGTCAGTCACAGCTTTATGATCGCCAATTACCGATTAAGCAAGAAAACCCTGTTTGGTATTTACAGGCATTGTGTGAAAATAAAGGATTTCCAGCAAAACAGAGTGGAGTAGAAAGAAAACTATTTGGGAACATAAAGACCCTTCTCCTGCTTTGACGCAGGACACTGTTAGACTATGAAAAACAAGTGAGTATGTGTGATAATTCATGCTAAAACTGGGGTATCGGTAAGTTAGAGATCAGAAAATAACAAAACAAAGTGTAAAAGACTTCAAAGTGGCCTTTCCTCATCTAATTTTCCTTTCCACTTATAAATGCTATTATGATTCTAAGACCTGGGCGAAAGTTTTTTTATTATGAAGATAGAGCTCTGAGAACAGAAAGGTATTATGTGCTGGCTTACAGTTTCTTGTAAAAAGAACAATAATGTGAAAAATTAGTAAAAAATTAAAATCTCCAAACTTATCTAAAACCTGAAAATGGTAAGCAGCTTTCCCTGTATCTTAGTTTTGATCACTTTTGCTTAATCACGTTTGCATATCTGGGCAAAGAGAGTATGTAATTTTTCTAGTCTTAGTCACACTGCGGTGTGTCCTTCAGAGCTTGGCGTAGTCTTTAAGAATCGTTTGAAGCTTCTGGCTCAGCATGATGTTCCCTCTGGCCTTCAGTCTGCCACTGAAGAATGCCTGGAAAGGAGAGAGGAAAAACAGAGCGCCAGACTTAACCACGTTACATTTCCTTTCTTTTTTAAAAAAGATCATTGGTCACACTGACTACAACTGAGATAACAACTCTGGAAAACAAAGGCAACTTTTATCCAGCAACAACACTTGAATGATTATGGGAGCACCCATATTCTAGATATGTAAGGGGGGGAAAGCATCTTTTGGAAAATCACAGAATAACCTGAACCGACAGACTTGTGAGTTTCTGCTTCAACCCACCCTTGGTGGCCAGTGTATGTTCTTAAATGTGATTTTGAGACTGTATGAATAAAAGTCTTTGCTGTGTTCCTAAGGCTAAAAATATTTATGACACCATGAGACAGAGAGCCGAGTACGGACAGAAGAAGGTTGCCTCACAAAGTCGGGCATCGACCCTGTGCTGGCGCCTCCGAAGGGCTGGGTGAAGAGCCAGGCTCTGCTGCTTCCAAGCGAGGGGAGCAGGGGGCAAACCCCTTCACTTCCCGCGCTCCAGCCTCCTCACCTCCAAGAGGCATGACGAGAGGACCTAAGTAAGGCAGGCCTGCCGCTGCACTGAGGGCATTAGTGTGGCAAGCGCCGAGCTTGGCCTGCCCCAGGCAGCAGGAGCTGCATTAAACTTGCGGTTGTCACCACACCAGGCCTTGAATGGCCTGATGCCACTGGCTCTAGGAGCACCTCTGGATCCCACCCGACGCAGACTCAGGCAAGGTGCTGAAGATCCCCCTCAGTGTCAACTTCCCTCTCGACAGAAACACAACCCACACCAACCCAAAAGAAAAAACCATCACAGTTTACATAGCCGAGAAAACGGTACATGGAACATGAAGTGAAAAAGAAACCCACAGATTTTTAGCCACAACTACTACTAACCGCTGCAAAGCAGCCCTACAAACACGATGTCACTCGGGAAGCACAGCCATGAGCCCACAGTGGGCACACTGAACATCTATTTACTGCCAGCGGACAGCAGGGCCATCTTCAGGTCCCAGAGCTTCCCCAACCGAGCAGGAAGGGGGGGCCAGGCTGCGCACACTCGACACTGCCTCCCGCTTAGCAACCAGCGGCAACTTAATCTTAGAAGCAAATCCTCATCAATCGGAGGAGAAGCAAAAGCCTTTTAAACTTCTGAGCTCGGCAAAAATCAACGAGAACTCATTCAGTCGGGATCAAGTGCTCCGTGTTTGAACGGGAGACTGCAATTTCAAAACTAAGACTGCTTTCGCTGCACAGTTATGGACACTACTCTCACAACCCTGCAGGGGGCCAGTATGGACGCCTGCCTGCTCGCTTCCAGCTCCCAGAGGGACGTGCGACCTTGGATAAGACCACCTCACTCCTTGAACTAAGTCCACCGAAACCGGCATGCGACGGTTGTCACAGAGTGCCAAGGCTATGTACACAGATCTGTATACCTATTTCCTCAGGACAGATTCCTAACAAGAAACTGCTGAATCATGACCTTTTTTTTTTCCTTAAAGATTTTATTTACTTATTTGACAGAGAGAGAAAGCACAAGCAGGGGGAATGGCAGGCAGAGGGAGAGGAAGAAGCAGGCTCCCCGCTGAGCAGGGAACCCAACACAGGGCTCGATCCCAGGACCCTGGGATCACGACCTCAGCTGAAGGCAGATGCTTACCCCACTGAGCCACCCTGGCGCCTCCGAATCATGACATTTCTTAAGTAAGCTTCCTAACCATGCTTCTCTATCACCAGCTTCCAAACCACACCGTGGCTCTGCAGCAAACTCACAGGCACAGGAAGGAATGCTTAAAATTTTCGAGGCAAATATGGTGACAGCGGTCACACACAACTTTTGTTTGGACCCAACTACTTAACCAACTGGACCACTGGGTTTTTCTTTTGGCCTAGGTGTGCCAGGCAAAAAATATGGAGACCGTAAGTTGCCATGAAGGAAGAAAGTCGGAACCTCTTCCACAGTGCTTTCCAGAAAGACTCTTCCAAATGTATATTCCCTCAAACTACACGTGAATGCTCTTACACAAACTTTAACATAATCTTTGAAAATATGAGGCAAGATGACATCCTTTAATTTGCATTTTGTGGATACTGGGAAAAATTAGTAGTTTTTCTAAGGCAAGTGAGTCATTTCTACTTCTTCACTAATACTGGTTCATATCTTTTGCCCCCTTTTTTGTATTTAGTGCTTTCCAGAATTTTGCAAAGGTTATCAATACCACTAGACCATGATTCATCGTTCCCTTTATTAGTTCTCCCAGGCTTATGGGAATATCTTATGGAGTCTGACATGCTGAAGTTTCCAATTTCTACATGGCCTAGATTGTTGCTGTTGAGCTTCTGTTCCTTATTTTTACCCTTGCCTTAATCTACTCCAGTATTACTGAGTGTCCACAGTATACTAGGTAATATCCTAGGCAGGAAATAGCTATTGCCCTCTGTTCCCATGAAGCTAACACTATAGTAGGGGAGTCAAAAAATAAAATGTAAACAAGTAATTAAGACCTGCTATCAATGCTATGAAAGAGAAAACAAGATGCTCTCAAAGACTATAATAAAAAGGAACTACTTTGGATGAACTAAAGCCAGCTATGGAAAAAGCTGGGGGACAAATTCCAGAAAAGGCAAAGGCACCGACACCAAAGGAGTAAAAGCTGACAAGAAACCGCAAGCAACAGGAATGAAAACAGCATTCTAAGAGGGGAGACAAGCAGTACTGGCTGAGGCCAGAAACACCGGCAAGAATTTCTATCACGTCCTGCTCGGCCCCCACTGTTCACGGGGCCTCCTCGCTGTTCCAGTGCTCCGGTAAGCCCGGATCCTCCTGCCTCCACATGCGGTCTCCTTGGCCTCATGGCTCATCCCTCACAGTGGTCAGCGTTCTCTCAGGCCTCTGAGGACAAGCCCGTCTGAAACCCTTCCTCTAGCCCGTCACACTCTGACCCAGGGCTGGCAAGCCGCTGCCCATGGGCCAAACTGGTCTGTTGCCTGTTTCTGTGAACGCAGCTGTGCAAGCACACAGCCCCACTCCTCTATCTCCCAATTATCTGCGGCTGCTTTGACTCTACAATGGCCAGACTGCGCACATGCAACAGAGACCATCAGGCCACACAGCTGAGAATGTTTACTACGCGACCCTTCATGGAAAAAGGGTGCCAACCAGGGCTTTAACCCATTGCTCTGCCCAATTCTTCTTCATGCCTGCAATCAGATTTCCTTCCCACTCCCCTCTAGAACTAAGCTCAGACAGTAGGGGCACCGTCTTGTTCTGCCATGCCAAGCACCCGAATCAGATTAAGTGCTGAATGCTTTTCTGAGAAGGAATCAACTAAGGCCACGAGTCACCAAGCACTGTACTGAGCTCTTCATATATATTATCAGACTAAATTATAACTGGCCTTTGGGATCATTAAAATTATTGTATTAACTTTACCAATGAGGAAATCGAGATTGAGAGAGGAAGTGACAGAACTTAGATCCAAACTCAGAACCACCTGATGTCAAAGATGCTACTCTATTACTTGACAGTTCTCTTTAAATTAGTCCTTTTCTCCAGGAAAACTATACTTTCTCATGTATTCAGTGGCTCTGTTCCCTGTAAATGTTGCACAGCTGTCTTCAAACAAGCTTTCCTTGTTAGGGAAGTCACTGGTATTCCATAGTTTGGGTTGGGATTATAAATAACTTCTTTTTCAGTGATACCTTCTAGTTGGGTTTGCTGCTGTGTGAAAGCGATTTTTTATTAATTATGGAGCACTGGCTCAAAGTCCTTCATTCTAAGAATCAGTAGTTGATTCTCTCAGGATTTCTAGCTACATAATGAGAATTTGATCAAAGTAACATTCTAATTATTACATCAGTTTCTTTAATTTTGTGTGTTTATGGACTGGCCAAACACTTCAGAACAATATTCACTAAAAATGGTCAGAGGGTGCTCCTGTCTTCATCATTATTTTTCACAGAAAAGCCTCTAAGTGTCTGCACTTAAGTAGGACACTGGCTCTTACTGGTCTATCCTTCTATTTCCAGTTTTCAGTGATGATTGTTAAGACAAGTTTTTGTTTTTTTTTTTTTTAATTTTTTTATTTTTTCAGCATAACAATATTCATTATTTTTGCACCACACCCAGTGCTCCATGCAATCCGTGCCCTCTACAATACCCACCACCTGGTGCCCCCAACCTCCCACCCCCCACCCCTTCAAAATTCTCAGATCATTTTTCAGAGTCCATAGTCTCTCATGGTTCACCTCCCCTTCCAATTTCCCTCAACTCCCTTCTCCTCTCCATCTCCCCTTAAGACAAGTTCTTAATCTTCTACATCAGGAATGAATTTCAAATTTTAGGAAATATCTACTAATAATATGGTTTTTCACCTTTAAACTAATGACAGAATATATTTAAAGGTGTAGGTGTGAGTTTTATATGGTCTTACTCCATGCTGAAGAAGAAACTCCGTTTTAAAGGGCATTATGTGGAACTCTACTAATACATATCATCTGTCAACCCCAATATTGAGACCCCCTGAGTCTCCTTCATAGCAACAAGGAACTTGTCTTCTAGGTCAGCATCTGGGAGCCAGCTAAAAACTGCAATGGTCCAACAGGATGCAACGATGACAACTGGGCATGTTGGGACATTACCTTCTGGGGGTCCAGCTTGCCCAGGACGACTTCCATGAAATCTTCATCGGAAAGGGTGAAGGTTGCGTCAGCTGAGCCTTTGGCCGGGCCTTGGTACACTTTTCCAGAACCGCCTTTGAGGTCAATAGCTGTCAAAAGTAAGAAGAGAGCAACGTCTATTTTTTTCTGCACAACATGAGAGTAAAATAAACCAACCAAAATGTGAACATTTTTACAGTTTCCAAGTTCATGTGGTGCTTTCTACATTATACATTATATGTCATTTAGAAAAATTTAGAAAATCCTTTATTTTTCAAGATGGCCTTTTTATAAAGAAGTTGTTCAAAACAGTCAAATCAAGGGCACCTGGCTGGCTCAGTTGGAAGAGCGTTTGACTCTTGATCTCAGGGTAGTGAATTCAAGCCCCATGTTGAATGCAGAAATTACTTAAAAATAAAATCCTTAAAAAATAGACCAATAGTTTCACCTCAGTGAAGAAGTTTATACAACAGAGACATTTTAAATGTTAATTAACGTAGAATAACATAAGGAAGTTAAGTGGTTAAGGCCTTTAGATTCAAATATAGACACTCTAGTCAACAAAGGAAGAAAGCTCAATTTCGTTTTATTTAATTAATTTATTTTGAGAGAGAGCATGCAAGCAGGGGGCGGGGCTGAAGGAAAGTGGGTGAGGAAGAGAGAAAACTCAACGCTCCACAAGGTTCAATCTCACCACCCTGAGATCATGACTTAGCCGAAATCAAGAGTCAGACACTCAACTGACTGAGCTGACCACCCAGGCACCCCAGAAAACTGAATTTTAAAACAGGTGCATATTGGCTGGGTTGAAGGAAGGGAACACACACACTCTAGTCACCTCTCAAATACCTGCCTTCATCAAACGTTCTGTCATGGATAGCAAGACACTCAAAACGGATTCATAAGAATGTTCTAACAGTTTGTTGCACTTAACGATTTATAAAATATTTATTGCCCTCACCCTCATTGTTGCAAACAAACATTAAAATTAGTTTCTTTTCCCTTAATTGTTTCTGACAGAAGTGTTCAGTGTCCCAGAAACAGGCTGAGTAACTGCGAAAGCGATGGACAATCACTTTCAAGGTTCTCTCTTAGAGAGCTAGATGCCCAAGCTATATGTTAGGAAGTTCTGTCTCCCATGTGATGGACACCAGTCATCCAGTCCTCTGGTATCAGTCTCCGGAAGGCGCTTTCTCTTGCTACAGCGAAGGAGCTATCATCGCATCGCTGCCCCTGAGAGTGTGGAGAGAACTCCCAGGTGAGGGTCACAGAGAAGCGGCACAGTTGTGAGGAAACCCCACAGTGCTTAACTACATGCTGCTTAACTGAGACTTGCTCCAGAGAGAAAATTAAATCACGCCAACTCTCTGAGAGAAGAGGATTTTGCCAACTAAGGTAAAACAGTAGTAACCTGACGGTAATGGTTACATGAGGAAGGAGAAGGGGAACTTTTTGCTGTGTACGCTTCATTCACTCACTTCACTGCTGAGTTTCTACCCGGGGTGTCCGACCATACGCCAGGTACTGAGTCAGGTGCGCGGAGCAAAGGCTCTGTTCTTATTGGCACTTACCTGGTACACACGTGTTTTCACATAATGCTTGTAGAGTTGAAAAGGAAGAGAGAAAAAGAAAGGGAGGGAGTCAGGAAGGCTGGAGAAGGAAAGGGAAGGAAGGAAGAAAAGCCTGTAAACTCTAAAAAGCAAACCTCTGGCGTTTAACAGACAACCTTCATGATTTTAATTCTTCACAAGTAAGTCTGAAGTCCACAAGACCTGCTCAGGCATGAAGGGGGACCGCACACATCTTAATGCTCATGTGGGCGAGTGACTCTCTGAGCAGACGGATGGGGGCTCGTCGCCGTCCACCTGCCCTCTGGCTCCCCCTGCTTCTACGTGCGGCTTCCCAGCCCTGACTCTTGCAAAGCAGTAAAACTCTTCTGTGGAAAGCTGGTAACGAGGGCTGATGACAGAAACAGGGCTAGGAAAGGGAAAGTTCTTATCAAGGACACAGGCAATCGGGGAAGAGGAGTGGAAATGCCAATCCCACAGTAGCTCAGGTCATGGTCTACAACATGGCACGTGTGGGAGCCTCAACACCCACCACCACCTTGACTTTACAGCCAATGGGAAGGTCATGGCTGATCTTACTGAAATGAAGAAACAGAGAGCATGTATTTTCTCCTACTGGTAAAAATGATTTTAAAAGCTTTATGAATGACAGTAGCTCTGTATTTATATAATCATTCAGGCTCTGAAAGAGTCCATTAAAATTTCAGTTGTACTTTACAGCATTTAATGGAGGAGAGGTGTCAGATGAGAACAGGGCATCTGGAAATTTAGGGATCTTGGACACTCTTGGGATATATGTACCTTAGAAACCACAAAGGGATACCACAGCAGAAAGCAGTTACTTTTATTGATGCCTCCTTCATTTAAGATGACAAATTCTTTGATGGAACAAGAATGTTTTGTGTTTGTAACCCCTATACTTCCTTGAATAGAGAATACTTAGAAACTATTTGTTAATGGATGATTAGGAAAGCACAAAGAAGAAGCACTTCTCTTAAGAAAAAAAACAGTAACAACAACAAAAGGAAAACTTAAGTCAAATACAGATATATCTTTTAAATCACACCATGAAGGACATGACACTTTGGTGCCGTTTCTGACAAAAACTCAAGCTCAATCTAATAATCATGAGGAAATATCTAATACAAACTGTGCAGCATTCTATAAAATATTTGAGCTCTACTCTTCATAGGTCCCCCTACCCCCATAAAAAGGCAGACTGAGGAACTCATCCAGATTAACAAGCTAACAAGACCTAATAATGAAATGCATTATCTGATCCCAAACTGGGTCCCAGGTAGTTCTTTCTTTTTCTTTCTCCATTTCTATTATTATTTTTATTATTATTACTATTAATATTCTTTGACTGTAAAGCACATTAATGGGACAACTGGTGAAATAGTAAGGTCTGTTGATTAAATAATACTGTATCAGTGTTACTTTCCTGATATTGATAATGGTTTTATGCAGTCAGGGGGTAAGCTGTGACAGGGGAAGCAGTCACTTCCGCAGCTAAGGGAATGGAGCCGAAGCAGATGCCACTTCAACACACATGTCCCCATTCCTGACTGGATACCATATTTCTTTCAAAGGTCATCTTTCAAGTCTTTTCTGCAAACACATGAGACTCTTTTGGATCCCAATGCAAAACGTGGAACCAGCATCCTTAAGATTTGATTTCTATCACAGCTGAAACACACTAAAAGGTGAATTGGTTTGATGGCTAGAAGGGCCATGAGCACTAATCCAGGAGCTAAAAATAGGTTCTAATGACCAACAAGTCCTCCAGGATGAATGTATTCTGCTCCTAAAAGAATGCCAGTTGCTAAATCTCCCACATTCCGGCCAATCTCCAAGATCCAAAACAAATGACCTCTAACATTTAAAGAACATCTTCATCCAATATTGTCACATAATGCATAATGGATGCCTGGGTCTGGTCCAAACATGTAGACTTGGCTCTACACCATTAATTTCAGTATGTATTTTTTAAACCCAAATAACTTCATTACTCAACTAGCAACAGTCAAGCAATACTGAATTGTATGTCTACACCTTGCCAATTCCAATTGTGTTCCTATAATGGAAAAGACTACAAATACATGAAAAGAAACTCAGTTTCCATGAGGGGAAAAAACCACCAAATCGTTCAATGCCAACCAGCTTAAACCTATCATCTTAAGGAAAATGAAACATATTTTTACTCAGCAGCACTGTGTCATTACTACATGAAAATCAATCTGTCTCCATCAAAAGTTACTGTTCTTACAGCTACTTTACAGCCCTTGGATACAATTGAACAACAAACAGATTCTTACTTGGACTAAAGTTACAAGAAATTGCATATTTACGATCCGCGGGCCACATTCTAAGATGCTCACTTTATTTAGAGACAAATGGAAATGCTGGAGCCATGAGCTGAGAACAGATACTAGTGCAGGATCAATAGGGATTTCCCTCCATTTTCTTCCTGCAGACCACAGAGCACAGCAGCAAAGCTAACACCCTGAGTTCCAACCACCATTTCCTTGAGCCTGGTTTCCAAGTCTCTCCCACATTCCAGGCCCACCGTTCCTACCGCCTAGTCCAGATCTCAGTCAGCTACGGGTAAGCACGAGCACCGGGCTTATCCCCTGCTCCCTGAACCCATCTCCTCGCCCATGTTTCACACATCTGGCAATGGAGTCAACAACCCCCGCCCCAAAGGCTCTTCCTTCCGTTTCATCAGCAATGCAACAAACCTTGTTTCTTCAACCTCTATATTCAAACTTTCCTGCACACGCTTCCTCTAAGAGTTATTCCCGCAGACAAAAAAAAAAAGAAAAAGCCTATCTTTTCATATCTGTAATCTGCAACCTAACAAAGAACTTAGCACATAGTAAATATAAACGCTCAATTATTACTCGAATGATCCAATCCTCCCGTTCTATGAAAGCCGACAGCACCTTTTCCATGTCTCTTATCTATTCTGTTCAGAATTATTTATACATATGAATAGGTTTGGATTCCTTATTTGGATTCCTTCAGGCCAGATGTGTTTTAGAATTCAGAATTTTTCAGATTTCAGGAAGGAAAGATGGTGCATAAAACGTGTTTTACATAGTAAGGAAAAGCTCCGATGATGCAACACTCTATAAACAAATACAGGATTTCTGTACTCAACTCCTTCCGGGGGTGAGAGATAAGACAGTTGTTTACACAACTGAAGTTCCAGCCAGGCTTTGCCATCAGTGAGTTGGGAAAAAAAAAAAACAAAAAAAAAAAAAACCCACCTTTCCATGTTTAGACTTTTTGGTTTCTGGAGTTGCTGAAGGAAGCAGATGTATTTAAATTTTCAGGAGCAGGCTACATAAAGCCTCTGATTCTTTACCTTTTTTATGCCTTCTCGTCATCTTTCATTTCCTCTGAATTTTAACTGTTGCTCAGAACAGAATGGGATCCAGACAGTTTATCAGAACAACTTTTCGCTGGCTTTAGAAATTAATAGTAATAAATATTTACAAGCTACACTGTATACTTATAAAAGGTTTTAGTGGTATCACACTGTTCCTGAATGTTTCACTCATATTAAATAGACAATATCCACACAACACATTAATGTTTTAAAAGAGGGAAAGGCACTAATTTCAGCCCTTTTTTAAAAAAAAAAAAAAAAGGTGGCATATGATCCCATCTAAGGTGACACATTCTACATGGCTTTTAGCACTTATTCAAAATACATGGAAAGAGGTTACTGTGTTGTAGACTATACTAGAAGAAAGCAATAAAAAAATTAATCTGCAGCTCTTTCTCAGACTGAAACCCAAGGTCAAATGGGAGAAGACGTATTATTATAAATGATCATAACACAGTAAGATAACCGTGACAAGCAACAAACTGTTCAAAGGAAATTCAGGGATTTATTTCTCTAGCTGATGTCCATCTGCACCTTTGCAACCTAATCAAAAAATCCCTAGGAAAGTAAAAACCCAAAGGATAACCTTTATTCTTTTTCTTTTTTTAAAGATTTTATCTATTTATTCCACAGAGAGAGAGCACAATCAGGGGGAGAGGCAAAGGGAGAAGCTGAGCAAGCAGCCCAACACCCTACTGGATCCCAGGACCCTGAGATCATGACCCAAGCAGAAAGCAGATGGTTAACCAGCTGAGACACCCAGGCGCCCAGGATAACCTTTATTCAAAAGGGTAAAATACCTGAAAGTCATAGCATCTTTGAAAAAGGTGTTCAAACATACCAAGGCTTTGAATTACATTTTAGAGTAATAAAAAAAAGACATAACAAGATCATTTGTCCTTGATATTATTATATTGTTACATATTATAATAATATTATTTTATAATTATGTAGTAATTATATATTATACATCATATAATACTATAATTTTAATAATGAAATAAGGAAATTATGCTTCTATCTTAATTTCTATCTATATAAAGAAGCACTATGTGTGGACCATAATGTTTTATACTTGGTAAACAAAACACTGTCTCCAGAGGTAGAATAAGAAGGTGCAGTAACCACTCCAAGATATGGCTCCCTCCCCCTAAGTTCCTCACCAAGATGCTGCTTCTGGCTTCTTCTTAGGCAGACCCAGGGCCTGCACCTCTCTGCTGTGTGCTCATAGCCTGCGAGAAAGGAAAGGACAGGCTCTCCAGCCTGTCTCCAGTCATCTCAGCCCAATGAGGCAGAGGCCACACTGGCCTTCACCCTCCTGCTCCTGGGTGACCAGGCATGACAGGCCTCGGGGGGAGGGGCAAACCTCAAAGGCACAGCTATGACTCCTCCTCCGCAGCCCAAACCAACCCTGACCCAGCATGGACACCACAACTCACCTAATTCTCCCTAGACCAACACTAATTTGGTTGTAAAAGACACTCCTTGGGGCACCTGGATGGTGCAGTCGGTTAAGCGCAGAGCTCTTGGCTTTGGCTCAGGTCATGATCTCAGGATCATTGGACCTCGCCCCATGTGGGGCTCCATGCTCAGCAGGGAGTCTGCTTGGGACTCTCTGTCACCCTCTGCCCCTCCCTGCCATTCTAAAATAAATTAATTAATTTAAAAAAAAAAAAAAAAGACTCTCCTTACTCTCCCCACCCTCAAACCACATGCTGCTCCAGAGATTTGGCGGTGGTGGTGTGTGGATGGCATGGTGGCGGACAGAAGGGAAAACGGGCAGTCCAAGATCTGTGGTTAAAACGCATCTCCTAGGCCACTAAGCCAAAAGTCCTTGGTTCTGAGATTTGCACAGTCACCTGTGCAACTTCAGGGCCACCCGAGACCAGCCAAAGTGAGCTGAGGAGCTTCAGCCTAGTCTCTGCAACCAGTTCTGGCCCGGCAAGACATGAACCAGGCTGAGACAACTAAGAGCAATTTAAAATACAAAATATTTACGGCCTCCTGGGTGGCTCAGTCGGTTGAGCACCTGACTCTTGATTTCAGCTCAGGTCATGATCTCAGGGTTCTGGGATCAAGCCCCACTTCTAGCTCCTCACCTGGCAAGAAATCTGGTTGAGGATTTCTCTCTCTTCCCCCTTCCCCAGCTTGCACACGTACGCTTTCTCTCTCTCTCAAATAAACAAATAAATCCATAAAATGCCAAATATTTGGTACTGAAGTGTTGAACAAAATATTTTTAAAACTGTTCATGAAAAAAAATGCTATCTAGTCCCTAAATCAAAGCACTCAATCATCAATTTCATGTCATTAAGAAACAAGATGTAAAAATAATGAATACTGTTATGCTGAAAAAATAAAAAATTATTAAAAAAAAAAAAAAAAAAGAAAGAAACAAGATGTAAAGATGCCAACACAGAGTTGTTCTCTAAGATGCCATAAGACCAGAGGCCTGGACAGCTGCTACTGCTGCCATCAGTGACACAAAGCCTGGGAGAAAACAACAGCCCAAAGTGAAAACAGTTATAACACCAGTGAGAACCAAGTAACTGACAGGCAGATGACCAAAGGGAACAGTGAACCCTTTCAGAGAAAGCTTTCAGACCCCATGTGACCATAAGCTTCAATAACCAAGGCGGTACAGAAGAGATGTAAGCCAAGCCAAAGCCACCAGACATATCAATAATAAGTAGTTATTAACAGAATATTGATGTTCCCATTTCTCCAGTGGAAATGTGAGGAAAAACCCTTCTAAGTTAACTGAAGGTCACTTGTAAAGGGAAGCACATTTTCTAACACTGCCTCCAATGAAAGTGTCACCAAGATAAGGGGGAAAATCTGAGTTAGCTACCAACACTAAACTGGAGATCACTCTCTTTGCCATGAGGGAATCACACGTACGCTGTGTCAATCCCTACAGGGCCCTGGTTGCCACCTGTGATAGACACACAGTTCCAGCACCTTCTGACTCTTAGAGATGTCATTCCTCTCCTCAACCAAGAACTTCAAAAAGCCTGTGCTTTATATTTGTCCCTCAACATCTACATTCATCCCTAGGGAAAAAGTTGACTTCCATCATGGAAAGATAGAAAGAAAAAAAGAAGCAGAAAGAAAGGCACATGATAACACTTGCACATAGCATTAATCTATGAAATTCCTGAGAAAAAAATTAGACGCTTTGAAATTGGGGGATTAAATACCTATTAATGTTTCTGCCTTACCACCCCCGCCATTTTTTGAGTTAACTTCCTAGAAGCATAGTGTCTCCAGAAGAACAAACATCAGAATGTGAGCAGTGGGTAGTGGAATTAGATCATTATTTTCTTCTTCATACCTTTAACTATCCAATTTCAGGTCATCAACACACAGTGCTTAATAGAAACCACAATTGTCAATTAGAAAAAAGGTGGTTAACATTGATGCAGAATCAGTTTAACAAAACCTCAAAATGTTTTTCTAGGAATATGTAACAAACAGAAGACTATTTCAAAAAGTTTCAGTCAATTGAGAGATTGTATTTTAATTTTCTGCTCTAAGTAAGCATTTATAGTGATCATTAGTTGTAGTGGGGAGTAAAACACATGGATTTCCAAGGCACTTGAAAAGGCAGTCTTAAGTAGCAATCTGAAAATTAAGGTGATAATCAAAATTATTAATGTTTTGGGATAAAGAAAACAATTTTGAGAGCATCAAAGTACAATGACTTAAAACTATGTCATCTGACCTGATGAATTTGCTTTCTGTAAAAGGGACGTTTAAAAATTAAAGACGCACAGAGCTACCACGAACGTTTCTAAGTACGAATTTCAGGTATTATAATGAAATCTTTAAAAGAAGTATTTTCATTTTAATGGATTCTTTTACATCCCCGAAATACACCGTCTTCTGAGTGCCCTGAAACCTGGTGTTTCACATGAAGGCAGGATTGACCCACCTTCAAAGAGACAGGCTTTGATAAGAAGGATACCTTCTCTCTGTTTCCTAAGAGCAACCTCAGAACAGTGTAAAGTCAGGGACAGGACTTACTCCACTTGGCTGCCGTGTGTCCACCTTTAGTGATATGCCACTCAAATACGGCATTGACCTTCTTCGCCACCTCATGCCCGATATCCTTAAGGCGGCGACCTATTTCCTCAAAGACCAGAGTACTCTGGAGCTCCTTGCCCTAGCAAAAAGAAAAAATTTATGCACTTCGAGCATCACTGTGTCATGTGGGTACTATGCCATGCATTGTGTATGACTCAAGGGGAAAAAATGATTACAAAATATGTATGTGCAATAAAGTGATTTTTTAAAAATCTGCATTAAAATAAGGCAAACTCATTTTTTTCACACCAGGCTCCTTTCACTCTTCCCTTATGTTTATTGATGTCATCCACGACCTCAGTCTTAGTGAGAGGATTTTACTTTCATCAGCATTCAGAAATAATATTTGAAAAGTACCCTAGGAGCTAGACAACCTGTGTCCTAACTAACTTGAGAAGGAAGATACTAAACAAATCAATCAACCTCTGTGATCTCATTTCTTTCTTTGTAAAATGGGATTAAGTTAAGGGCAGCCTGCAACTCCTTGTAGCTCTAACACTTCTGAAGTTTTTGATCTTAGATTCTTCTTCTTTTTTTTTTTTTTTTTAAAGATTTTATTTATTTATTTGTCATAGAGAGAGAAGCGAGAGTGAGCACAGGCAGACAGAGTGGCAGGCAGAGGCAGAGGGAGAAGCAGGCTCGCTGCCAAGCAAGGAGCCCGATGTGGGACTCGATTCCAGGACGCTGGGATCATGACCTGAGCCGAAGGCAGCTGCTTAACCAACTGAGCCACCCGGGCGTCCCTTGATCTTAGATTCTTCTTAAAAGGGATCTTAATATTCAGGCTTTAGGTGATGATGTAGCTTACAACAGAAAATTAAAGATCATGGGTCTGAGAACCTCAATATTACAAGGCTACTATTCTGAAGATCAAGAATATAAACATTTGTATTAAAAGCCTCTATTAAGAAAGGATAACAGAAATGTTTTAATAAATAATACAAGCTATTGCTTTTATATTTGCATACACAGATTTACACAAATCTTTAAATCAAGCAAAGGTACAGGGATATTTAACTTTTGCCTCTATTTTTCTCCAGAATATTGTTAGTTTAAGATTTCTCATTAAACGACCGGGACGCCTGCGTGGCTCAGTTGGTCAAGCATCTGCCTTCAGCTCAGATCATGCTCCCGGGGTCCTGGGATAGAGTCCCACTTTGGGATCCTTGCTCAGTGGGGAGCTTGCTTCTCCCTCTGCCCCTAACCCTGCTTGTGCACACTCTTTCTCTCTCTGACAAATAAATAAAATCTTTAAAAATTAAAAAAAAAAAAGATTTCTCATTAAACGACTGATTCAGTTACTCTAAAACTAGAAAAATCAATTATTTTCTCTTGAGAGGCACCTCAGTATCTTCCTTAAAAAAAAAGTTAAAGAAATTCCTAAACTGTCAAATATTCCTTTTACTTGAAGCAGTTTTGGATTAACGTCCTTCAAGAATTAAAAATCTTTCAAAGCTCTTACTTGTCTAAAGCAGCCTAAACATTCTAAAAGTAATCTTAGAGACCTGGATGGCTCAGTTGTTAAGCATCTGCCTTTGGCTCGGGCCATGCTCCCAGGGTCCTGAGATCCAGCCCTGCAGCCGGCTCCCTACTCAGAAGGAAGCCTGCTTCTCCCTCTCCCACTCCCCCTTGCTTGTGTTCCCTCTCTCACTGTTTCTCCCTCTGTGTCAAATAAATAAAATCTTTAAAAATAAATAAAATAAAATAAAAGTAATCTTAACTGAAATTCATCAATCAGGAAATGACTTGGCTACCAGTTTCTATAACCCACCTCAGAGGGTGTCTTCACTGAAGTATCAGATTTTGGCAAGAGATCCACATACGCATTTGAAATGACGATGTCTCCGGTTTCTTGGACCTTAAAAGAGATGTAAGAGGGAAAAAAACCAATTCACTCTGATGATTCCAACGAAAACATAGTATCATTGCAAAATTGTATACAGTCATTTAAAAGAAAACAGCAATTTTTCATCATCATCATAAGAAAATAAGAATCCAAATTAAATCATGTTTATAAATTAAATGTCAAGATGAACAAACACAAAGGTTTGCTGTTTTAATACAACTGTTATTAACCCTAACTGTCGAATCCACTGGCACCCTTTTAAAAAATACCTATGACCAGGTCCCATCTCCCAAATTCTAATTTAAATGGCCTGGGGCAGATCCTTGGCATTGGTATTTGGGGAAATTACTTTTTAAACCTAAGTGTGTCTCATGGGGAGCTAGGGCAAGGAGTGTTGAATTCTAATAAGTAGTACAATGCATGGCATAGTACCCACATGACACAGTGATGCTGGAAGTGCATTTGTTCTATTCAGAGAGAATAAAATCTGCTGGAACAGACCACAGTGATCCTTTTTAAGCAATAACTCTAGCTCTTATTTCAAATAGGAAGGGTACACAGCATAAACTAAATGCTTAAATAGACTTTCATCAAAACACTCATGAAAGGAACTCAAATTCGAATCCCTAATCCTTCATCTAAAATTATTCCAATGGCTCCTCTTTCATAAAATTATGGTGTTGCTACCAATGGGCAGGACTGGGTCTAAAAATTAAGGAACCATTTATAAAAACGGATTTTTAACAACTGAGATCATTCTCCCTTGACCACTTGCCATCGTACTTCAGAAGAAAGATCTTTCAAACAATTTGTTCATTTTATCTCTAATTATATACAGTGCAAAGCATGGAAAGAGCCAATTTATGAACAAAATACACTTTAGTAAATTACTTTCCTGTAACCAAGCCAAGCATGTCATTTTGGAACATTAGTTTAAAATGTTTCTTAAAATACAACATGAAGGAAGGAGGGAAGGAAGGAAAGAAGAAGGATTCCCATATAAAATAGGAAAGAATACCTCTGGGGAAATCGGAAGGGGAGGTGAACAATGAGAGACTAGGGACTCTGAAAAACAATCTGAAGGGTTTGAAGAGGTGGGGGGGGTGGGAGGTTGGGGGAACGAGGTGGGGGGGGTGGGAGGTTGGGGGAACGAGGTGGTGGGTATTAGAGAGGGCACGGACTGCATGGAGCACTGGGTGTGGTACAAAAACAATGAATACTGTTATGCTGGAAAAAAAAAAAAAGAATACCTCTGATCACTGGGAGGGAAAGGTGAATACAGAGAAATGATAGGAAGATATGCTTAGAATTTATCAAAATGGCAAGAAGGAATTCTATTTAGATATTAAATTCTTTCTCAGCCCTTTAAGTCTGTATCCATGGAGATTATTTCTATGCTGTTCATTACTGCAACTTAGGAAAATAAAAACCTGTAATGTGGTCATGGACCTTACCGCTTATAGATTTCATTACCTTACTCAAAAAATAAAACTTACTCAAAATAATTAGAAAATAGGAAGGCTCCAGAAGAGGTGGCACAAACATTAACCACAAGAGGATTTCAGAAAAAGTCCATTTGTGAGTCTGTGGGGGTAGGAAAAGGGGAGTGAGCCATAAGGGGCTGCCTCTGAGGGCAAGGGAGAGCTTGAAAGGAAGCCGAGAAGACAGGAGGCCCCGGGCAATGAAGGGTATACACAAATTAAGCAGGAACGGGGACACTGCAAGCCGCAGGAAATCATGAGGAGTAAGGCAGCCACAGAGAGCTGAGTTCTGCAAAGTTATTTCTTGACAAAAGAAACTGCGATACAGTAAGAAGAGCAAGGGCTCTGAGACTGGGGCTTCAAGCCAGGAAGACCTGGGTGTGTCTCCCAGTTTGACCACTTTCTGTGTGATCGTGAGCAAGTATTTAGATTTTCTTTTAGTGAATGGAGAGTTCTTGGGCATATTAGAAATAATGGTATAGCCTGCTCAGAGTATTAAATAGCTACTATTATTATTCATGGCGGTGTCTATACTGCTCAACACACATCATCTGATTTTTAACAAGTACAGAATGATGGGCCAAAAAAGTACCAGTCTGGTCAACCATGTTAACAACAATTATCTTTAAAAAGCTTACCAAAAAAGGGGTGATTGCCTGTCCTTTTAGTATTTTACTGGAACACCACTAATAGCCTCACCCAAACATCACCTAGCTCTTTATAGGGAGGCATACTTATTTTTTGTCTTGTCACCTGCTCTTAATTAGGCCCAACCTCTGTGACAAAAGGTATTAATTTCTGGATTTTGTTATGATCAAGATGCACATGATTTCTGTCCAGAAAGGACAAAGGGTATGGTTTTACTTTTTCTGTAGGACATTAATTAGTTATACCTCTAACTCAGCAAGATTATTTGAGAGCAGCTCCTGTTGGACCAGGCAAACACTGTTGCTCTAATTCTCTTGTGAACCAGCTTTATCATCTTGCCAGTTCCCTCATTAAGCAATTAAACAGAGTTCTGTCGTATTTTCATTCTACATCCATGTGAGAGTCATGCCTTTAATATTCTGAAGATTATATTTTGACAACAGTTTGATTGACTGGTTGAGCCAAAAAGACAGCATTGGTTGGGTTTTCCAAATAGCTGTGCCACTCCTACATACAGGCACCAACGTAGTAAGAAAGTAAAACAAAATAGAAAAGAAGGTACATAGGCATCTTATTTTCAATTAAAAGTTACCACTGATTAAAAAAAAAAAACCCTTCTAGGTTTTCCATCATACCCACAGCACTCATGGAAAGACTGCTAGAGCACAGACCGAGGTTCCAGGGGGTGGGGAAGCTGGTAACAAAACAAGGAACCTCTAACAGCATGACTCATACCTTGGTTTGGAAATGGATTCTGTTTCCTTCCTTCCACATCTCAGTTTGTAGAGTCTGTCCTGGATACACTGGTTTTGCGAAACGAACCTTGAAAAGAAATGAGTTCAGGGGTTACACGTGTTTCAGAATGAAACCTTCCTGTTTGTGGGGAAAGAAATTTAGATGGACGTTAGAGAACACAGAAGGAAGAAAAGAGAGGTTTAAATACATTTCAGTTCATAAAGGAACACAAATAGAAGTATAATTAAAATTAGACAATGGATACAGTTTGTATTAAGCTAGTTTATCTTCCAAAATAAAGAGTCCATAAATAGTCTTTAATCTTGACGAAGAAACAGAAGCATCATCGTGAGAAGGAGAGTGATACAGGTACCCCCAGAACAAGGTAAAGGATGGGGTCCACAGTAGCACCCCATGAGCCTGGGAAGGAGATCTGGGGGGCGTGCGGGACAAATGAACACCACTTCTTATCTCCTCACTTCTATACCACTGTATTTGTTCTGTGTACATCGGACAGCATAATCATACAGGTAGTTATAACAAAATGAAAAGCATGAAAATAACCAGTGTTCTTACAGGCAGCACATCAGAAAATGCATTTTCACTGCTATGGAGCACAAATCGATAAAAGCTTCTGGAGCTCCTGACACTGTCTTAAACTTTGTTTTCAGGGTCTGCCTTTTGACGTACACCTCTGCAAAGGTACTGTGTGCAGAGCTAGGGGGTTTTTTGGTAAGTTATAAAGGATGAAAATGTGCAAATCAGTAAGCAGCCATCAAGCTGACATAGGTGTACGTTTATGAGAGTTCTAACACAGTCACTTAACATTCTTCATTAAGTTAGGGCAAATTACACAAAAGTGAAAAAAATTTTTTAAGATAAATCTCAAGTTTCTATTAGTGCATATACGCTGACATGTGTATGCTGTTGAGATTACAATTGCATACGATATCCCTCATAGTGCAAGCGTGAGAGATATTTGCAGCTACAATAGGAACACGTGCTCACTGCCAAGTCAGTGAAATAAAAGAAACGTATATAGTTTCAGTACACTACCTATATTAAATAAAGTCACTAAAACTCCTTTTCTTTTCTAAAAATAAAAAATGAACTCAAGTTCAAATTATACAATAATAATAAAAAAATTACACAATAATACAGGTATACCTTAATTGCCTTGAATCTCGACACATCATTATCTGCAAACTGCTTTAAAACATGCCTGGCAGAAAATCCAAATGTACATAATCCATGTAATATGGGCTTGTCAAAACCTAAATAAAAGAGAATTTGGTTAGACAGAGGCACATTTCCTGTTTAAAAGCCAAGGATAGCTAATTCAGGATTTCAAACAGCACTCAGATGAATTATACTATCTATTTTAAGCAAGGTGGAAAAGAGTTTGTAAAAAATACTTCCGGGGTGAAACTATGAAATAAACTGAGAAGAAACAAGAAAAGAACGCATGTTGGAGAGGTGGAACAAAAAGAACTGTTCTGGGGCTGTAACCTTGAACTCCTGCACACTGGTTTCAGTACCAGACGATCCTTCCCTCACCTCTCAGTCCCTCGCTCTCTCCTCCAACATCCTTGCCTGTCAGGGTAACTCAGACACGCACCCACATGATCCCACTGAAACCCTGAGCTCACTTCCATCCTCCACCATCCGAATTATAAACTCCAAGCATACCCTCCTCTGAACACTACATCCTGCCCTTCCCAGTGTTTGGCATAAATGTGTTAGGAGAGGCCTATTTTTAAAATATTACTCAAACTAGCTCTCCTAAGTAGCAATGTATCTCAGATGATGGAGCTAGTGGTTTTCATGGGTATGTACCATGAGCAACTCACCTGCGAAAGCAGCGAAGTTAGGATCAATGTGTAAGGGATTCCAGTCGCCGCTGAGGCGGTACAAAGCAGCCTGCGGAGAAGAAATTATAAAAGTAACAAGCTATTCTCAGTAACTAGTTTCTAAGAACACATTAAAAGAAAAGCAGGATATATGGTCAGTTATTATATAAGAAACGTATTCTAATTGAAGCTCTGATTTAAAAAATAACATTTCTAACATAGAAAGAGGAGCTATAAATCAAATACATTTTGAAACACCTGCCACTGAAACCAGCTGGGGAGGAGGGAACCTGCCAGATAATGGGAAGGGGACAAACGAACTACATCTGGGTCAGGAGCAAGTCACGGAAACAACTCTGTCAATTTACTCTCATTAAAACACAATGAAGATAAGGTATGTATTTACAGCCTCTTCTAACCAAGCAAAATTTAGGCCAACTTTCTTAATGGGGTACTTTGAACTGAAGCCTGTAAACCAATACTAGACTAAATATCAAAGACGACCGCCGAGGGGCGCCTGGGTGGCTCAGTGGGTTAAAGCCTCTGCCTTAGGCTCAGGTTATGATCCCACGATCCTGGGATTGAACCCCACATCGGGCTGTGCACTAGCTGGGAAGTTAGCTTCCTCCTTTCTCTCTCTCTGTGCCTGCCTCTCTGCCTACTTGTGATCTCTCTCTGTCAAATAAATAGATAAAATCTTAAAAAAAAAAAAAAAAAAAAAAGACGACCACCGACTTTCACCGTCCTGGTACCCCAAATCCCAAGCATGAGCTCAGCCTTTAAGAAAACAGATGGAAAGGTTGTCAGAGAGATGAAATTTCTGCTTAGTCCAGATTTTCCTGTCACTTTTTCACTTTGATGAGGCAGGATGAGCAGCAAGATACAGAAAACAATAGGGAAAAAGGTGCCATAGCTCCCAGCATTTAACTTGTTTATTGTTCAAGCCAGAGAGTACTTTTCAGTACTGATGGGGAGAGACTCACCAAACAGCCAACAGTAAGTATTCCAAGTATCTCTATGGGATCTGCCTCAGTATGCCTGCCCTTTTCCATCAGTTGCTACCTCAGGCTTTTCAATACTACTGAAATGCTGCACAAAGACTCATCATGCCAGCATATATGACTTTCTTAACTACCAGATTCTTATTATTTTTAATTATTGATTATTCTTTTTTAATACATTTCATTTCTAGAAAACATTTTCCGTAAGGTATAGGAAAATGCCATTTCTTTTTAAATATGCTTTGTACGGTTTTAATAAGCTCTTTCTCCTCTCTATCACTCCATGTAATAGTTCTATAAATGATTCATTTTCTCAATGACTCAACATTGTTCCCTTTATATGACCTTCTAAAAATAACTAAATACAAATCAATAATTATCGTAGTGTAAGATATCGTATAGTTGCAAGATTCTGTGTAATATGTTAGCAGATTAAGTGATCATTTTAAAAAAGCATTTTGCAAACAACAAAACATTAGGCAAATATGCAGGACTGTGTTGTATAGAAATGAAAACAAAGATACATTTCAGAACCTGAAGAGCAAGCTGTCAAACATGATGGACCACGGGTTTTGACACCGCACAGACCTGGGTTCAGATCCAGCTCTGCCATTAATGGGCACATTTCCTTAAACACCCTGAGCCTCCATTTCCTCATTTAAAAAACTGAGAGGTAATACACCTCTTACAAAGCATTATCATTGATAAATATTTATACCTCAACAAATGTGAGCTATTATTATTTTAAAAGACATTAACAACAGTATGTGGGCTGAAAGAAAGCCAGGCTCAAAGTAGGTGAGTATATGCTTTATTCGTTGTCTTACCGAGGACTATACCCTGGGAAAAAGTCTTTCAGATTGCTCTGAAGAACTGTCCCAAAGCTTGTCAGCTACAGGGGATCATATATACAAAAGGGGGAGAAGGAACACGTGCTTGCCAGCATTTCTCTGAACACTTGCATGTCACAAGGTATAATTTGTTACAAATGTAAAAATTAAGGTTTTCTGATTTCTAAGCAGATACGAGAAAGACCCTGCGGTCATCTTAATACATGATGTTTCTATATATCTGACTGTTTAAAAATACTGCTTGCATGTCTCAGTTTAACTGGTTTTCTGGTTCCTCCTTTTTATTTCTCCTTTATTTCTCCTTGAGGTCACCTGAGATGGTCACAGGAGGCTGACATCAGTCACCTAAGGCAGTGTTTGTGTACAAGGATATGACAACCAAGTTTTAAGATTAGTACCAGGGGTGTCTGGGTGGCTCAATGGGTTAAGCCTCTGCCTTCAGCTCAGGTTATGATCTCAGTGTCCTGGGATCGAGCCCCGCATCAGGCTCTCTGCTCAGTGGGGAGCCTGCTTCCCTCTCTCTCTGCCTGCCTCTCTGCCTACTTGTGATCTCTCTGTCAAATAAAAAAATAAAATCTTAAAAAAAAAAAAAAGATTAGTACCAGTACTCTGACCCCACAGATATCCTTCCTATAAATGAATAACAACTAATTCTCCTTAAAAATCCTATTAAAGGAATATGAAAATTTTCACATTATTTCAATGATAGTACTGCTTTCTATAGATGGCAGAGAAAGCAAAGATAGAACAGAGCCATCATGAGACATGACTAAAGTCAAGGGACTGGATGTTTTACTAAATTCAATCATAAATGCCAAATAACCGTTTTCCAAATAATAAGGAACACCGTCAAGGCTTACTTTCTGAATATTTGGACACTCATATTTCAACTTTCAGAAGGAAAGCTGAAATCTTGTTTTATGTTTCATCTCTGTCTAGATACAAAAATCACTAAAACTCACAAACACACACAACTCAGAGAAACAGCTATAAATTGCCTTACTTGTATATTATATGTGAGTGGGAGGATCCTCAACATACCAGTAAATTAGTTCTTAATTTTATTTTTAAAAATTGTATCATGAAGCTAAACTAAATGCTAAATCAAAACGCTCAGAAATGTGTACTTGTCAAATCCACACATGTTCCAAAAAAGCATACAGATCACCACGAAGAACAAATAAAACTGCACAGATCCCAAGACTACAGACAGTGTAACTGAAGACGGAGAACTCTGCGAACTTCAAACTGCTGTAAGCAGAAAAATAAACACCAATTTCCAGCAGAGCTACCCTCTGAGCATCCTCTCAAAGCTACTAGAGAGAGCGGTGGAGGCAACCAGGGGAGCACAGAAGCAGTATGGAAGAGAGGAGAGGAAAAGAAAGAAAAATCACTTCCAGAAAGTCCCCCTTGAGGAAAAAAAAAAAGGTACTGAGGAGAATTCTGAAAGATGAGAGCACTGACTACAAAGAAAAGAATTAGAAGTGCATCAGCCTCCAAATGGCAGTCCAGAAAGGCAACATTTCTGGGGGAGAAGAGGATAAAACAAAGAAGTCCCCCTTCAAGACTAGATAATGTAGGGGAAAAGCAGCAAGATAGGAAATTTAAGATACAGAGAACTAGAAAAATTTTATTAGTAAAACAGCTCCTGACACTGTCCCACTCCAAAAAGCCATCTCTCAAAGAAAACACACTCTGCCACCGATGACAGAAGTGGGCAATCCTGAATTCCTTAACGAGATGATCTCGTAAACCATCACAAACTACTCATCTTGCTCATAAACTGCAAACAGGTAAGCAGCCTCCATCTGTAGGAAGCTACCATAAGACTAAAAGAGGAAGTAAGAACCAAAACATTACAATAAATGAAATTTCCCCAAACAAAACAACTACTAAAACAGAAGAAAACTCTAACACAACATTCAAGCATTTGGGGATGTGAAAGAAACACCATGAATCTAAAACTCAAAAACTAAGAATATCAAATGACAACAAACATGAAGGAATGAAGTAAGACAGAATTAAACTCAGGAAAGAAAAGGAAGAGGAGGCATTCTATCAGTAATGAAGACTAAATTAGAAGATGCGTACGGGCTCCTGGGTGGCTCAGTCAGTTAAAAATCTCTCTCTTTGATTTTGGCTCAGGTCATGATCTCAGGGAGCCCGCATGGGCCTCCACCCTCAGTGGGGAGTCTGCTTGAGATTGTCTCTCTCCCCCTCTGACTCCGCCCCTGCCCTGCCTCAAATAAATAAAATCTTTTAAAAAATTACAAGATGCCTCGAGGAGAACATATTCAAATCAAAATTTAATAAGGGGCATAAAAGAAAGGGAGGGAAAAAAACCAAGAGAATAGAAATGAGACCAAGAGAGAAGAAAAAAGGCAGAGACAAGTGGCTAAAAGAAGACAGAATAAGATCCAACACACATAAAATTAAAGTAATTAAATAAGAAAAACAAAATAATGAATGAGAACTACTATTTAAAATTATAATCCTAGAAAACTTGCTGAAAAGAAAAGAAGATGTAAATATACCTGTTCAAAAGACCTCCCAGCGGCATGGGGAAATTGACCAGGAATAGGCAACAATGAGACACAGCACAGTTAAACTATTAGGCTTTAAAGATAAAGAAAAGTAGCAGCACCTGGGAGATTCCATCAGTTGAGCATCCAATTCTTGATTTTAGGTCATGATCTCGGGGTCATGAGATGGAGCGCTACATCAGACTATGCACTGAGCGTGGAGCCTGCTTGGGATTCTCTCTCTCTCCACCCTCCCCCATTGCCTGCACACTCACTTGCTCTCTCAAAAAAAAAAAAAAGATAAAAAGATAAAGAAAAATATCCTAAGGGCTTCAAGGATAAAGACCAAGTAACTTAGAGAAAGATAATTAGCCTGGCATCAAAATTGTCAAAAGCCACATATGAAAGCAAAGTAACAATGGAACACCATTTCTGAGAAACTCAAGACTTCATATCCTTAAGACCTCATATCCAACCAAGTTGTTCTTCAAGAATCTAAGGTATAGAAAAACAGTTTTAAATACACAGGAACCAAAGGAACACAATACACGTGAGCCCTTCTTGGGGAACGTTCCACAGCAGGAGCTTTATCCACAGGGAGGTGACAGGGCAACACTTAGCAAAAGGAATGATACACTCATTTGCAAATCTAAGACTAAAACAAAGATGGGGACAACAGCAGAAGAAGACTATATACGTGTTAAATGTTCTGAAAAAGTAAAATTAATGCAGCTCAAAAAATGGGAAAAAGGGAGAAGAGAAACAAGAAAATAAAAGAGGCTCTTTAACTGTAACACAGGAAACAGGCAGAAAACAAAAGACAACGATAAAAACTGGAAAACCATAGAGTAATAAGCAAGAAAAAAAGGCACAAAGGGTATATAAAAAGGTGTGTACCAAAGAGAAAGTTTATGAATTCCACTTGTGGCCATGAAAAAATATCCCTTCTACTGTCAAAAACTAGGAAAAAGAGGGACGCCTGGGTGGCTCAGTTGGTTAAGCATCTGCCTTCGGCTCAGGTCATGATCCCAGCGTCCTGGGATCAAGTCCCACATTGGCTCCTTGCTTGGCAGGGAGCCTGCTTCTCCCTCTGCCTGCACTCGCTCTCTCTCTCTCTCTCATTCTGACAAATAAAATCTTAAAAAGAAAAAAAAACTAGGAAAAAGAAAAATTTTACATGGAGGAGGGAGGCACTGTTCTTCGACATTGCAGAGCAATGTCTTGATAGATTGTCTTGTGTCTTGATAGAAGAGACACAAACAAGAGATCACAGCTCTTTGCTAGACAACACTTTCCAGACTGCAGGGCAAAGAAGGAGAGCCAAGCAGAGCAAAACAATCTCAACAAGTTAAAGAGAAAAAGATCAGAGCTCTGGGAGACTGTGCAACTGGAATGTGACTGCAAGGGAGAGGGGAAAGCTACACAGAAGAGAGTGCCAGAAATCTGAAGAGAGGTTGGTTCCCTTGAGGGCTACAGAGAAAGGCCCTTCATGTGATGAGCCATCACATGAAGCAAGAGCCCTTGTGGGGTTTAGAGGCACTCCAGGCAGAAGTCAGCACGAAGACCTAAACTTACCTAAGACCTTCAACCTCCTGGCCCGGCCACCATAGAACAGCTACATGAGTGAAGGAAGAAGGAATACCCACACAGGATCGTAAAAAAACAAACAAAAAAGGTGCTACTTATAATACACCTGGTAATTTAATAAAAAATAATTTAATGCACCGTATAACCAATATACCCAAGAATAACTTTATTTGATAATACTAGTGCGTAATTTTAGAATAGTGGTATAAAATATGTATCTGGGGAAAATAGGTATTTGTTTTCATTCTCCCCGGCTGTAAAGCCTGACATCTAATATCTATTTATTCTTCATCTTTCTAGATTACTAAGGATGCATTTGCTACTTAATAATTATGAAAAGCTACAAAGGACACCTGGTAATGTCATACCAGTTTGAAGATGAAGAAATGCTCCCAAAGACACAATAAAGAGACTGTTCCAGAAGTGATATGGGAAGAGCTAAAGATACGGTTGCCAGTTTCCTTAGTGACCAAAAAATTACTGATTTAATGTACACACCCAGCACAGAGTTGAAGCTATAATGACATAATCTCTTCCTTACTTCCACTTCTCCTTCCCAACCTGCCCAACCACAACCACCTCCCACTACTGTCTCATGTGGTCACTCCCATTCTCACCCCTCGTACAGCCTCACGCTCTCCTCCTCTCTTATAGTTAGCTCTCGTTACTTATCCCCGGCCCAGCAAACTGCAAGCCCTACATCTCTGGTGCAGAGAGAAGAGCTACACCATGGTAGCCCAGCTAAGTGCCAGCTTTCCTACCAGAACCTTCCGAACATCATTCCCTAATGAGTATCCCTTCTCGGAATGTCTACAGCACTTACATACCAATTCAAAGCCCATGTTCAATCATTCATTGCTTGCAACAGGTGCCCTAGTTATTCCGACATTTACATCCTGAGTATCCAAGTGTCCTTTCATCTCCTTGACCACCGATCCCATTTCTTCCACTTGATCTGGCTCCAATGGCACCAATTCGGTTTAAAACAGCCCTAAATCCCTTTAATTTTATGCAAAGTTTTATGAAAAATGGTTTTTGAAGAAACAGAATGTGGCTTTCATCATATTCTCAAATGACCACAGAAGACAAAATGCTGTCAAATAATGAATGGGTGCCCATTATTTATACAAAAAATATTTGTTAACTTAAAGACTGTCCTTCATCACACAGCAAGAGTCAACTCTGCTGAACACTAATGAAAAGTTCTACTTCTCTGAAAGAGGCTAAAAAAAAAAAAAAAAAAAAAACTCTCGACTTACCGTGTATAGAAATTCAAGCCTTGGAAACTACTCCGCTTTTCTTATCTAAAGCAGATTCCTTTTATAATTTCAGTAACCCAAGAATAATAAAGAAGCACTGTTGGGTTTTCTGAACCATGAAACCACCAAGCCTTTTCTGTCCTTTTAGTGCCTTAATAAAATTAATTTCACTATGGGGCTTTAATTAAACATAAATATGGGTGCATTCTTAAGAAATTGATAAGAAACAGGGACGGAAAAAATACCAAAAGGCAAAAACTAATCTCAGGAAAAAAAAAAGTGTCCTTTCCGTCACCTGATTCCACAGTGCAGAAAAAAATACCAATCTTAATTCTTTCTGGCTCATGAAATTAGATTTCTATTTGCCTGCAAACATAAATCCTGCAGAAGTTCTTGTATCAAGCGTATCAAAATTAGCATAAAAAACCACATAAACTTATGAATAATTTGCCATCCTTACTGATGCTCCCTCACAGAGGACCGTCAGAGTGTGATGTATTCTGTTCTGTACCTGCATGCTTTGTCTTCTGGCCACTGCCAGGAAGACTCTCTGGGGACTCACACAAACAAAGTGGGATTTCTCATCTTTACAGTTACCTTTTGTTTCATAAATCAGTCCTCGCATGCTCACAGACTCTGTCTACTGATTTTATCTCCTCCATCGGAAAACGAATTATTCATGCCAAACAAAAGAGATTAAGCCAGCCACCCTTCCTAAAATGCTGTATTTTTGCCTATCCACTAAAACTGGCTTAAAATAATCTGTTTTCAAGCAATGCAGCTTGATTTTCTTTCCGGAAAGAGAAAAATGTGATGAAAATTTGCCTTTTAGTTCTTTTTATCCTGCTTGCCAAGGACTTAATGAAACTCTTCACTTCTGGGCTAGGCAGTCTCTTTAAGCCCTGGCCAACAAAGCAAACAGGGAAAATACAATCTTACCTGATTAAGAGAGGTGGTGTCTCTAAGCACGGCATCGGGAGGTCTATTAGGCACGGGTACAGCTACCTGAAATCAAAACACATCACATGTTAAATACTAACAAAGTAAGAGTTACTCTTAAATACTAATAAAGCAAGAGTTACTCTCTTTACTCAAATGGGTATATTTGATGAACAACCCTGCTTCAGTGTAATAAAATTGGCAAGTTAGATAAAAAAGCTTTTAAAAATATTTCCTGCTCAGGAAATAACATTTAAAATGTCCTAACTGCTAGCCTCATCTGTGTGGTGATTTCCCTGAAATGACTCTATTTAATGAAAGGAATTATACAACCGGATCCATTCTCTAGGTCAGAAGGGAGAAAGAGGTGAAGACTGTTTTCCCAGGGCAAAAGGTGATAATAACTACAAGAATTAGACAAACAACTCACGCCTATATTGATTTCATCTTTAAATGTACTTTACTAAGGGTTCGGGTCTCTCAGTCAGCTGTGATCCTTGGATGTGTGGATTAACATTCTTCATCAAAGTATTCCTTCCATCATTTTGCCAGTTTCTTCCTCTCTCTCCTCTCCCACTTGAACTCCCACTACACACACGTTGCTGTACTGGAGGTATCCTGCATTTCCCTGAAGTTCTTCATTCTTTTTCTTTTCTTCCACTTTCTTCTCTTTTATTCTTGAGACTAATGTAGGTAGGTAGGTAGGTAGACAGATGGACAAAGAGAGAATCAGATCTTCAAATTTTCTGGTTCCTTCTTCTGAGAGTTCAATTCTACTTTTGAGCACTCTAGAAAATCCTTCCTTTCCTTCATTGTACTTTCAGCTCTGGGACTTGTTTTGTTTCCACTACCTGATTTCTCTTTCTTGATTTTCTCTCTTGGTGGAGTCACTGCATCGCACATGATTTCCTTCAACATGCTCTCTTTTAGGTCTCTGAACACATTTGGAATAGCTGCTTAGAAGTCCTCGTCTGTGAAGACCTCTCAAAGGCAGTTTCTATGGACCGTTTTGTTCTGGTTTTATTTTCCTGTCTCTGGATCATGTGCTCCTATTTCTTGCATGTCTTGTAATTTTCTGTTGATGACTGGACATTTTAGATGACTTGTTAGGGCAACTCCGGACACTGACCTCCTTTCTCATCGGCAGGCTTGCAGTCACTGTTAATTTATTTATCTGTGTAGTGCCTTGACTAGACTGTTCTGGCTAGGTCTCCGCCCTCTGCTGGTGCTCCTGAGAGATGAAGCTTAGGGCAAGAACGCAGTCACCCTGGAGGAGAGCAGTGTTAGTGGGGCTCTCTGTGACTGTCTCCCTCGTTGAGGATCATACCCAACCATTAGCTCCACAAAGTGCTGGATGATTGCTCTAATATTTTCAACAGTGCCATGGGGCATAAATTGCTCTAAAGTCAGGCCTCCTTACAGGGCTAGCCTCTGAAGCCCAGCTTTGAGGTTTGTTACGATCCCCTGAGGGGTCTCCTTAGCGGTCTCTCCATGGTTCTCTCTAGTAAACTTCCAGTTGGGCTAGTTGTTAGCTTCCTGCTCTCATGGAGCTGCCAGACTCCGCCTGATACATGTTTACCACAAACATAACCTAGTTTTCTGTGGGCACCCTTACTTTTGAATTTCCAAATACTCTGTTCCATGATGAATCAGTTTCCTTGGGAAGCATTTCTTCGATCTCTTACCATGACAACCTGCCATACCTCCGGGCAAAACTGCTCCTCCACTGCAGTCAGGGGAGGGGCAAGGAGATTGGCCCACTTACTGCCAAGTGACAGCCTCACTTTATAACAAGTGGGGTTGGCAGGGCCAGTGGCTAGTGGTCTCCCAGCCTTCCTCTTCCAGCATCAAATCGTCACCCTATGAGCAAGCTGGGGCAAGAGGGAGTGGGGCCTGAGACTTTTCAGCCTACCACAGGTAGAGCAGAGTTTCCACCTTGTAGGTGGGAGCTGGGGAGAGGATGAGAATCGCCTAACTCTGAACTACTTCGACCTGAAAGGGAGCTTCAGCAACATAAGCTGGGGGTGGTGACAGGGGAAGAAAAACCAGTAACCTCCTCCTGGGAAGAAGGCATCGCCCTATTCTGGGAACTGGGGCAGAGGGATCATGTGTTTTGGCTGCACACGCCTGGAGGGGAGCTTACATCATGAGGGGGGCCAGGGGATGAGGGAGAAAGGCCAGAGCTATGGCTCAAACACCACAGATTCTCACCGTTCTTATCAAGATAAAGAGTTCCTTGAATAAACATTTCTTCATTTGCTATATGTCCTGTAGACAATTCCCAGACACTTCAAATGTTTGTTTTAATTTTTACCAGTCACAATGGTTTTACTGGGGAGAGGGTCCAGGGAACTCCTCACACCATCGTTCCAGAAGCAGTTTCTCCATATTGCTTTAAGTACACTTCATTTACTCCAGAATATTATAGTATAATCTTATAAACTCAAACACATCAGAGTTGCCCAGGTTAAATAAGTGTCAAATCCAAGTTATAAAACATTTTTAGAAAAAAATGTTTTTAGATAGAATCTGAGAACTAAAGAGTACTAGAACTGTCTTACATAAAAGAAGTGCTTAAGTCATTAAATGAATAAAGATTTTATTTTATACAAAGATCACATACATGCATTGGGTTTTTCTAAAGACTTCTGGGTGCTGCAAAATTTGTATAAGAAAGTAAAAATATTCCCATAATCACCTCAGGTACATTATACTTACATCAACCAGATTTTTCTATATATAACACATATTATCATTCAAAATACACACACAGGGGCGCCTGGGTGGCTCAGGGGTTAAGCCTCTGCCTTCAGCTCAGGTCATGATCCCAGAGTCCTGGGATCGAGCCCCACGTCAGGCTCTCTGCTCAGCAGGGAGCCTGCTTCCCCCCCACCCTTCTCTCTCTACCTGCCTCTCTGCCTACTTGTGATCTCTCTCTATCAAATAAATAAATAAAATCTAAAAAAAAAAAACAAAACAAAACAAAAAAAAACAAAATGCACACACATAAATAGTATTTCCAATCCAAGGAACACACTCTGATCCAAAGAAGTGTGAATTACTGAGGATACACTCTACAAAATTATACCTATGAAAATATGTGTAGTTTGCACATATAGTAATATGTGTATTCAATATAAATGAATACACTTAAATACACATTTATTTTGCTTATAAGGTCAGAGCCTACCTTAGCTTTGTCTGATGTCCGTTTTCCACCAATGCCTCCAGAGCCAACAACAAAAATAGAGAACTGATTGTAACACATGAGCTCCTCCTCAAAGTAAGAATAGACTGAAAAGCAAATAAAATAAAAAGTAAAGTTATTCTCAAAAGACATAGACTAGTTAAACAATATATGATCAGCTATTCCTTTAAAATTTCCAAAAACAAAATCCAGTTACTGAAAGACATGTAATTTAAGATGCCCAAGTTTGGTTTACAAAACATGATTTTAATTCATTCACTACCAGTCTCTGGAAGGCAGAGTGAAGACATCTTCACAAATCCTCTCTTCATTATAAAACAGCCGTTTCTCTCACCTCTTCTTAAACCTCCCCAACTGCCTATCATCTCTCAACACTCTCCACCTAGAACACTTCCAAAATTCCCACTAAGAAATGCAGGTATCCACACTCTCAAACATTTGCACATTCTGCCAAAGGACTCAACAAGAGTCTGGAATATAAAAGAAATTGTGAGAATGAAGGTCTAAGCTTCAGGACGACAGAAACATGGGCATTTTCCTCACCATTCTATTCCCAGCAATCAGAATAGTACCTGGGACTGAAAAGGCACCTAGTAAATATGAAATTAGTAAATTAATGAATATATGATATGACTGAGCAAGTCAGTGAATAAGTAATGAATGAATATAGGACAACTGTCCTTCTTTCCACTGACAATTTCCCAGTGAGAATTTGAATACAGTCTTGTGTCTCCAGCTCTAGGAAACTAGAAATATAACTCTGAATGGCAGACTAAGAAAAAATCTAATTATAACAAAAAAACAAGGAAGGTCATGGCAATTTGTATTTAAAATAAGATTTTTCTCTTCATTACACAGGAAACTGGATATCTCATTTCATATATACTTTGTCTACAACTTCTAATACATTATTATCCATTACCAAGCTGCAGTTAAATCAATGGAGTAGGTCAAGAGAAAAAAGTCAACATGAAAGCTAAGGTCACAGCAGAACTTCTGTTTTGTGGTATGTTACATATTGGGTAGGACAGAGAGAAGAGTCAAAGAATACAAGGAGAATTAAAGCCAAATGATACCCAACTTCAGGAATGATAAGAAAACATAAAAACCTACAACAGAAAAAGGAGGACAATGAGAAAGAGTAAGAGAGAGAACAGACATACGATGAAACTCTACGAGCTAACACAAACAATGTAGCAAAATATTTAAGAGCATCAAAAACGTTCCCGGCATATGATTCAGTAAAAACAAGATAAGGTCCTCAACAGTGTACACAGTAAAACCTATTATCTAGTTAGAACAAAAACAATGAAGCCTATATGCTAACTATCAGACAATACTAAACTTCCACTATAATTTACAAATTTTTTCACAATAAAGATCTATTTCTTACTTTCTTAAACTTTATAATAATTTGATTTTAAGTGATGTATCTTTAGCTGATGTTTAATTACTAGCATTTCAACATTTATTTAAACTACCATAACCTTTTTTCTCCCCACTGCAAAGAAAACGTGGCTCCAGCGTTTAAGTCCCAGTTGAGTTCAACAGGCCTGAATGCGCATAACTACCATTTATGAAAATGACTCAGAGGTCAAGTGTGTTCCAAGTTCCAAAGAGCTAACAAAGACAAGAATATTTACAGTATAGGCTAATTATCAACTGATGGCTGTCAGTGTGCTCCTTCTGGCCAAGTTCATATACCAGAGTGTTGAGTTCCCACCATGCTCTACATTCAACCCACACCTCTCAGCTCTGCGCTTTGTTGGAAACTCCCGTCTTCCCACCCCTACCCCAACCCACTCTTTCTCCCCACCTTCACTTCTTTTCTAAGACCTTATAAATTTTTAGAACGCTTATCTTGCTTTCTCACAAACTGGAAGATGAACACAAACCTACCCATCACTTTCTAGGGTGAGGTACTACATTACATATGAGACCTATCAATCTAACAATATTATGAAAAGAACCAGAAGTGAGTTACCATCCACGAGAACTACTAGCCCGGATCCTTTATCTAGAACATCAGCAATGACTGCTTCACATCTTAAGTTTCCTAAAATGAAAAGCAAAATAAATAAATAGACTCTTGAAGATCATCAACTTACTACATTCAAATAGGAGAGAACATAACATAATTTACACTGTAAGTTCAGCAAAACTATAAAGTTGAAATAATTTTCAATTTAATGCTGAGTAATTCAATGTTAAAAGGAAACAGAATACCTAAGTCGCTACGTTTGCAACAACAAGTAGCAACATAATAAAGATCAAACTTTCAATACCCCGAAAATCTACAGACCAGCACATCCTGAACTACATAGAAAATAAAGTTCTATTAGGTTTCTCGTACTCAATGTAATGCTTTTTTTTTTCACCCCTAGGAGGGGGTCACTCAACCTCTGACAGTACCACCATGCCTAACAAGTGAGCCACTGAGAGACACAGAGACACTTCAGTGTCCTGACGCTTGTGGCCCTATGTCTCATCGCCCGCCAGGTTTGAAGGGAAGACCATGAACAGCAGTCGTACCATGGTTTCCTACAGTTTAAAGAGGTTCTAAAACATTCGTGTCTCGGATTTTGAATATCGATATTTACTAATTTACTAAGGTAAACTTTAACACTTGCCTAAAGAAAATGTACAGAAGCTACTGAAGAAAAATAATTCATGAGAAACATCACTTGAGACTAGAAAGGTACAAGAAATTGAGAGAAATGTTTTTCACACCTTCCTATTTGTATCTCTATTCAGTCATAATCATTTCTTCAAAGATTTATTTACTTTTGAGAGCACACAAATGAGAAAGCAAAGAGCAGAGGGAGAGGGAAAGAGAAGCTCAAGGAGACTCCCCGTTGAGCTGAGAGACTGATGCAGGGCTCGATCCCAGAACCCTGAGATCACACCTGAGATGAAATCAAGAGCTGGATGCTCAACGAACAGAGCCAGGCACCCCTGTTGTAATCATTTTCCAGTATATACCTTCATCTCTCTCTTAAAACCCCTTTGGCAGAAATCCCTAGAGGCAGAAATCTATCTCACACATTTCTGCTTTCCTCATCACCCAAGTTCCCAAGCGAATCCATATTAGGCTGGCTGCACCACAGAGGGACCCTTCTGGCCTCTGCCCCTGCCACCAGGGCCGCCACCTAAATGCACGCACGTGACACACGCATGCACACAAAACCTTCTGGCTGGGATCCAGAATCCGTATTTTATTTTAAATAACAGGAAGGGGTACCTGGATGGCTCAGTGGGTTAAGTGTCTGACCCTTGATTTCGGCTCAAGCCATGATCTCAGGGTCGTGAGATCGAGTCCCATGTCAGGCTCCATGCTGGGCATGGAGCCTGCCTGAGAGTCTCTCTCTCTCTCTGCCCTTCTCCCCTCCTAAAAAAAATAAAAAATAACAAAATGAAATAAAATAACAGTAAAAGAATACAATGTAGTAACAGACTGTTTTAGGATGTAGCCTGGTTAGAGAATTCATCTAAAACTGAAAACTATGCCTTGCACATGGCAGGTGACCAGTGGATACTTGATGACGGCGGCTGTCGTGCACTGGACACTGCCTCACAGAAAACGTGGGCTGTAATACACTGCAATAAAGCTTTTCGGCTTGCAGCAGTCAGAATCTCACAACATTTTTAGTAAAATAAAAAGATCTGGGGAAACATTAAAGGAGAAGTCCAGCTACCTGCTGACCTCTACATTATATAATGTGAAATGATAAACATTTTTTTAATTATATCATCTTATATGGTCAGTATTTAATTAGACAACATGCTGACATTAGAGCAGTGAAACAAACCAAATTGGTCAAATTACAGTGGAAGAATGAGAAAAGCAGCTTAACTGAACTAGTCAGATACTACTGAGAAAAAGAAATTCATTACTAAGGCAGATGTGATTTTATTTACTGTAAAAGAAAATAGGAAAAAGTTAATTGCAAGAAATTCAGTCTGTATCTTTTAATGGAGTTTGCTTCATGAAAATCACTACCAACATAAACACCTGAGAAAGGAATCAAAAACTATATTCATAGGAATCACAGTGGATTACACACAATTATTAGGTTTAGAATACACATACTTTTAGAAAAGACTTTTTTCCATTGCTAATAACACATACATCAGTGGAGATAAACTGTCAGTACTCTGAAGTAATTTATTAATAAAGACCATAACAGGACAAAGTTCAAGGTCACCAAAACAGCTACTCCTTCGCATCAATCTACTCTAACGGCTGACAGGCACATCCGCACTTTGCCGTACGATTTATTTAAGCCATTTATTGAAGTCATTCTGTGCCCGCTTCACACAATGGTTTGGAAGGTTAGTCAGGAAATAAAATGAGGGTATGATTAAGAAATCAGTGTATCATGAACTCACCTGCTCTGGGAAGTGGTTTATATAACTCCAAGTATTGCTCCCCGTGGAGAACCTACGGCAGAGTAAACACAAGTTTATGAGCCGACTTTCCTGTCTCACAGGTTCTGCTGTGAATACAGCTAATCACAAGTGATATTTCACCGTCCACACACTCACGTCATTACTTCCCCCAAATTATCTGTCTCAGTTTCGCTTCTACTTCTTAAGCATATGATGCAAAATTAATCAGTCTCCCAATCTAAAGACTGTCAGATCTTTTGAAGCAGAAAAGGTATCTTTGCATTCTTTTTTGGCATTCATGACTCTTTGTTGACTGATAATTATGGATTGTTTGCCAATACAAACACTAAGCTAGACTATATTTCTAGTGCTTATCACTGTGTCTGGAATATACTGGGTATTTAATAACTATCTGTTGAATAAAAATGAACAAACTAGCCATGCGAGTAAAGTAATTTCAAATCACACATACCACATACAAACAACTCAGTAAAACACAAAAGTAAACCTTACAACCACGTTCAAAGTAAAAAACTATCAATATCAACATGTCCTTGGTGAAATATCTTATAAATTATCTATTTCTATAGAGACAGCCATAGATATATGTTTATCTATAAGATACATCTTATAAATTATCTATTAGTAGATACCAAGGACACTGTGTAACTTGATAGCCACATAACCTCAATGGATGGAAACAAGAATACATCAATACGGGTAGGAAAGTAATAGGACAGGAAAAACAAAACCCAATCAACATGTTCAAGTGACCACACCCACTGGCATGGGATGACTTTAATTTCGTGTCTTTCTCCAAACCCAGAAGGGAATAAATGGGACAAATGCGGGACAGTCCACTGTATCACAAAGCCTGGAGGCTTGAAGCTGGGAAGACAGGGTTTTCGATTCAAGATGGCTATTCTTCCTTGCCAGAGATTCTGAACACCATTTATGACTGTTCCAACTCCTTCCAACTCAGAAGGAGTATTTTGCAGAAATTTGAAACATTTGCTTTAATTGTTTGTACTTCAATTATCCAAACAGAACTGGATGCAGCAAAGACCATGGGACAGGGACTAAAACAACAAACTACTTGTATATATATCTCTTGCCTCCTTCCCAACTTCATCAGATGCTCAAATAAAAATCAGTTTTCAGGGGGTGCTTGGGTGTGTTAGTGGGTTAAGCCTCTGCCTTCGGCTCAGGTCATGATCTCAGGGTCCTGGGATCGAGCCCCACATCGAGCTTCTGCTCAGCAGGAAGCCTGCTTCCCCCTCTCTCTGCCTTCCTCTCTGCCTACTTGTGATCTGTCAAATAAATGAAATCTTTTTTAAAAAATCCGTTTTCAGATTCAGAGCAGCAATGGGCTAATCAACCCTCTTGTTAATGGGTCCTCTAATAATCAAAGTCAAAGGAATGGGCTCATAGCTCTATGAATGATTCAAGAGTTATCCCTGGGCTCAGTACCCGAACCTTACTGCAAGAAATGAAACCTACCCCACCTCAAAAACTTTCTCACAGTTGTTCAACTCCTTCCTTCCTGAAACAATCTATTCGCTTTGCTTCTCAAATACCACATCCACCTGAGCTCATCATCAGAGCTCATCCCTCACCGGTCATTCCTTTTCAGTCTCTCCGGCTAATTCTTCCACATGTCTTCACCCTCTCAACACTTGAGGGTTCCTGAGCTAAGGCTCTTCTCTACTTACACTCCTACCTTACACGATTTCAGCTAGTCTTGTGTCTTTACACATCAATCGAAGTCTAAGAACCCCAGCAACACCTCTCCCCCATAATCAAGACTCATATATTCAACTGCCCATTGTAGACCTCCACTTGGATGAGTCATAGAAACTCAGGTCCGTCCAAAACCAACTCCTGATCATCCCCACCTTAAAGTAATTGCATATATCTATCTTATGATACACAATGTGTTATATGTAATTACTACACATATTAAATATATTACATGTAATTATAATGTATAGAGACATATATGTACATATATCATCCAAGTTATAAAAACCTTCATCCTTGTCTCCTTTTTCCTTTCCCTCACATCCAGCCTTTTGTATAAATTATAGAAGAGACTCCTAACAGGTTTCTCTGCTTCTGCTGGGCTCCCACATCATCTACAGAGTAGCAGAAATGAGCCTGTGAGTGAACACAGGCAGATCCTATCACTCCTCCATTCAAAGCACTACAAACCGTGATAAGCTGAAATCCTAATGACTACAAGGTCCTCCTCTCCTACCACTGTCCTCTGGCTCCTCCCACAGCTATACTGGCCCCCTTCCTGTTTCCAGAATAAGCCAAGCATGCACCTGCCTCAGGGCCTTCCACATTTGTTCTCTCTGCCTCAAATCCTCTTCCCAGATCATGACCTGGGTTGCTCCTTCACCAGTATCATCAGATAAGAATTATCACCCCCATTTTATAGACATGGAAACTGAATCTTAGCGAAGTTCTTTACCCTTGGTCAAACAGCAAGTAAACGGCAGAGAGAGAATTAAGAACATTATGCCATAGCCGGGGGACCTTAACGCTCTTTTATTCTTTTTGCTTGCCCCTTCAACTAACTCTCTTCTCTTATGCTTAAAGAAAAATCCAAAGATATGCAAAGTCTTTATTCCTGTATCAAGCGCCCCAGTTTTATTAATACACATACGTGTGTACACACATGCCTGTGCATGTGGCGCGCGCGCGCGCACACACACACACACACACACACACACACACACACACACACACAATGTGAAAGAGATCAATCATATTTAAAGAAACCAAAAAAAGCAAAATAAAGATTTCTTATTATGCATACCTTCTCCAAGTTGACTGAAAGCCCAGGAATCTCTGATAATTCTCCACCTACTATAGGTTTCTGAGCTATAATAACTCCAAAGGTAGGCAAACAGGAGAAATCGGTGCTTCCTTCATATATAAATTTCCTATCTTTCGGTTCCTTGATCGATGCCCCCACGCCAAGGGCATACATAATAGTTTCCAATTCCGTATAAGCAGAGGAAAAGGAAGGAAGTTTATGGCTAATGGCTCCAGCCTATGAGAGAGGTAGAGAAAATTATTTTCTCATTAATATTTCTGTCCAATGCTTAACATTTTAATTTTTTCAAAACTACTAACTGCTTGCATGCCATACCTATTTTGCTTTCAAAGAGAAGTGAATAGAATGCCCTGTTGGTGAAATCCATGGGGCTTCTTAACTGTTTCATTAGACTTTATTTTAATAAAAAACAATCAGAAAATGTGTAGAAAAGGACTTCATTTACAGATAAGTACTTTTGCATTGTTTGCTTCTTACCAACAGTATGTCTCATTTTCAAATTTCCTATATCTGATAGTAAGAAGCCCTACTGATTCAGCAACAGTTAGCCACTCAAAAATACAAAAAAATAAATCATTTTTATGACACATATGAATGTGTCATAAACAGGGATAGTGAACTGCCCTATAAGAGATACTGTATAAAATTCACTGTAAAGAGATGAGCCAAACACTGCATAATGCTGTGTTGTACTGTTGTACATAAGACTGCCTCTTAATGGTTTTAGTAAAATTGCAATTTTACCTTCAGTTCCTTGCTAGGAATGTCCCTTATCTCATTGAAATTGTATTTTTTTACTTAGTTATGATATGTCTAGCTAACATGTGAAATATATATTAGGTTAAAAAAGAATGACGTCCAATTGTCAATCATGTTCATTCTGAAATGGGAGTCATTTCAAATAAGGGTTGGAAGCTAAGAATGCTTTTTACATTTTTAAGGAGTGGTTAAAAAAGGAAAAACAGGAAGAATATGTGACAGAAATAGTATGTGGTCCATAAAGCCCAAAACATTTTATTATCTGGCCTTTTCCTGAAAAAGTTTACCAACCCCTATTCTAAAGTAAAATCGTATTTATAACCCGATCATATTCTCAGGGTTAAATGAGATGGTTAACTTTATCACTATGTCTGCCCTGAGTCACAAACTTCCAAAATCAAATTCATCAAATGATTTATTTCTATTTACACCATACAATTTTTTTGTTTAAAGCCTAAATATGCGAGATAGTAAATCAGCAAACTTCACACAAGCTATAACCACACTTCTATTAGAATTTCTGACATAATGGGAGGCTATGTGCAGCCATGTTGAAATAGTTCCAATGGACAATCTATCGATGCTTTCCCTAAAGAGGGAAAAAAAAAAAAAAGGCCCCAAAGAGACACTGAAACAGACATCTTTTTCTAAAAAGTTAGAAAGATGGTAACTAAAGTAGGCTTATTAACAACAGTACCAATAAAGGGCAGGGAGGGAAGATACTTGTCTAATTATACTAAAGAAATAAAAGCCAAAAATATAAATAAAAAAAATTTTTAAAAAGAAGTAAAAGTTACACAGGCTATATCTTAGCCTTATGTCTGAAATTCTATAACTATTCAGTACATACATATTTTATGAAAAGTTTCATTGTCACTTATCTTTCCTATTTAACAATAAATTAGCAGCTTGGGAAATAATATTTTTCATATCACAGAAAAGAAAAGAGAGAAAGAAAAAGAGAATCTTCAGAAAAAGCATAGGCTTCTCCCCCCAACTTACAAAAGCTGATGTAGCTGTTGATGATGCCTGACTCGTAGGATTGGTCGACACTCCTCCCTCTGAATCTATTTTATTTAGAACTCCAATTATACCGCCAATTGATTCTAAAAAAAATAATAGCAACAATGATGCTTTTGTTAAAGATGTGACTAAGAAAAGCTACCATGTGCTCAATAATCACTCCTCTACCACAGAACTGAATACGAAAGGTCAGGCTCTTATAGAAAAGCACTGTCAAAGACTTTGAAACAGACCAAGGGTAACTGGGGGTTTTCAGCAGAGAACAAGGCACCATCCAGCATCCTCTTCCTGGATTATGATTCTAAGGAGGTTCTAAGCTTTGCAATGTCTTTGATGGATTTTACAATTCCGCAGACTGGGACCCTTGTCCAGAGACATGCAGTCTTTGGTGAAGGAAAAGCTAGTTTCTGTTCTCTCCCCACCACAGCCCCCTCCACCGGGATGGAACAATGCCAAGATTACCCTTGAGTCCCCCCCACCCCCATCTCAAGCAACAGCTTTGAAGACGGTACTAAAAAATCTTCCAAGGAAAACCACCAACATGACCATAGATTCCAGACAGGGTTCGGAAGCTGCGATTCTGGGGTCAAAAAGGTTAAGAAAGGAGTTTCACAGGGCATCCACATAGGCCAGAAGATTCCAAAGACTCTGGGACCTTTCTAACGAACATTAGCACTCTGGGCCTCCTTCCAAACTTAGACCAAAACTCTAAGCAAACCACAGAATGCAATGTGATCAGGGATACTAGTGGGGAGGCTTTGAGCCACTGAATCCTCCTCTCACCCCCGCACTAGGACTGCTACCAGAGGGAGGCCTGTAACTGAAAGTCACCTTGCCACAGGCTTAGGGCACCACATCAGACACAGGCAGCCTGCGTTAACTCGGCTCAGACACCGAGCAAGCTTGGCCAGTCACTGCAGTTGTCTGGGGATTATTTGTGTCGTCTGGAAGATGAGAATGGTTCTACAGAAAATGTGAGATTTTTCTTCTAACTGTACTTCAAATACTTACAGGTATTTTTTCATTTATAATTATGTGATTCATTTAGTTAGCTTTTTCTTTATAATACTTTTAAGGCAATAAAGTGGAACTTGGACATCAGAAGAAAGTTTTTAATATATTTCTTCCTTCTTTCATTCATTTTCATCAATGCGTAACTATTAGTCACAGGCTAAATTTATCTCCAACATCAAACTATGGAATATAGCAAATGCTACCATCAACAACATAACAATCATGTTATCATCTGATTGAGAAAGAGCACAATGAAAATTTCAGTGAGCGTACCCGCAGGCAGGAAAGCGTCAGGAAGGAGGGGGATGGAAAAACCCAGAATAGTACATTTTTCAGATATATTCTCCTAACAAACACTGAATACAAAATAACTAAAAGAAAAAAGAAAAGATTTCTCTGTAAAATAACTCTGAATCATTATCTTTTCCAGAAAAGTCCTTTGAACATCATACACTATATGCATATATGTGAGTTATACTAGAAAAAAATGTGACTTTTACTGGCTGTCTATTCCTATGGAGACCACAGATGTAATTCATGGTAACAAGCATTTACTGAATCCTCTCTGAGTTCAGCACCAATACAAAAGCAGTGCTTACAAGACACAGTCTCTGCCTCCCAAGGAACACACTGTGCAGTTAAGAAACCACATACTATGAAACAAAAGCAGCTCTGATGAGATGCTAAGTGGTCAGAGTTGAGCTGAGGGAGAGATCAGTATAGCCTGAAATATCTGGAGGTGGTGTGGTGAACATCTCAGGCTTGAGCTTAGATTTCTAAAGAAGCACTACAATTAGAGAGGTGATAAGGGGAGGAAGGGGCCTTTGAGAAGGGCAGAGAAACAGCAGCAAAGGCAAAGCGCTAAAACAAAGCAAAATCTACTCACAAGACAGAAATGAGCTAAGCCTAAACAAAACTGGCCTGAATGAACTTTTAGGGCAATAGAGAAAAACCCGGTAAGGTAAGGAGGATATGGTTTGGTACCAGAAGACTCTGAAACGAGCCATCAGACAGGGAGCAAACACATGGAGCATGGAAGGGTGAACACCTCGTCCCATCCCCCACCCAGACGCCCGCCAAAAACACGGGATTATGAGAAGCCAGGAAAACGGACAAGAGGGTTGGCATACATATCTTAAATGTGAGGAGGTCTAACAGCTACCAGAGTAGAAAATGTGCTCTAGTTAAAACAGAAGACAATTCCATAAGAGCGGAGAACACTCTATTGCCTCAGGTTCCCCAGCCAGGAGTGAAGGGACGTGGGCCCCTACCTTGAATTCTCTGCGGCGTGGTGGCATTATCAAAGTCACAGATCTGCTTCCAGTTGGCCCTCACAGCCTCAGGAGTCATTGGCTGATTCTTCTCTCTCACAATGGCTCCAAGAGCCCGCTCCCAGCGTACTGGTCACAGAAACAAAACAAAGACACCGAGCACAGAGTTTAAGAGGGACACAGAAAGTAAAATTCATCTGAGCCCTTTGAATTTTTTTCTTTTTTAACTTCAAGAAAAAGGAAATTCAAGGGGAAAAATAGATTCTAATATCTGAAGAGTTTTATTACAAGCCCTTTAAATGTATTTTTCTTGAAATAACAAACCCATTAGGATAATGTAAATTAAAAATATATATATTTAAAGCTGAAGGGAAAAACCTCTCCTCTGACTCTGCCAGACACTACTAAAGGTAGAATTAAGGCTGACTCAGAAAAATTGAAATTATATATAATCACACCAAGAGACTGACTTCATGACCCCAGATAACTCGGGTAATATACTTCCAGATAACAGAATAGAGCTTTGTTTAAACAACAAAGTGAGGACAAGTGGTGGTAACAGGTCAAAGACTCCGGATAACCAAATTAATACATCACACAGCCCCAGATAATTCTCCCTTGCTCCCCTTTGCTCTTGCTCCCTCACCACAGGAAGTCAACTAGAATAGGGCAGATGCACAAAAAATCATTATTGCTGCATAAGTTCTATGAGGAGAATTTTTAATACAGTTTTCTTCTCAAAAAGCCCAAGGAATAAAACACCCACTAGTAACCTTATTTAAACATAATGGTCAGACTTTGATGATTATTAAACTGAAGATCCGTTTCAGGGAGTGACTGAAAAGCCTGCTTGTAGAGCTTTCCCACTAATAAAGTCCCAGAAAGAGCTTTTATTTCAACAACTGATTTTTTTTTCTTAAGTGGTATCCTGAGACACTTATATTGAGTAATACTCACGTAGTATACATTACTTTAATAACTGAAGAGAATGGTCATTAATGATGAGAATATTGATACTCTATAACGATACCCTCCAATAATGATCACCTTTTAAATAACTCAATTGATTTTAACTCCAGCAGCCAACTGAAAACTTGATTTGAGATACTGGAATTTTCACATTTTTTTTTTAAACATCATGAAGCAATTATCCAATTTGAAGCACACAAGATTGGAGAGCTGGAGAAATAGAGGGTTGAAGCCAAATGAGTTTCCTACTGGAGTGAAGTAGAAAAATTTCCTGATATCATTTGCAATTTCTGTCTCCATACATTGTCCATGTGATTCCTCACTGTCACCTCCTGCTGCCCCATGACCCCAAGGAAGAAAAGACTCCAATGAGAGAACTGGAGAACCTTCCCGCTGTGTGCCATCTAGCACAGGGCTCTTCTCAGCTTTTCCAAACCACCCTCTCTCCCACTCACTTCTCTGCAGAAACAGCAAGAACGATCATGTGGGACTCCGGACACACGGAAGGACAAACACCAATATAAAAAGAGACGGTGCTGTCTGAAGACGGACAAGATCTAAATAAGGGCTGCCAACAGGAAAAACAACAGCTCAACAGTTTCTTAAAAATGCCAAAGGCCTGCAGAACAGCTTCCACATTTTAGAATACCTGTTGGTAAAACCACATTTGCGTGTGACTATGTATGCACGAGCTCCAAGAGTGAGGCATTTGGCAAGATCTTTATGCAGCTCCAACTGGATGTGCGGGGTTAAAAATACAGAAACAGGGACACCTGGGTGGCTCAGTTGGTTAAGCGGCTGCCTTCGGCTCAGGACATGATCCCAGGGTTTGGGATCAAGTCCTACATTGGGCTACTTGCTCAGCAGGGAGCCCGCTTCTCTCTCTGCCTCCACGTGCCACTCTGCCTGCTTGTGCTCTCTCTCTCTCTGACGAATAAATACATAAAATCTTTAAAAAAAAAAATACAGAAACAACATATGGCAAACCAAACACTGAAGGAGACTTACATTTTCCAATCCATCCTCCTCCAACCTACCAAAAAGAAGAAAAAACAGTTACACCATCTAAAGTGGATCACGCAGAGAATTTGTTAAATTAGAAAAACAGGCATCTACCTCTTTAAGAGTATCAGAGGGCTAGATCACAATGGATGAAAAGAAGACAGCTCTACAAGAGCCCACCAGTCTCCAGGACTGTGTGTTGTTCATCTTCTCAGGGTAGAAACACAAAGTAACACAAGGGTAGTAGAAATGCGTATGGCGGAAAAGCATGACTGAGGTCAGAAACCAAGGTTTCGTACTAATTCTTCTACTTACTAGTTGTGTGACCTTCACCAATTTATGTGAATTCCCTAAATCCAGATTTCCCCTTATGTAAAATAATGAGACAACTCTTCATGAGATAACCATCAAGGTGAAATAATATAAAATAGTAAACCTGTCCAGCACACCGCAGGTGGAAAAGAACACATCCCTTTAGAAAGTTCTAGTGAATAAAAAAATAAAAAGGAAAGAAAAATAAAAGTAGGACTTGACTACAGTCATTTTAATAAAGTGTCTTTTGTAGAGAAAAGGCAAATGACCAAATATATTAATTGCTGCACAGAAACATCAGTTTTTTTCCTAGAGAATCCCCAGAAGAGAATCTCTCATTAAAAAAAAAAAAAAATCTTGTCGTCAATCTTCAAGCACAACTACATTGTGCCAGAATTTATCGTGAGAATTCCACATGAACAAGCCAACAAAAAATGTATGCAGAGACATGACACATGCTCGGGCTCTAAGTCAAGTAAGGCCTTTTTCACCCTTTTTCTCTATATGAATATGCCCACAACTTTTACAGTAGACCCATTAGCCCTGATGCTGTCAGAGCAGACAAATCAACAGTGGTTTTGGTAACAGACAAGAGAGAAACCCTATTTAACCACATTTGGGGAATGAAGCCTCAAGCTGCTGTAAGCTCCTCCCAGGCAGTGGAAGCAGGAGCTCCAACTGAACCAAACGGTCTCGATCCTACACTCTAGATACCTCTCAGAATGTTGCAAACAAAGTGGCAAAATTTATTTTCAAGGTTTCAGTTGGAATATCACAGATGTTTCTTACTGTATTTTAGCAATCATGCACACCAAATGTTCCTCACTAAAAATGTCCACAACATAGTAAAAGAACAACATACAAAACTTCATCTACAAAATGACCCTGTTGTCTCCGTAGGTTTGGCTATGTGTTTAAGATGGAGATATAAGGAAAAAAAAGATTGTTCATATAAGAGGCACACAAAGCCTAGAAATACTAACAGTAGTTATCTCTGGATAACAATAGTTATCTCTGGATAGGGGTAATGCTGATGATCTTTATTTTCTTCTCTACACTTTCCAGTTTATTTTTTCTACAAAGGCATGTATGATTTTTGTCCACAAAATTAATAACAAATGTAAATGTAAAACATAAAAAGTTTATGAAATTCCTTAATGATGTAAAAGACAGGTAGACCAAATTCTGGGCCCCAGATGGATTAATACTGGTAAATTTGCAAAGGTCTTATATAAAGTTCTTTCTGCCTCTAATTTTCCACAATTACATTCAATGGCTGTGATTAAGGAAGTGGGGGCACACTCTTCTACTTAGACATGTGCAGACTGTTTTTTTAAACAGCTTTTTATTCAAATGTATCTGATTAATATAGTATTCACTTCAAACTAAGCCAGGTTATTTTGCTACCAACATATATTTTCGGATTTCCTAGTATTCTTCATAGAACAGGTTCATTATTACCACAAAGAATCAAATAAGGGTTGGGGGCAAGGATCTAAAATATAATAGTCCCAGGAAAAAAAAAAAAGAGAGATCACACCCAAATGAGGAATCAAAGATGTATTATTGGCATAAAGAGATCTAAAAGGACTTTGTGGAGTAAAAACTAGATCTCAGCAGATGTGTACTTTTTGATTTTATAATAAACATTTAAAGCTCTACAGCAAGGAAAAATGGTAATGTTTATTTTTAAAATTAAAATAGTAAGTTATGTTTACTCATGTATCACACCCAGACTAAATTTCTGCTATAGCTATATAATAGTTAAAATTGAAGTGTGACTGGTTTTTCTGTTTTGTTTTGTTGTAAAGATTTTATTTATTTATTGACAGAGCGAAAGAGCAGAAGCAAAGGGGAGCAGCAGAGGGAGAGGGAGAAGCAGGCTCCCTACTGAGCAGAGAGTCTGATGCGGGGTTCGATCCCAGAACCTTGAGATCATGACCTGAGCCAAAGGCAGACACTTCCCGACTGAGTCAACCAGAAGCCCCTGAATTCTGACTGTTATGTACTAGATCCAATGCCAAGATTTTAAAAATATGATTTGGGGGCCCTGGTGGCTCAGTCAGCCAAGTATCTGACTCGGTTTTAGCTCAGGTCATGATCTCTGGATCATGGGATCAAACCCTGTGCTAGGCTCCACGCTCAGGGTGGAGTCTGCTTTAGATTCTCTCTCCCGCTCCTCCCACTTGCACTCTCTCTCTCTCTCTCTCTCTCAAATAAATAAATAAATCTTTTTAAAAATTAAAAATATGATTTCTAGTTGTCACCACAAAAACCCAAGAAAACTGACACTCAGGGACATTAATTTGCACAATATTCCAGTGAGCCAGCAATTATCAAAGAACTCAAAACCCAGCCTCGCTGACACTAAACCCAACTCTGTATCCTTCTACTTCCACATCCAAGTTCCCAAACCAAATAAAACTTTCTCCATTTGAGCAAAGACATCAAACCAGCCATGTTTTCATTAGATAAGATTAGAAATGAAGAAATAAGGAAAAACAATGTATGAAGTCACTGTTACTTCTTCTGAAAAGGAAATTCATCAACATGTGTTCCTTAGTCAACCATGATAATAAAAAATACACAAGTGATACCAACCCATACAGATGTTTACAAATCTGAGCAACTGGAAAACACTAATGTTTAGATCATTTTTCACATTTACACAATTACACAAGTATTGCTCTGAGAGAAAGCAGGAAGGTACAGAATACCTCAAACAAGCTACCGTTTTCCTCACAGCTCTCATGGCAAAGCCAAAGGACCAGGGGGGCCACGTAATCCGGCTTCAGAGCTTCCATGAGATCTGAAGGACCAAAAAAAGGTTATAAACAAGAATGTCTACATACATAATCAATGATTGTGCTTTCTGAAAATTCCTTCCTTATACATTACAGGTAACTCAGAGACTTGTTAAATAAGTAAGAACAAAATTTGACCTATATAATCAGTCAGCCTAACATTCAAAGCTTCTGGAAGAACTGTTGCATCCCAATGTAGACATTCCAGAAGCTCCCTCAAGCTTCTAACTTAGAAGGTAATAGACACACCTTGAATACAAGTTAGAGTCGCCTAAGCAGTAACTAGATAGAGCAAAACTCTATCTAACATGAGGAACTGAAGTACCATTCATTTCCAAAACAATTTCACCCTCTCAGCAATTCAGCCAGTAGCTAGGAAACTACAAAACAACATTGACAACTATAATGGCAGTAAGATAATGATATGAAATGCAACTGATTACTGATGAGTAACAAAGTGGAAGAAGTATTTTCCCACTGCATACTCTTCTGCAAGCAACTTGACAGAGTAGAAAGGAACTGGCATACCTTGGAGATATTGTGGGTTTGGTTCAAGACCACCACAATAAAGCAAATATCCCCAAAAAGCTAGGTAAGTGAATTTTTTGGTTCCCCACTGCATACAATGTTATGTTTATGCTATCCTATAATTAAAGGGTATGATAGCATTATGCCTAAAGCAACAATGTACATATCTTAATTTAAAATACTTTATTGCTAAAAAATGCAAACCGGCATGTGAGCTTTCAGTGAGTTACAATGTTTTAGGTAGAGAATGGTCTTGCCTCCATGTAGATGGCTGCTGATTGATGAGGGTGGTGGTTGCTGAAGGCTAGGGTGGCTGTGGCAATTTATTTCTTTCCTTTTTTTTTTTTTTTAAAGATTTTATTTATTTATTTATTTGACAGAGAGAGAGACTGTGAGAGAGGGAACACAAGCGGGGGAGTGGGAGAGAGAGAAGCAGGCCTCCAAAGGAGCAGGGAGCCCAATGCAGGACTCAATCCCAGGATCCCAGGATCATGACCAAGCTGAAGGCAGACGCTTAACAGCCAAGCCACCCAGGCACCCCGACAATTTCTTAAAATAAGACAATGCAGTATGCCCCATTGCTTGATTCTTCTTCTCCTTCTTCTCCTTCTTCTTCTTCTTTTAAGATTTTATTTATTTGACAGAGAGAGAATGAGAGAGGGAACACAAGCAGGGGGAGTGGGAGAGGGAGAAGCAGGCTTCCCACTGAGCAGGGAGCCCGATGCAGGGCTCAATCCCAGGACCCCTGGGATCATGACCTGAGCTGAAGGTAGACGCCTAATGACTGAGCCACCCAGGCACCCCACTTGACTCTTCTTTTTACAAACAATTTCTCTGTAACATGCAGTGCTATTTGACAGCATTTTATCCACACCAGGACTTCTTTCAAAATTGGAGCCAAGCTCTCCAATCCTGCCGCTGCCTTATCAACTTGGGCTACGTATGTTCTAAATCCTTTGTTGTCATTTCAACAGTCTTCACACAATCTTCCCCAAGAGCAGATTCCATCTCAAGAAACCACTTTCTCCACTCATCCCTAAGAAGCAACATCTCATCCATCCAAATTTTATCACAAGATGGTAGCAATTCAGTCCCATCTTCAGGGTCCACTTCTAATGTTAGTTCTCTCACTATTTCCACCACATCTGCAGTGACTTTTTCCCTGGAAGTCTAGGACCCTTCCAAATCATCCGTGATCGTGGGACTCAACTTCCTCCAAACTCTTTTGAATGTTGATATTTTAACCTCCTCCCACAAATCACGAACATTCTTAATGGCATCTAGATGATGAATCCTCTCCAGAAAGTTTTGAATTTATTTTTCCCAGATCCATTAGAGGAATCACCATCTATGGCAGCTTTAGCCTACGAAATGTATTTCTTCATTAATAAGACTTGAAAGGTGAAATGACTCCTTGATCCATGGGCTGCAGAATGGATGACGTTAGCAGGCCTGAAAACAACCCTCATCTCCTCTATCTCCACCAGAGCTCCTGGGTGAGCAGGTGCATTGTTAAAGAGCAGTAATACTCTGAAAGGGATCATTTCTTCTGAGTACTGGGTCTCAAGGGTGGGCTTCAAATATTCAATATTTAAGTTCATGAATATTAAAATATCCAATATTGAATTTCTTAAATATTAAAATTTTCAAAAAACCATACTGCAAACAGATGAGTTGTTGTCAAGGCTTTCTTGTTCCATTTATAAAACCCAGGCAGTGCAGATGTTGCTTATTTCTTCAGGGCCCTGGGATCTTCAGAATGGTAAATGAGCACTGGCTTCAGTATAGTCCCCAGCTGCATTAGCCCCTACCAGAGTCTTTGAAGCCAGGCACAGACTTCTCTGCCCTACCTATGAAGATCCTATAGGGCATCTTCTACCAATAGAAGGCTATCATGTCTGCATTAAAAACATTTTGCTTACTATAACAACCTTCGTGAATTATCTTACCAGATCTTCTGAATAATTTGCTCCAACGTCTGTAACAGCACTTAGTGTCACACCTTTTGCATTTTTACCAGGAAGATGCTAATTAAAGCACTTTCCCTGCCTAGTCCACCAAGCTGTTCCAAGGTTCAAGTGAGATTTGATTTGTTAATATACATCATAATCTTTAAAAAATCAAATAAATGCACGTTTTAATTGTGAAATGAAAAAACAGAAATTTAGGTTAAAATGTAACAAAGATGACATTTACAGTCCCTGTAAATTAAAGAGCAGCTCCAAAAACTTTTCACTATATAGCCTCTAAAACAGCTCTCAAGTGTGAAAAAAATCCAATGGCACACTTTTCTCCGTTCCCTATTATACAAAGGTAGACGCCAAATATCTCAAATTACACGAAAAAGCAAATTCTTAACCGATATACCATTCATCTCAATACACAGCATTCCTCTCATTTCGCTTACGTATCAACTGACAAAATCGGAAACCAGAGGATTAGAGATTCACGTGGTTTATACTGAATGTAATAACAACAAAAAAACCGAATCTATGAAAACCAACTGAGCATACATTACCTTAGATGAGAAAAAAGAAAAGAAAAGCCACATAACAAAAATACTTCTGCCTTGCATCTTATTTCACAAATTATCACTAAAAATGTTAAGTAAATATTTTGCTTTCCAGTTCTCCAAACATATCCCAAATTTACTAGTTAGCTCACATCTTATTAAACTCAATTTTATAACCAAAAAACAAGTGTTAAGGGTTAAGTGAAATTCCTGAGAACTACCAGAGCTAATACATACAAAGTTATGTGAAAACAGTCCAAGGTTGGCTGTGTCTCCTGTTTTCCAGCAGTACCAAAGACAAATCCTCTCTGAAGAAAACACCATTTCATAATGCAGAATAAACAAAGATTAAGATGGGACAAAGAGCTCATGATTAAAAATCACCAAGAATACATGAAGGAAAACCACCATAAGTGAAAATCAAAAGAAACAAACAGATTTAAACTACAGTGAGATAGAGATGAGGAGTGAATTAGTGAAAGACATATTTTATGAAATATTCAGAATTCAATGTAAGAGATGAGAACATAGAAATATTAAAGTTACAAAAAATTAAAGAGAAGTTAAAAAAAAGAAAAAGGACAAAATTAGGTCTAACATACATCTAATTGACATAGAGGAAGAAAGAAGACAGCGGAGGAGTAACACTTCAAAAGATGAAGGCTAACATTTTTCTGGAACTTATAAAACTAAACAAAAATATAAGCCACAAATCCACAGATCAAGAACATGCTAGACAGATAAAAAGAAATGCATGCCCAGATACATCAATGAAAGAATACAACACAAAAGAGGAAGACACGATCTTAAAAGCACCAGAGAGAAGAATAAATCATCTATTTTAAAAAATGACAATTCAACAACTATTGGAAGCAGGAAAAAATAGAATAGATTCATCAAAAAGGTTGAGAGAAAATAACTATCAAACTAGAATTGTGATCTCAGAAAAAATTTCTTTTAAGAATGAAAATGAAATACATACATTTAAGATAAACAAAACTAAGAGAATATACAAAAAAATGGGACTGAAGGAACTTCTAAAGGACATATTCTAAGGAGATGGAAAATGACCCAAAGAGATGGTAAAAGATAAAAAAAAATGGTAAATGTATGTAAATCCAAACAGATGTTTCCCATATAAAATAATAACTGTGATGGGGCACCTGGGTAGCTCAGTGAGTTAAGAATCTGCCTTCAGCTCAGGTCATGATCTTAGGATCCTGGGATCAAGCCCCATATAAGGCTCCCTGCTGAGCAGGGAGTCTGTTCTCTCTCTTCCTCTGTCCCTCTCCCTGACTTGGGCACATGCTCTCTCTCTCTAATAAATAAATAAAATATTTTAAAAATAATAACCATGATATCTAATTTATAAAGAGTTTAAAAAAGAAAACTATAATCATGGAAAGTAATAACACATAAGTCATAAGGTAGATGACTAGGTTTAAAGTGTTCTTGAATCCTTATACTGTTCAGAACAGGAGTTAAAACATCATCTAAAGTAACCATAGAGGGGCGCCTGGGTGGCTCAGTGGGTTAAAGCCTCTGCCTTCGGCTCAGGTCATGATCTCAGGGTCCTGGGATCGAGCCCCGCATCGGGCTCTCTGCTCGGCAGGGAGCCTGCTTCCTCCTCTCTCTCTGCCTGCCTCTCTGCCTGCTTGTGATCTCTGTCTGTCAAATAAATAAATAAATAAATAAATCTTTAAAAAAAAAATAAATAAAGTAACCATAGAAAGGAAAGAAATATACATCCAGTAATCTGTTGGACATCAGCCTTAGCAATATTTTTATGGATACGTCTCCTCAGGCAAGGGAAACAAATACAAAAATAAACTATTAGAACTACACCAACATAAAATGTTTTTGTACAACAAAGGAAACCATTTAACAAAACAAAAAGGCAACCTACTGAATGAGAGAAGATATGTACAGATGAGGTATCCAGTAAGGGGTTAATGTCCAAAATATATAAAGAACTTATACAACTCAGCACCAAAAAAACCCACAAAAAACAAAAAACAAATAATCAAATTAAAAGTGGGCAGAGGACCTGAAAAGACATTTTTCCAAGGAAGACATACAGATGGCCAATAGACACATGAAAAGATGCTCAACATCACTAATCATCAGGGAACTACAAATGAAAACACAATGATGTATCACCTCAGGTCAGTCAGAAATGGCTAGTATCAAAAAGACAAGAAATAACAAGTGATGGTGAGGATGTGGAGAAAAAGGAACCCTCGTGCACTGCTGGCAGGAATGTTAAATGGTGCACTACTGTGGAAGACAGTATGGAGGTTCCTCAAAAAATTAAAATAGAAATGCTACATGATCCAGTAATTCCACTCTGGGTATTTAACCAAAGAAAACAAAAACACTAATTCAAAAAGACATATGCACCCCTATGTTTAAGTGTTATTTACCTCAGCCCAGATATGGAAGCCATCTAAGCGTCCATCAAGAAATGAATAGTTAAAGAATCTGTGGTACATATCTACAATGGAATATTACTCAGCCACAAAAAAAGAAAGAGATCCTGCCATTTATGAGAATATGAAAAGAACTAGAATGTATTATACTAAGTGAAATAAGTCAGACAGAGAAAGATAAATACCATATGATTTTCCTCACATGTAGAATCAAAAATGCAACCAGCCAACCAACAAAAATCAGAAACAGACTCAAAAACAACAGAAAAAAACTGGTCATTCCCAGAGGGGAGGAGTGCGGGAAGATGGGCAAAATAGGAAAAGAGGATAAAGAAGTACAGTTATAAAAATAAATAAGTCACAGAGAAGAAAAGTAGACCATGGGAGTATAGTCAATAATATTATAATTAATACTCTATAATGACAGATGGAAAATATACTTTTATCATGATGAGTACTGCATAATGTATAGAACTATCGAATCACTATGTTGTATACTTGAAACTATTAGAACACTATATTCAACTATACTTTAGTAATAAATTTTTTAAAGTAGAGAAATAGAGTATGTACATTTTCAGAGAAAAGAGCAAATAAATGAAGTTTTAAAACAATCTCTAGTAATCAAAAAAATACAAGAAATAACAGATGCATGGAAAAAATATTGTAACACAACACAAAATGGTAGAAAAAATTCAAGTTTATCAATGGTACAATAAATGTAAATAAACTACATTCATCAGTTAAAAAAGACACACCCAGATTTGATTTTTTATATGCTCAGGTAGGCAATTCACAAAAGAAATGTCTACAACAGAGATATAGAAAGACTGAAAGTAAAAATTAAAAAGAAAAGAAATACCAGGAAAATACCTACCCATAAAAAATACCTACTTTAACATTAGACAGAAAAGACTTAAAAAAAAAATTAGGGATAGTAGAGGGTATAAGACGATAAACAACAAGTCAGTTAACAAGAAAGATTTAATAATTCTCAACACAGAAACAACTGATAAAACAGCCTCAAAAATTACAAGTCAAAAATTGCCAGATATACAGCAAGAAACTATGTGTTTATATATTATTTCCAAAGCACAAAAACCAATATATCTTTATCAATAATTGAAAAGTTGAGCTTAAAAATATCCAATAAATATAAAGAATATTTCAAAAATACAATTACCAGGCTTGCTATGCTATAAAGAGCTCTGCTACTACAAACTAGAAGATATTCTTTCTTTTCAAGAACACAATGAACATTCACAAAAACTGATCATATATTAGCCTATTAAGGATAGCCCAAGAAATTTCAAAAACCACTATTACAAAGACCATATTTTCAGGCTACAAAGATATTAAGTTTGAAACGAGTAACAAAAATCTTAAATCCCAATTTATTTGAAAATTAAAAGTATGTTCCACATACGTGGGAAAATATATTTGCAAAATACATGCCTACAAAATAACAGAGTAAGAATTCCTACATATTAATAAGAAAAAGACAATAATTCAATAGTAAAATGGCCCAAAAAACTTGTCCTAGCACTTCACACAAGAATATGTCTGGCCAGTGAGTAGGCATATTGGAAATTAGTAACACAAAGAGATACCATTTTATACTCAGTAGATTGGGATATACTGACAATGCCAAGATCTGGACAAGACTAAGGTGCAGGAAAAGGGTTAACTCAACAGGCCTGAGTTTCTCATACTCTGCAGACTCCCAAGAAAGGTCGGTCTTCAGGACTGGCCCCTGGCCAGTTCCTAGGAGATCAGCTCTAAGGTTTCTGACTAATGAGAGTATGCCTGAATCTTTGGGCCATGTTGAACTAGTTTGATCAGTTTATGCCAATAATGTGACTTATGAGGAAGCCTATTTCTGCTCCATGGGGCTGGAGTCTAAGTGGCCAAGGTAAGTCACACAGGAGCTTCATGCTGACATTACTGACCTCCAATAAAAAGCCTGAACACCAACGCTCAGGCGAACTTCCCTGGTTGGCAACATTTACACCTTTCTTCAAACATCACTGCTGGGAGAATAAGGTGCATTTGGGACATGTAGAAGCTTGGAGCTGATTTCTCCTGAAAGTCACCGCATGTGTCTTTCCCCTTTGCAGATTTTAATCTGTATCCTTTCACTGTAAAAACCGTAACTGTGAGCTTAACAGCTTTGTCTGAGTTCTATAACTTCCCTAGAGAATCAAGCCTGAGCATAATCTTAGAGACCCTAACCCAAGCAGAGATCAGTGAGAACTCTATAATCTCTCGTGGATGTTAAACTGGTTGAACCCATGTGAAAATAACAGCATTAGCTTAAGTTCAGCATTTGCATATTCTGCAACTCAGCAATTTTCCTTTTAGGTACACACCCCAGAAAAATTCTTGCTCATGTGATGCAGGACATACGTACAAGAATGGCAACACTGTTCAAAAAAAGCAAATAAATTATAAACAATTAAGATGTCCATTAATAAGAACTAGATAAATTCACACTGTGGACTATTAGAGAGCAGTAAAAATGAATGACCTACAGCCATACATATCATAAATTAGTATCAAAAATTTAACACTGCATGGGAAAAAAGAGGAATCCACAAAAGAAAAATAGATTATGTTACAATATTGTGAGAATCAAAAACAAGCAAGCCAAACGATAAAGTACTTAGCCATGTATTTATTACTCTTTCAATAAAGGATAAGGGAAAAGAAAACCACACATTTTCCTCTTCTCTTTTTTAAGATTTTAATTTATTTATTTGACAGGCAGAGATCACAAGTACACAGAGAGGCAGGCAGAGAGAGAGGAGGAAGCAGGCTCCCCGCTGAGCAGAGAGCCCAATGCAGGGCTCGATCCCAGGACCCCGGGATCATGACCTGAGCCAAAGGCAGAGGCTTTAACCCACTGAGCCACCCAGGTGCCCCAAACCACACATTTTCTTTCAGTGTTACCTCTTGGGGGAGTTAACGGGGTAAGGATGAAGAGATAAAAGACAGATGCAAGTTATCTGTAATGCTCTAGTTTGGGGGTGAGAGCTAATCTTCAAATGACCACAATGCTCCCCATCTCCTCTTATTCACCCCTTTTTTGTAGTTCCCTCCCACAGTGTACCAGAGCTGGTCTGTATGACCAGTAGGAGAGGAGAGAAGTGATAGTATATCACTTCTAAAATTAAAGTTGTGAAAGACACCACAACTTCTGTCTTGGCGGCTGTTACTCTCTTTTTCAAATTATTAGCTCTGAGGGGTGCCTGGGTGGCTCAGTCGTTAAGCCTCTGCCTTCAGCTTGGGTCATGGTCCTGGGATGGAGCCCCGCATCAGGCTCTCTGCTCAGCACGAAGCCTGCTTCTCCCTCTCCCTCTCCCACTCCCCTGCTTGTGTTCCCTCTCTCACTGTGTCCCTCTGCATCAGATAAATAAATTAAAAACCTTTAAAAAAAAAAAAAAAGTATTAGCTCTTGGGGAAGCCAGCTGCCATATAGCAAGAGCAGTCCTATAGAGAAGCCACAGCTGAGAAACTGAGGCCTCAAGAGAACAGCTAGTAAAGAACGGAGGCCACTCATGCTTGGAAGCAGATCCTCCAGACCAGCCATGCTTTCCTATTACTGGAGTCCCATCAAACATCTTCATCAAAACCTCACCAGAGACCCACAACTTCCCAGTTAAGCTACTCCAGATTCCTGACCCCAGAAACTCTGGGAGATAATAAATGTCTGTTGTCTTAATCTGCTAAGTGTTGGAATAATTTATTACACAACAATAAATAATACGCTTGGAAAGGTATTCATGGATATTTACTTATGACTATTTTATTTCATGTAAAAAACATGTAAGTTATATGGATTACTTTGATTTATCAAATATATCTCAAAGGGGGGAAATGAAGTTGCAAATGTCTCCATACATTAATTATAATAGCAGGTTCTTTAACAAATGATTCTTTTGATAGCCTGTAAATGGGTATTCAAGAGGAAGATAAGAAAAACTCTGGGGCAAAGTCAATTTTCATCTTTCTTAAACTATAAAAGAGTAAATAAAAATCAAAATTAAAAAACAGCAAAAATTTACAATCTGAAGGCTCTTTTAAAAACAATCTACAACAACCCTCTTACTTTACAGAAAACAAAACGGGTTCAGAAACATTGTTAGTTGTCTAAAGTAGATTTCATTTTTCCAAACTTCTTTTACAAGAATATGGTGGGCATAAAGGACACTACATTAAACATTTCCCTAACATCTCTAGAGGTAGAGAACTGTTCAAATAAATGGAAGCTACATTCTCAATTAAAAAAAAAATAAAATAAAATAAAAAAATAAATAAATCCCAAAGTTTTCAGTATTTTCTTGAAAACCTACTGCTTCCCAAAGAGTGTACAACCCATGGCAAAAAAAATGACAAGGTAGAAATCTAGCAAAAGAATGAACACAAAATTTCAAAGTGTTTATCTCTTGGTATGAAGCAGAGGGGTAGAACAGAGGGTACAAAGTTAGAGTGCCAAGTTATCAGTAAGGCTCCAATGCCAGGAGTGGGTAGCAAGTTCATGACAATCCATTATATTTTTATGCTTTTCTTACTCCCAGTAACATTGTGAAGTATTAAACAGTAACACTGTCTTGCATATATATATATATATATAGTATTCTACTTAAAAGGAGAAAAGATGAATTGTAACTGCCCTTCATATAATTTGTTTTTTTAACAAGAATTACCATGATATGAATATGAAAATACAGAGCTTTTAAAAATAAGGGATTTTTAGAAATGGCCTTGATGACAAGGAAAAAAAAAATGAGATCTCTGGTTCAAATAGTTTTTCTGCATTAAAGCAAACTCGTCAGGCACAACAGCTCTTAGCAAAGGCTAGCAAATATATACTTGGTATTATAAATCCCAAGTTCTAAAATGAACGTTAGCTCAAATGTGAAAAGTAAAAAGTACTACAAACAAGTATTTGTTCCATGAAAAAGCTAATATTAAAATAATTCTAGTCATAAATTTTTTAAAGATTTTATTTATTTGAGAGAGAGCGAGAGAGAGAGGGCTGAATGGCAGAGGGAGAAGCAGACTCCCTGCTGAGGAGGGAGCCCAACATGAGACTCAATCCAGGACTCCAGGATCATGACCTGTGCCAAAGGCAGATGCTTAACCAACTGAGCCACCCAAGAGCCCCTCCATTCATAAACTGTACTACACCATTTCAGAGAAACAACTTTTAAAATATTATGAAGATTTTCCTTTTAGCAATGTTAAAAACCAGAAATATTTAAAAACCATATGGTTGGGGCACCTTGGTGGCTCAAATGGTTAAGCGTCCACCTTTGGCTCAGGTCATGATTTCCAGGTCCTGGGATTAAGCCTGGCTTCAGGCTCCCAGCTCAGCAGGGATTCTGCTTCTCCCTCTCCCTCTGCCTTTCTCCCTGCTTATGCTCTCTCTGTCTCTATCTCTCAAATGAATAAAATCTTTAAACAACAACAACAACATATTTTTCCACTACTCAAGTATTCTGTGTATTATATAACAGTATAAGCACAGGCTCTCAATCATACACTTACATTTTACATTCTGAAAGAACAAAGTTGGAAGACTCACATTACCTGACTTCAAGACTTACTATATATATATAGAGTAATCAAAACCATTGGTAAAAGGACAGGCTATAAATAGATATAATATATCTATAAATATTATAGAATAAAAGGATCTCCACAGAGATCAGTGGAACAGAACACATTATTCAGAAACAAACCACACCTATGTGGTCAACTGATTTTCTACAAATGGGCAAAGACAACCCAAACCAAGAATGAATACTAGTTTATAGGACAAATGAACTAGTTCCTTCAACAAATAAATGGCTCATCTTTAAAGAAAAAACTAGTGTATTAAATAATATAAGAACTCTAGTAACAAAATGCCTGTGGACTTTATCTGGATCCCTGTGGAATAAGGCAACACAAAAAAGATACCTTTTCGTAAACTATAATGTTAATTTGGTATTAGGTGAAGTTAATGTGTACAGCCAAAAGCTAGAAGCAACTAAGATGTTTCTCATTCAGTGAATCAATAAATAAATTGTGGTCCCTCCAGACCAGGGAATACTATTCAATGATAAAGAGAAATAAACCTCAGTCCTACCTGACATCTGGGAAGAGGGGAGGATGAAGAGGTGAAGCATGGGGGATTGTCAGGGCAATGAAACAACTCTATATAAATAAATTCTGTATATGACGGTGGATACAGAACATTGTATGTTTGTGAAAACCCATGCAACTATACAATACACAGAATGAGCCCTAATGGAAACTATGAACTTTGATTAACAATAATGGATCAATACTGGTTCATCAGTTATAACAAACATAGGGCACTAATGCAAGATGTTAATAAGAGGGAAAACTACCTTTATCATTCTGCCCAATTTTTCCATAAACCTAAAACACAGATCTAAAAAATAGTCTATTAATTTAAAAAAATAATTATCACTATAAAATGGTCAAAATGCTATTACTTCATTCCATTAAAAAAAAAGATATATATATGTATTTATGTGTACCTACACAGAGAAAAAGAATAAAAGTATATTTCTGTGTGGCAGAACTGTGGGTCATTTAAAATTTTTTTCCTTTGGGCTTTTCTAAAGTTTCCATAATGAACACAATGATACATAATGCTTTTTGAAAAGGTAAGATAAATAACTTTTTAAACTATTCAGAAAATTAAATACTTCTGCAAAGCTCACTCCACGTAGATTTGTGGCTACGAGCACTGAAAAATCTAAGCTACTTACCTTCAGGCATAATGTTTTGGGTCATCCGTGATCCAGCAGCAGGGGCAATAGTGTTACAATGAATGTTGCTTTTCTGGCCTTCAATTGCAAGGGTATTTGAAAGGCCCAGAAGACCCAGCTTTGCTGCACTATAATTGGCCTGGCCGTAGTTGCCATATATTCCTGAAGCTGAGGCAGTCATGATAATCCTAAAAGGAAGATCAATCTCTCAAAATCTCTTTTCCATGTTTTGATAACACAGCAACTCTAAGCCTTTTATTTTCTTTTTCTGTATATTACACCCATCAAAGGAAATTCTGTATACTGTCAGGTTCCTACAGTCATGATTCATATATGCAAAATAATATTAATAATAGAAGTAATCTCTCAAAATTCAACTACAAGATTTAACTGTTTTAAAAAGAATCCCTGATTAAGACCAAATGAATTCAAGTATAAGAATCTATATTCATTAGCTACTGAAAACAGCAATAAATACCTATAAACATAAAGTGAAAATGTGTAAGTTAAGGTTATGGTAAGAAACATTAGAAAAATCAGTTCTAATGCTTTAGTTTTCATTACTTTGCCCCTCTCTTTTTGGATAATATTAAATGCCTCATATCAAAACAATACCACCTCCAAAATGTGAGCCCATCTCACCCTATTTAGTAGACCAAGTAAAATAATTTAGATCATTTATTTTCAGAAACTGAGAATCAGGAGAAGCTAGAACTGTCCAACAGGAACAGGTATCACAAACAATTTCCTCTAGTAAATGTGTGTGAAATCCAGGTTAACAGAAAAGAGCCAGCCAGAGTCCACGGAGCCACCTCGTGGCTCTGCCATGTTCCTAGTCACTCACACAGACACAGACACAGTCCTACAGCTCCCAAACAGTTTCTAAAGACCAACTCATGTCAGACCAGTACCAGCAAGCTAAACACAGCACTCCTCTCTCCTCAGCTGGTCAGTGGACACAGTATCACTATACTTTGGTTAGAGAATGAAGTACAGTTGAATCCTCACCATTTGTATACTGCTATCAAAATGAAAAGTGGGACGTGAAAAGAAATATAAAGTTGGCTGGCTCAGCTAATTCTTGACCAAATGACACCAATTTAATGAGAGGGTACATGCCAAGAGTATAAGTCTGCTTATGTCTGAAGAGATCTTCTTCAATGCCAAAGCACTTACCTTTCCCTGTTCACAAGGACCCATGCACTGCATTCCCGACCCCCACCCCCGAGAGTCACACACAACTCTACCTTCCAAACTTCTGTTTCTTCATATGATCCCAAGCTGCCCGGGTCACTTGGAACGAGCCTCGCAAATGGACTCTGTGGATTATATCTAAAACAGTAAATTATTTTTATTAGATACTTTGTCAAAAATTAGAAAGGCATGTCTCAGAATCAACATAAGCAATGATTTATTTATACAAAGATGTTTATTTTATACCAGCATTCAAGATCAACTACTATCATATCACTCCCTAAGTAAGCATTTTTGCTTGTGTCCCAAGTATGTAACCAATCAACAGTTCATACCCATTCTCCCTACAATTTATGATAAAATTACTATAATCCCTGTACACATCTAAATACAATGCCATCTTTAATTTATGCTCACTTCCTACAAAAATCCACTAATTCAAACATCCAAGAATTTTACACATATATCTGGGACCAACACAAACATTAGTTAAAGTGTAATGTGTACAACTGTTGAATCACAATGCTGTGCACATGGAAATAATAAAACATTGTATGTCAACTATACTCCAATAATGAAAATTTTAACAAAACAAATACATTTTTTAAAAAGCATAAGCACATCCTACACAGTTCACTGTCCAAAAATGTTTGCCAATTGCTATTTCCCTATACCCATATTTTTACCAGGGTAAATTGCACATGAGTTGGGGCAGAAGGGATCAGAAAATGGAGGAAGAGAGGGAGAAAGGTCAGTGGGGAGAGAGAGAGGCCCATCTGTTCTTAGAGATGTCCATCTAATGAACAGACAATTTGGGGAATGATTTAGATAGACAACTCTAGATTTAATTTTACTCTTCTAATTATCAAGTTTTGGGTTGTTTTTTTTCTTTAAGAGTCTATTTATTTGTCAGAGAGAGAACACAAGAAGGGGGAACAGTAGGCCCAGGGAGAAGCAGGCTCCCCGATGAGCAGGGAGCCTGAGGTGGGACTGGGTCCCAGGACCCTGAGATCATGACCCAAGCCGTAGGCTGACGCTTACCCAACTGAGCCACCCAGGTGTCCCTAATTATCAAGTTTTTAACCATTCTTAAAACTTTGATACTATTTATTTATTTTTGTTTCAGCCTGAAACCTCAACAAATGTTTCCATGGGTATATTAGAATAATAATGTAAAAGTGACAAAAGGAACTTAAAAAAAGAAAAAGAAAAAAAAGGGAAGGGTCGCCAAGGGGTTAGGAGTGGTGAGCTTAGGATGAACGGAGAGGAGGAAAAGGCCCACTGTCGCCCCCCAACCCAGAGCAGAAAAGAAATCAACAACATAAGCCCCTTTGGCCAACAAATCTTATCTTTCTCAGCTTCTTCCTTTACCCAGTGGTTAAATCGGAAAGAGGAAATAAAAGCCCTTCTTTGCTTAATTCTCAATCACAAAGATGCTTTGCTTCTTCCCAAAGAACTGGGGCATGCACCCCAGAAGCACGCTTCAACGACAGTGATATAATTTACCTTAGTTCGTGTGCCTCCTGCACTTCTAGCCCCCAGTTTGTTTTAGTTCCGATGGCCAATGAAAAGTGAAGGCACAAAGGGCACCTGGATGGATCAGCCAGGTAAGCGTCTGCCTTCAGCTCAGATCATGATGCCAGGGTCCTAGGACCAAGCCCAGCATCGGGCTCCCCACTCAGCGGGGAGTCTGCTTCTTCCTCTCCCTTTGCCCCTCCCCCCCAGTTGTGCCCTTTCTCTTTCTCTCAAATAAATAAAATCTTAAAAAAAGAAGAAAGGAAAGGTATGAAGAACAAACAGGAAAAAAAGTGATGTTATTTAAACCCAATCTTTCCAATGTGCCATTCCTAATGCGATTTTCCCCTACTCACTAGAAGCTTCAAAATTACATCTAGGACCCCACCCCCCACCTCCAGTTCTCAGATCTTGAACATTTTCAGGGCCCCAGACTCCCTTCCATATCCTGCTCTTGTTCTTGAAATAAGATTCACACCAGTAGCCAAGCATGTGGAAGACAAGTTAATACAGCTGGAAAAAGCTAACAACTTCTCAAGAAGAAAAAAAGGAAAATGAATGAAAGACACAAAATCTTTCTGCCAAATGACTTAAAAAGTTTTCATTTATCAAATGTTCAAAAGAAAATATAGGAAATATAGGAAAATGACTTGTGGTCATTTTCAGTTGTAAAGCTTATTCATCATGTTCATCATCCACATTAGCAAAAGTAAAAGTAGGTAGGAGCAGGTTTTTCCTTAAATGTATAAATGTCTCAAATATTAAAACACTAAATGGATAGGTATGCTCCACAGAGACAAATGTTACAAACAACTTACCCCAGTCTTCATCACTTATTCTACCAAAAGAATTGTCCCTCAGAATTCTAAAAACAATGATATTACGTAGGTTAGGGGGAGGAAGAGTATCCACTTTTTAATAAAATCAAAAACTTCGCATGCACATTATTCTCGAAATGAAAAAAGAAATACTCACCCAGCATTGTTGACCACAATATCTACAATATAAAAAAAATCCAAGTCACAAACATAAAAACAAGTGTATTAATTTGCAATGGCTTACAGCTCGTATTTCTTTCAAAATTGGGCTTTTTCTCCCCACATGGAAAAGTAAATAATAATAGTAGCAGAAGAGTGCTATCAAAACAGAATTTTGTACCTATAGAAAAACAAAACAAAACAAAAAACAAAGAAAAAACCTTCACAAGTATCTTGTGATACTTGCTTCACAAATATCTCACCATGTCAGAGCTTTCCTCTCAAACTTTCATATGTAAATGTTTCCACCTCCACCTTTTGACAAAATTCTATCAGCTTACAGAATTAATTGTTGCCCAACTCTTAGGTTCTTAGCAGTCAATGGTAACCACAAGTCATCCTCATTTAACCTCAGGATTCACTCAGAACAGTAAAAGTTTAAAAGATTTTTCTTTGCCACTCAAGGGTCAAAATTCCAAAAAGGAAACAATTAGAGTTAGAAACTGATGGCCTATCTTAATACATAATTGCATTTTCATTATTAAAAAAAAAAAAAAAAGAATCACTTTTTAAGGCTCAACCATCATCTTGAGGCTGTTCTCACCCTGTTAACTTCACATCTTTGTGGCCTCTATCCCTCTGTCAAATTGTACGTCGACAAACCCCTTAAGCTCAACCCAACATAACAAGAAAAACAAATCTACTAGACCAAAAAAAAGAAAAAAAGAAAAAAAGGCAGAGGGAGCACATCTGAATTACAAAAATTAATGTTTTCCAGAATGTAAAGATGCTGGACTTTTCCATAGTTTCCACATTGAGGGAATGTTTCTCTGAAGTAATTCAATAAACTTTTACTAAAAATTAAAAAAAAAAAATTTTTACTAAGAATGTGTGGAACTAAACCAGGAAGATTATCTAGAGAGGGACAAAGTCAATGACGCATTTGCAACCCTTCTCAAAAATAAAGATTTTTATTACATATACTTCATCTTAGTTAATTCACAAAGCTTTGAATCCTTATGATCCAAATCATAATTATCTAAAAGATTCCATAGGGTCCTCTATTGCCAAAATGTTTATTTTATAAACACATTTGGGGTAGAATTAAGTTTTCACAAATAACAAACTGAGAAAATGCTCACAATTTTTTAGGAGTTTTTAAATCCAAAAAACTATGAAACAAACTCAACACATTTTTGCATTAAAAAATGCTACCTGGAGCCTATTGGGAAATAAGGTAGGGTGTGTAAAATAATTAATTTGTAAAAGCAATTGAAAAACTTAGCTATATAAATAACTATAGATAAATAAATAAAACCTTGGTTATAAAGAGAAGGAATTTTTTATAAACAAAAGAAAAATCAAAAAATTTGATTAAGAAAGTAGAAGCTGCTCTGTTAGTACATTAACACAAAGAAACATCACCTATTCTTCCAAAAGCTTCTAGTGCTGCCCTCACAATCTTCTCTCCCGCTTCCACTGAATCTGGAGGAAAGGAAAATTAGCACAAAACATCAGTACTATCCCTCTCAAATAACTCCTAAATTCTGGATCAGAGCACATGACAGACACTATTCACTCAACAGAATTCATTTCCCCAAAAACAAATATATATTACAGGCATGTAACAAATTAAAATACAGATGATCTAATGTTACAAAGGAAATGCGGCCCCTAAAACAATTCTTTAACCCACCAAAAAGAAAAAAAAAAAATGGAGGGGAATAAAAAATTTTTGGCCAATACTATCTAAAACAACACTGTCTTATACAAATTTCTGTGAGGATGGAAATGTCTTATTTCCGTAGTAATACTGTAGCCACTATCCACGTGTGGCTACTGAGCCCTTGAAATGTGGCTAGTATGACAAACAAAGTGAGTATTTAACTGTTTAAATTGTATTTAATTTTCAATAGTCACAGAGGCACTCCCTCTACAAGATGCAAATCAGAATTGAGAAGGGGGTACATGTTTAATTTGAAAAAGCAGGCTCAAAGCTCAATAACTACATATGGAAACAAACCTACTATTTGTACATCACTAAGTACAAAAAGCAAAGCTCAACAAAATAGAGTGGCTTTCTTCTTTTCTGCTCATCAGCCAAGGGAGAGAGCTCACGTCCCCAGAGTTGTGTATCAAATGGCCAGGTATCAACATCCCACTGCCTCTCTCTCTCTTCTCTGCAATCCCTGTGGAGGAGCCAGGAAATATATTCCCTTCCCTGAGATCCACAGAGATCTGACAAAAGAGGCACCCAGCTCAAGAAGGGAGAAGCAGGAGAAGGCTGCATATGCAGGCAAATCTTGGGAGCAGAGTACGGATGAGAGACCTTTGAGCGGTGAGAACCAGACAAGGCCATCCACAGCTTTCCTAACGTGCAGGTGCCCAGCCCTTGCCATGGTTATGCAAGCCTCTAATTCTCTGTGTGAAAACCCTCCACACCTGGAGATTTGCAGGGCCTTGTTTTCCCACCTGCATCCTGACTGATTGATACTGGTTGTATACCAGCACTGCGGGAAGAGGCAAGGGAGAGAGTCTGGAATTTTTCTCATTATAAAATAGATTTTTTTAAACTCCAGAATTTAAAAAAAAAAAAAGTTGAAAACATTTTTGTAGATCCTCAGTGAGAAAAGAAGACACTAAAATATCTGTCTCATTATTCCATAGAACACTTAAAACAAATCATATCCTATTTCCCTTCCTTTAAAATTTCAAAATCAAGAGACTGGCAATCTAATTTTACCTCTGGCTAATAAAAACAATCTAATTTACAGAAAAGTCAATAAGCACTCGCTTTTTAAAGTAAATCTGTTCAAGAAGGTTCCTTACAGATACTATTAGAGTCAATACATCAAATAGCTGTTTTCCTGGTGGCTTTAATGCCTAACTTTGACTCTTACGTTTTTATAAAGGAAAGAAAGTCACATATAGCAATGATTACTTGTGCAAAATGGAACTTAGTGTTTGGATACCAGAAAGGAGGCATTTTTCTTCCTATGCTATATTACTACACGAATTTTTCTAGAACAATTCTTAAAAGAAAAATCTAATGTCATTCTGTAGAAATAACCTAAAACCTTTTAGCTAAAATGGGTCTTTCAAAACAAAAGCATATTCCTATCCACATCATTAATAATTTACTGATTTTATCATGTGCTTATTAATAAAAATGTTAAATAAACAATATGCTGAAAGTTAAGACTCGTGAAATAATCTACATCAAAGGTTTTTAAAAGCCTCATATCTTATATAAAATAGATAGTCAAACAGTTGTGGCTGACTCAGAGAAAATCTAATCTCATAATCACACTGGAATGATGAGACATTTGCTCAATGATTATTAATGTGAGCAACAGCGTGAATTGAAGGAAAAGGCAAAAAACAGCATAGTGCTTTCAAGTATCATACCATAGTTGGCCACGGCTTTTCCACCTTTACTTCTTATTTCTTCAACAACCTTATCAGCAGCGGCTAAGGAGCCTTCACTCAATCCCTTCATGTCCCCTCCTAGGTCATTCACTGCAATGCAAAAGCAAACAAGAACTCATTTTTAAACCTCAAAATACGAACTGGAAATAAAATGCCACTTTGAGTTTATCTCCTCTGTCACTTCCTCCATTCCTTCCCACTCTACCCCTGTCTTCTGTAACATGCCAAGAGATAACATACTTTCAACCATGCTTCTTTGTTTCTAGGAGAGAGATAAAGCAGCAAAAATATCTAAACGCAGGTTCAGCTCATGAGATTTTAAACTTTGCAATGCTTTTCCTTTCTTTGAAAAGAAAGAGAACATGATTCAACCCACTTTGAGCAAAAAAGAATACTCATAAAACATACTGTATCAGGGTCTACCATGAAAGAAGTAAACATTTGTTAAAAGAGATCAGAAACATATACAGAAGTCATAGGTGTTCAGCCTCTAATTGGTATCATGACTCCACTGTTTGGTGTTTAACAACTGACCATACTCACCGCATAAGATCTCGCTGTATCCAACTGTACAAACACTGATCAAGCATTTACTATTTGTAAGGAAACTGTACTACTGGGGCACCTGGTGGCTCAGTGGGTTAAAGCCTCTGCCTAGACCTCAGGTCATGATCCCAGCGTCCTGGGATCGAGCCCCGAATCGGGCTCTCTGCTCAGCGGGGAGCCTGCTTCCTCCTCTCTCTCTCTCTCTCTCTCTCTCTGCTTGCCTCTCTGCCTTCTTGTGATCTCTGTCAAATAAATAAATAAAATCTTAAAAAAAAAAAAAAAGGAAACTGTACTACAGAGGGACACTAAAATGTAGGAGGATGGCACTGGTCCTTAAAGGCTTTCTCATCTACTGAACATTGAGTATGGGTTGGTTAGAGTAATACAAAATTTGCAACAAGTACATAAAGACCAACAGAACTAAATAATGGGGACAAATAAAGTTAGTGTATGTCACAATTTAAGGTAAAATTTACAAAATAACATGCTAAAACTACTAAGAAGATCCACAGATCAATTCCAAATAACTTGAAAAAAAAATTACATTAAAAACACTTCAGATAAATAATACACATTGCAAAATGAACTTTTTTTTTTTAAGATTTTATTTATTTACTTGACAGAGATCACAAGTAGGCAGAGACAGACAGAGAGAGAGGAAGAAGCAGGCTCCCCGCTGAGCAGAGAGCCCGATGTGGGACTCGATCCCAGGACCCTGAGATCATGGCCTGAGCCGAAGGCAGAGGCTTAACCCACTGAGCCACCCAGGCACCTGCAAAATGAACATTTTGTAATAACATAATTACATAAGTCTAGAGGAACAACAATAAAAAATTAATCAATAAATGGCAGGGTGATATACTAAAATTTAAAGCCTTTTAATATTACCAAACATGGTTGCCACATCTGGGGTAAAAAAACAAGATTTTTTTTTTCTTTTAAAGAATGTCTCTCTCTCTCTCTCTCTTTTTATTCAAATGTTGGCTGGATGGGGTTGGGTGGTTAAAGACAAGGAAATGAGGCAGGGAAAAAGCCAACGCCAAACCATACTGAAAATCAGCTAAGTCAAATGTGTTTTCACATAACTTTTTTAAGGAAAAGGGTTTTTCAGAAGGTGGACTGGAATATATTTTTCTACCAGTGTAGTCTTATTGTCTTACTGCAAATAAAAACTGGTATGAAGACACAAAGTAATGGAAAGAGGCTTACATTATTGCTCAAGAGATGAAAAAAGATTCTCAACACTAAACTCCTCTTAATTGTTCATTTCTATGCAATTACTCAAATGACAGGAAACCACCAGTAAAGTTTAAGACTCACAGCTAACAAGCTTGTAAGAGCCTTTTTAACTAAGTAAGGCAAAGTTCAAAAGCAAACTGGCAAACGGGATATTTGGAAAGAATTACTCCATTATGCAATGGAACACTACCCTCAAGTGGAAATTGTTCAAAGTGCAACCAAACAGGTAAGCACTGAAGCTCATGTAAATAACTACCTGAGATCGGAGCTGCACAGTTAAACAGCCTCAGAACAGACTTACTCAAGACAAGGCTCCACATCGGAGTGCACTCAGTGAACACTGACCCCATGCATCATGCCACTGTCACCAGACCTAAATCTCAGGGTGAAAGCCTGGGAGAGCAACAATGGGAAAAGATCGTTTTGCAATTACATGCAAAGAGAAACCTGCCCATACTATGTGACACTGTTACCATTAAACGGATGGCTAAAATTCTAAGGAATAATAATAATAATAAATAGGGTTTTAAAATACCATTTGTACCTCATACTGGTATATGTATACTTGACATTTTCAAAGTACCACTGGGTACACTGCAGCCTTTGCTCTCCACAGAGCTTTTTTTTTTTTTTTTTTAAGATTTTATTTATTTATTTGACAGAGAGAGAGATCACAAGCAGGCAGAGAGGCAGGCAGAGAGAGAGAATGAGAGGAGGAAGCAGGTTCCCTGCTGAACAGAGAGCTCGATGCAGGGCTCAATCCCAGGACCCTGAGATCACGACCCGAGCCGAAGGCAGAGGCTTAACCCACTGAGCCACCCAGGCGCCCCTCCACAGAGCTTTTGAAATGCTGGCAGAACAGCTGTTCCCAGTTTCACAGATGAGGAAAGTCCGGAAGGGTTAGGGAACGTGCCAGAGGAGCCAAGGCTGTAGGAAATGGCAAAATCCAGACTAGAATCTGCACCTACCACAAAGCCACTCTGTTCCTCTAACACTGGAAGCAAGTTTCTTTTATCCAAAAAAGGAACACAATTTTTTCCACTAAACCAAAAGGGAACAACACAGAGTTGCCATACTGTTTCCACTGTTAGGCTGAAAGATATACTCACTCTCTATCAGAAAGCTTCTCCAGAGCGGCCATCAGTGTTTCTAAATATGTGAAGGGCCACAAATTGCAGTGATAGTTTAGAAAGCAGGGTCTTAAATTAGGCTCCTGTACCTGGTTTTCTTTGTCTGAACAACAAGAAGGCATCAAAGTAATCCTTACTGAGAGAAAAAATGGAAAATGAGAAACTGATCATCCAGAGTTCAGTCGTTGGACCTCTTCTCCTGCTCATCTGTACTCACCACCCAGGTGAGGTAATTCAGTCTCCTGGCTTCGGATACCATCTATAAACCGAGAATATTCAGATTGATGTAGTTGCAACCTGTCCCCCAACGACATAGTCTTGTAGGCCACTGTCTGCTGAGTATCTCCTTCTGAAAGTCTAGCAGGAACATCTCCTCCCTCCCCATCCCACCCTTCTGTGGGTCTTTCCCTATCTCAGTAAATGGCCTCTCAATCTTCCTCCTTCCCTGGCAACCCACATCAGCAAATCAGCAAACCCGACCCTATCTACCTTCAAAATATACCTAGAATTTAACCTCTTTGCCCCACCTCCAGCCCTACGACCTATCTCACCACTATCTCTTCTGTGGATTATTGCAGTAACTTGATAGGACTCTGCTTTCTTTTCTCTCTCTAATGGAAAAATCATTAAGATGCCCAAGAAGAGTTAATGGTACGAAAGCCCCAGTGACCACATCATCCTTCCCCACCTGCATTCTTGCTCCCCCACAGTTATTCTCTACACAGCAATCAGAACCATCCACTTAGAGCTTAAATCAGGTCAGGCTGTTCCTCTATTTACACTCACCAATGGCTCCCCATCTCCAACAGGGTAAAAGTTGGCCTGGGCTCAGCTAAAGGATCTGCAATCTGGCTCTCCACAACCTCTCTGTTCTCATCTCCCAGTTTTGTCCCCTTTGATGACCTTGCTCCAGATGCACTGGCCCTCTGACTGACCCTGAACACAAGTGAGCCTACTCCTGCCCCAAGACTGATGCACTCACTAGCTGGGCCCCTGTCACAGGTTCCTGGGCCCCACATCTCAATGGCACAATCTCTCCCTGCCCCCAGCTCCCTCCTCAGAATTCTCTTCCAGGCCATTCACTCAGATTCTTTCTCCACAGAACTCTTTGTTAGCTGACAGAGTTTTACATAAGTATTTACTGTGTTTCCCCAAAGCCCTCCCCCAAACTAGAATGTAAGCTCTGTGAAAACATCTATTCTATCCCCCACTCTATTCCTTCGGCTCCTAGAACAGGCTTGCTACATGACAAGCACCCAGTAAATAACTGCTGGATCAATAAAGGAGTCCATGTGATGATATCTACTAACTGTATGAAGAATTTTTAATTTTCCTATCATTTAAAAATTATAAACAGCCTGGGGCTATTCTAAAGCTATCTTTAAAGGCTGCCTCCCATCACCTGGGTTCGTGAAAGTCCTAAGAAGCATCTGGGGAAGGTGTGGACATTGTATATATACCTCCTTTATCATAAGCTGGAATCCACACGTGCCTTCTTGCGATCCTTCTCCATGTGTCATATAACCCATTCACTTAATCAGCATGTATGTCCTTTTTTCCCATTTATTTATTTATTCATCCATTTAATTTGAATTCCAGTTAGTTGGCATACAGCACAATATTGGTTTCAGGAGAAGAGTTCATCACTTACACACAACACCCAGTGCCCATCACAAGTGCCCTCCTTAATACCTATCCCCCATCTAGCCCAGCCCCCACCCACCTTCTTCCAACGCCTCTCACTTTCTTCTCCATAGTTGAGAGTCTCTCATGATTTATTTCCCTCTCTTTCTCCCTCTCCTATGTTCATCCATTTTGTTTCTTAAATTCCACATGAATGAAATCACCTGTTATTTGTCCTTCTCTGATTGACTCGTTTCACCGAGCACAGCACGCTCTAGCTCCATCCACATCACTGCAAATGGCAAGATGTCATTCTTTTTGATGCCTGGGTAGTACTCGTGTGTGTGTGTGTGTGTGTGTGTGTGTGTGTGTGTCTTTGTTTTCCACTCATCACTCGAAGGGCATGTGGGCTGTTTCCATAGTTTGGCTATTGTTGATAATGCTGCTCTAAACATCAGGGTGCATGTACTCCTTCAAATATGTATTTCTCTATTCTTCGGGTAAATACCTACTGGTGCAATTGCTGGATGGTAGGGTAGCTCTATTTTCAGCTTGGTGAGGATGTGCTGTATCGTTCCCCAGAGTGGCTGCACCAGCTTCAGCGTGTATGTCTTAAGTGATCACTAAGCAAAGCACTGAGTTTACACTGAAGAGAATACATCAGTGCCTAAGGTAGACCCTTTTCTTTAAGAATCTAAAATAGAAACACGTTACATATAAGGAGGCTAGGATGCCCTTGCGTGAGCAAGACCTCAGGCTCACTTGGACATTCCAGATCCTAAGCAAAGGACCTCACACAGGGCAGGCAGTCCCTACCATTGGCGCCATTCTTTTCCCTTTACAAAGGCCTTTAGTTTTCTTTGTTTTTGTTTTTTTAAGATTTTATTTATTTATCTGACAGAGAGAGAGACAGCAAGAGAGGGAACACAAGCAAGGGGAGTAGGAAAGGGAGAAGCAGGACCCCCAGCAGGCAGAGAGTCCCACGCGGGGCTCAAGCCCAGGACCCCAGCACCACGACCAGAACTGTAGGCATAGCCCAATAGCTGAGGCACCCAGGAGCCCCAGGCCTTGAGTTTTGGTTTTGGTTTTTTTTTTTTTTTTAATTTTATAAACATATAATGTGTCATTAGGCCAAGGGGTACAGGTCTGTGAATCTCCAGGTTTACACACTTCACAGCACTCACCATAGCACATATACTCCCAAATGTCCACAATCCCACCACCCTCTCCCGACCCCCCTCCCAGCAACCCTCAGTTTGTTTTGTGAGATTAAGAGTCTCTGATGGTTTGTCTCCCTCCCAATCCCATCTTGTTTCATTTATTCTTTTCCTCCAAACCCCCCCACATTGCATCTCCACTTCCTCATATCAGGGAGATCATATGATAGTTGTCTTTCTCCGATTGACTTATTGCGCTAAGCATGATACCCTCTAGTTCCATCCACGTCGTCGCAAATGGCAAGATTTCATTTCTTTTGATGGCTGCATAGAATTCCATTGTATATATATACCACCTCTTCTTTATCCATTCATCTGTGGATGGACATCTAGGTTCTTTCCATAGTTTGGCTATTGTAGACATTGCTGCTATAAACATTCGGGTGCACGTGCCCCTTTGGATCACTACGTTTGTATCTTTAGGGTAAATACTGAGTAGTGCAATTGCTGGGTCATAGGGTAGCTCTATTTTCAACTTTTTGAGGAACCTCCATGCTGTTTTCCAGGGTGGCTGCACCAGCTTGCATTCCCACCAACAGTGTAGGAGGGTTCCCCTTTCTTTGCATCCTCGCCAGCATCTGTCATTTCCTGACTTGTTAATTTCAGCCATTCTGACTGGTGTGAGGTGGTATCTCATTGTGGTTTTGATTTGTATTTCCCTGATGCCGAGTGATGTGGAGCATTTTTTCATGTGTCTGTTAGGCCTTTAGTTTTTTGTTTTTTTTTTTAATTTTATTTTTTATAAACATATATTTTTATCCCCAGGGGTACAGGTCTGTGAATCGCCAGGTTTACACACTTCACAGCACTCACTATAGCACATACCCTCCCCAATGTCCATAACACAACCCCCCCTCTCCCAACCCCCCACCCCGCGGCAACCCTCAGTTTGTTTTGTGAGATTAAGAGTCACTTATGGTTTGTCTCCCTCCCAATCCCATCTTGTTTCATTTACTCTTCTCCTACCACTTAAACCCCCCATGTTGCATCTCCTCTCCATCATATTAGGGAGATCATATGATAGTTGTCTTTCTCCGATTGACTTATTGCGCTAAGCATGATACCCTCTAGTTCCATCCACGTCGTCGCAAATGGCAAGATTTCATTTCTTTTGATGGCTAGTATTCCATTGTGTATATATACCACCTCTTCTTTATCCATTCATCTGTGGATGGACATCTAGGTTCTTTCCATAGTTTGGCTATTGTAGACATTGCTGCTATAAACATTCGGGTGCACGTGCCCCTTTGGATCACTACGTTTGTATCTTTAGGGTAAATATCCAGTAGTGCAACTGCTGAGTCATAGGGTAGTTCTATTTTCAACATTTTGAGGAACCTCCATGCTGTTTTCCAGAGTGGTTGCACCAGCTTGCATTCCCACCAACAGTGTAGGAGGGTTCCCCTTTCTTCGCATCCACACCAGCATCTGTCATTTCCTGACTTGTTAATTTTAGCCATTCTGACTGGTGTGAGGTGATATCTCATTGTGGTTTTGATTTGTATTTCCCTGATGCCAAGGGATATGGAGCACTTTTTCATGTGTCTGTTGGCCATCTGGATGTCTTCTTTGCAGAATTGTCTGTTCATGTCTTCTGCCCATTTCTTGATTGGATTATTTGTTCTTTGGGTGTTGAGTTTGCTAAGTTCTTTATAGATTTTGGACACTAGCCCTTTATCTGATATGTCGTTTGCAAATATCTTCTCCCATTCTGTCATTTGTCTTTTGGTTTTGTTAACTGCTTCCTTGGCTGTGCAAAAGCTTTTGATCTTGATAAAATCCCAATAGTTCATTTTTGCCCTGGCTTCCTTTGCCTTTGGCGATGTTCCTAGGAAGATGTTGCTGCGGCTGACGTCGAAGAGGTTGCTGCCTCTGTTCTCTAGGATTTTGATGGATTCCTTTCTCACATTGAGGTCCTTCATCCATTTTGAGTCTATTTTCATGTGTGGTGTAAGGAAATGATCCAATTTCATTTTTCCGCATGTGGCTGTCCAATTTTCCCAACACCACTTATTGAAGAGGCTGTCTTTTTTCCATTGGACATTCTTTCCTGCTTTGTTGAAGAATAGTTGACCATAGAGTTTAGGGTCTATTTCTGGGCTCTCTATTCTGTTCCATTGATGTAGGTGTCTGTTTTAGTGCCAGTACCATGCTGTCTTGATGATGACAGCTTTGTAATAGAGCTTGAAGTCCGGAATTGTGATGCCACTGACTTTGGCTTTCTTTTTCAATATTCCTTTGGCTATTCGAGGTCTTTTCTGGTTCCATATAAATTTTAGGATTATTTGTTCCATTTCTTTGAAAAAAATGGATGGTACTTTGATAGGAATTGCATTAAATGTGTAGATTGCTTTAGGTAGCATAGACATTTTCACAATATTTATTCTTCCAATCCAGGAGCATGGAACATTTTTCCATTTCTTTGTGTCTTCCTCAATTTCTTTCATGAGTACTTTATAGTTTTCTGTGTATAGATTCTTAGTCTCTTTGGTTAGGTTTATTCCTAGGTATCTTATAGTTTTGGGTGCAATTGTAAATGGGATGGACTCCTTAATTTCTCTTTCTTCTGTCTTGTTGTTGGTGTAGAGAAATGCCACTGATTTCTGGGCATTGATTTTATATCCTGACACTTTACTGAATTCCTGGACAAGTTCTAGCAGATTTGGAGTGGAGTCTTTTGGGTTCTCCACATATAGTATCATATCATCTGCGAAGAGTGACAGTTTGACTTCTTCTTTGCCAATTTGGATGCCTTTAATTTCCTTCTGTTGTCTGATTGTGGAGGCTAGGCCTTCTAGTACTATGTTGAATAGCAGTGGTAATAATGGACATCCCTGCCGTGTTCCTGACCTTAGCGGAAAAGCTTTCAGTTTTTCTCCATTGAGAATGATATTTGCGGTGGGTTTTTCATAGATGGCTTTGATAATATTGAGGTATGTGCCCTCTATCCCTACACTTTGAAGAGTTTTGATCAGGAAGGGATGCTGTACTTTGTCAAATGCTTTTTCAGCATCTATGGAGAGTATCATATGGTTCTTGTTCTTTCTTTTATTAATGTGTTGTATCACATTGATTGATTTGCGGATGTTGAACCAACTTTGCAGCCCTGGAATAAATCCCACTTGGTCGTGGTGAATAATCCTTTTAATGTACTGTTGAATCCTATTGGCTAGTATTTTGGTGAGAATTTTCGCATCTGTGTTCATCAAGGATATTGGTCTGTAGTTCTCTTTTTTGATGGGATCCTTGTCTGGTTTTCGGATCAAGGTGATGCTGGCCTCATAAAATGAGTTTGGAAGTTTTCCTTCCATTTCTATTTTTTGGAACAGTTTCAGGAGAATAGGAATTAGTTCTTTAAATGTTTGGTAGAATTCCCCCAGGAAGCCGCCTGGCCCTGGGCTTTTGTTTGTTTGGAGATTTTTGATGACTGTTTCAATCTCCTTACTGGTTATGGGTCTGTTCAGGCTTTCTATTTCTTCCTGGTTCAGTTGTGGTAGTTTATATGTCTCTAGGAATGCATCCATTTCTTCCGGATTGTCAAATTGGTTGGCGTAGAGTTGCTCATAGTATGTTCTTATAATTGTTTGTATTTCTTTGGTGTTAGTTGTAATCTCTCCTCTTTCATTCATGATTTTATTTATTTGGGTCCTTTCTCTTTTCTTTGTGATAAATCTGGCAAGGGGTTTATCAGTCTTATTAATTCTTTCAAAGAACCAGCTCCTAGTTTCGTTGATTTGTTCTATTGTTTTTTTTGGTTTCTATTTCATTGATTTCTGCTCTGATCTTTATGATTTCTCTTCTCCTGCTGGGTTTAGGGTTTCTTTCTTGTTCTTTCTCCAGCTCCTTTAGGTATAGGGTTAGGTTGTGTACCTGAGACCTTTCTTGTTTCTTGAGAAAGGCTTGTACCGCTATATATTTTCCTCTCAGGACTGCCTTTGTTGTGTCCCACAGATTTTGAACTGTTGTGTTTTCATTATCCTTCGTTTCCATAAATTTTTTCAATTCTTCTTTAATTTCCTGGTTGAGCCATTCATTCTTTAGAAGGATGCTGTTTAGTCTCCATGTATTTGGGTTCTTTCCACATTTCCTCTTGTGATTGAGTTCTAGCTTCAGAGCATTGTGGTCTGAAAATATGCAGGGAATGATCCCAATCTTTTTTTTTTTTTTTAAGATTTTATTTATTCATTTGACAGAGAGATCACAAGCAGGCAGAGAGGCAGGCAGAGAGAGAGGAGGAAGCAGGCTCCCTGAGAGAGCAGAGAGCCCGATGCGGGGCTCGATCCCAGGACTCTGAGATCATGACCTGAGCCGAAGGCAGCGGCTTAACCCACTGAGCCACCCAGGCGCCCCTGATCCCAATCTTTTGATACCGGTTGAGACCTGATTTAGGACCAAGGATGTGATCTATTCTGGAGAATGTTCCATGTGCACTAGAGAAGAATGTGTATTCTGTTGTTTTGGGATGAAATGTTCTGAATATATCTGTGATGTCCATCTGGTCCAGTGTGTCATTTAAGGCCTTTATTTCCTTGTTGATCCTTTGCTTTGATGATCTGTCCATTTCAGTGAGGGGAGTGTTAAAGTCCCCTACTATTATTGTATTATTGTTGATCTGTTTCTTTGATTTTGTTATTAATTGGTTTGTATAGTTGGCTGCTCCCACGTTAGGAGCATAGATATTTAAAATTGTTAGATCTACTTGTTGGACAGATCCTTTGAGTATGATATAGTGTCCTTCCTCATCTCTTATTATAGTCTTTGGCTTAAAATCTAATTGATCTAAGGACTGGCACCCCTGCTTTCTTCTGATGTCCATTAGCATGGTAAATTCTTTTCCACCCCCTCACTTTATATCTGGAGATGTCTTCGGGTCTAAAATGAGTTTCTTGTAGGCAACATACAGATGGGTTTTGTTTTTTTATCCATTCTGATACCCTGTGTCTTTTGATTGGGGCATTTAGCCCATTAAAATTCAGGGTAACTATTGAGAGATATGAATTTAGTGCCATTGTATTGCCTGTAAGGTGACTGTTACTGTATATTGTCTCTGTTCCTTTCTGATCTACTACTTTCAGGGTCTCTCTTTGCTTAAAGGACCCCTTTCAATATTTCCTGTAGAGCTGGTTTGGTGTTTGCAAATCCTTTCAGTTTTTGTTTGTCCTGGAAGCTTTTTATCTCTCCTTCTATTTTCAATGATAGCCTAGCTGCATGTTTCTCTCGTTTAGTGCTCTGAATATAACATGCCAGCTCTTTCTGGCCTGCCAGGTCTCTGTGGATAAGTCTGCTCCCAATCTAATATTTTTTGCCATTGCATGTTACAGACTTCTCTTCCTGGGCTGCTTTCAGGATTTTCTCTTTGTCGCTAAGACTTGTAAATGTTACTATTAGGTGATGGGGTGTGGACCTATTCTTGTTGATTTTGAGGGGGGTTCTCTGCACTTCCTGGATTTTGATGCTTGTTCCCTTTGCCATATTAGGGAAATTCTCTCCAATAATTCTCTCCAATATACCTTCTGCTCCCCTCTCTCTTCTTCTTCTTCTGGAATCCCAATTATTCTAATGTTGTTTCGTCTTATGGTGTCACTTATCTCTCGAATTCTCCCCTCATGGTCCAGTAGCTGTTTGTCCCTCATTTTCTCAGCTTCTTTATTCTCTGTCATTTGGTCTTCTACATCACTACTTCTTTCTTCTGCCTCATTTATCCTAGCAATGAGAGCCTCCATTTCTTACTGCACCTCATTAATAGCTTTTTTTATTTCAACTTGGTTAGATTTTAGTTCTTTTATTCCTCCAGAAAGAGCTTTTATCTCTCCAGAGAGGGTTTCTCTAATATTTTCCATACCTTTTTCAAGCCCGGCTTGAATCTTGAGAATCGTCATTCTGAACTCTAGATCTGACATATTACCAATGTCTGTATTGATTAGGTCCCTAGCCTTCGGTACTGCCTCTTGTTCTTTTTTTTGTGGTGAATTTTTCCGCCTTGTCATTTTGTCCAGAGAAGAGTATATGAAGGAGCAAGTAAAATACTAAAATGGTGGCAAAGACCCCAGGAAAATACGCTTTAACCAAATCAGAAGTGATCCTAAATCATGGGGGGGGGGGGGAGAAAGGGGATAAAAAGAGGTTCAGAAAAAAAAAATTAAAAAAAGAAAACGAATAAAGAAATATAAAAAAGAAATATATATATATATATATATATATATATTAGATAAAGTAGTTAAAAAACGTTAAGAAAGGGTAAAAGTTAAAAAAAATTTAGCAGAAGAAGAAAAAAAATTGAAAAAGAAAAAAATATTAAATTAACTGCAAGGCTAAAGAATCATGGGGAGAAAGCCATGAGTTCCGTGCTTTGCTTTCTCCTCCTCTTGAATTCCGCTGCTCTCCTTGGTATTGAAACTGCACTCCTTGGTAGGTGAACTTGGTCCTGGCTGGATTTCTTGTCGATCTTCTGGGGGAGGGGCCTGTTGTAGTGATTCTCAAGTGTCTTTGCCCCAGGCGGAGCTGCACCGCCCTTACCCGGGGCCGGGCTGAGTAATCGGCTCGGATTCCCTTTCAGGATCTTTTGTTCCCTGAGCCCTTTCTGTAGAGTTCCGGAGGACGGGAATGAAGATGGCGGCCTCCCAGTCTCTGGCTCAGAGGAGCGAGAGCTCGGGCCCCACTCCTCAGTACACCCGCAGAGAATAGCACCCAATTACTCCCGTCTCCCTGGCCTCCGGCCGCGCTCCAAGCTGACCGAGCCTGTGACCAGTTCAAGGTAACCCCGAGCTGAGAGCTCACTCCTTGGCTCTGTCTCTGTAGCCGGCTTCCCCGTTCTAATATCTGTAAGCTCTGTGACACTCAGACACCCCCGGTCCTTCTGTGACCCTGCAGGACCTGAGGCCACGCTGACCCCGCGTGGGCTTCACCCCAGTTTAGCCTCTGGAGCGATGTCCCTCAGCGGAACAGACTTTTAAAAGTCCTGATTTTGTGCTCCGTTGCTCCGCCGCTTGCCGGGAGCCGGCCCCTACCCCCACGGTCTATCTTCCCGTCGCTTTGGATTCGCTTCTCCGCCAGTCCTACCTTTCAGAAAGTGGTTGGTTTTCGGTTTCTAGAATTGCTGTTCTTCTTCTCTTCGATCTCCCGTTGGATTTGTAGGTGTTTGCAATCTTTAGATAAGCTATCTAGCTGATCTCCTGCTAACTGAAGTAGTCTCAGCCTGCTACTTCTCCGCCATCTTGACTCCTCCCCACCAGGCCTTTAGTTTTTGATGTCACTTAATCCCCACCATAATTCTCGAAGTTTGATAAGGTGGCTACTAACAGTGTAAGAGATCACATGGTTAGGCAGCATAGCCAGGACTGGAAGCCCGACCTGACTTGGAAGGCAGTATGTTTTTCCCACCACCATTCCCCTTTCAGCTATGAGGATCACACTGGGCTTGGAAACATGGACTCTGTCATCAGGCCCTGGGAACCTAAGAGTCATCTTTACCAGCCACTGTGTAACAGCAGCACAGGCAAGAAATCATGCCCATCTTAAAGGATTGTGATTTCAACGACCCGAAGGTGCTACTTCTCCAGTTCAAGAACTGAAAAGGTTCTGCCTTTCTAATGGTCAAGAGAGGTTCTTCCTGCTGGACCACTTGAGCCATCTTTCTGCTCATGCCCTCAAGAGAAAACTTAAGACTCGGAGTCCTGCCTCTGGCTCACCTACTGAGAAAAGTCCAAAAAATTCCAGTGCCAACATTCACAGGCGTGTAAAACCATTTCCTGTAAGATGTAATTTAGACAACACTGAACATCCCTTGTTGTAACTATCAGCCAAAGGCTGACCAGTTCTTATACCCAGACTGCAATCTCCCACAACTCTTTCTATTATGGGATATAAAACACAGCAATCATATTAACATGAAGTCAGAGAATATCTTTGTGATGCTTGGCCAAGGGACTTCCCCTGGCCAATGAAACGGGAGTGGCAGTGGCATGCTAAGAAGAGACTTAGGAGCCATCATGGATCCACTGGTTTCCTCCCTCCGTCCCAAAAACAACAATGTCCCAGACAGAAGCTGTTCCTTTAGCTGGGATCCTGAAATTAAGAAGACACTGAGAGCAGAGACACAGTTGACTGGAGGCTAAAAGGCCACAAAAGCATGAAATAATTCTTTACTATTGTCAGACATTGAGATTTGTTTGCTAACCCAGCATAACCCAGCATAAGGTGACTTACATGAGAAACAAACTACTCTACCCTTTTGGTCTTACTTCTTAAGGAACTCTGAGCTAGTCATAAAATTAGGAGGAATCACTTTTTCATAGACAAGATACTCTGTTGTCATACCCTCCCAGGTTTATTTATTCCTCTACTTTTTCTTACTCATGTAAAAAATACACTGGGCAGAACAAAAATTAACAAAGAAGAAACAGTAGTGTGTGTGATGCAAGCTAGAAACAGGTATCTGAAAAGCTAAAACTAGGGGGTAGCAGTGGCCAGGGAGGAACACAACTTGCAGCTGGTCTAGAAAGTTCACAGGTAGGTCACAGAAAAAAAAGCAGTAAAAAAAAATCCACCAAAAGGTAAGCCATTTCAACAGACTGACTTTCCCCTTAACCAAATGAAATCTGGCTCTTCAGCCAAGTATGACAAATGATTTTGCAAGACACAGTACCTGTCCTGCTGGACTTCACCAGCACATGCTGCAATGACAAAATAAAAAGACATGCAAGACCTCTTTCTCTTTTTGTTAGAATTTTAAAGCTCCTGTTCCGAATTTAATAAACTCAACAGTAAGAGATCAATACAGGAAAAATGACCCACATGACCACACGATGCTGTAAAGGTTTTACAAAATAAGTTTATAAACTAAGATTATATCTTAATCCCACACAAAAAAAGGAATTTTTTTGACCAATCTCAAAAGACACACGTGTCCCCACCCCCACCCCCTTCAAGAAGAGTCTATGTCAAACAACAAAAAAGGTCCAGTGAACAAAGTACCTTCTCTGAACAAGGAAATAGTCTAGGTCCTTTAGGAGATACAGAAGATAAAACAGAGTCCTTACCCACACAGAACTGAGCAGAAAAAAAAGGTAACTAAATCAAAAGTTATAGGGTAAAAATATTAAGCAGCAGCAACAGAAATAAGAGAAAAACAGGAACAACATGGGACTATGGACCTTGACAATGAAGTATCTTGCGAAAATCTGGCAAAACAGCCCTGAACGGAGCCCACGCCCTCTGGCTAAATACCACAATATCAAAATTGGCCACAAGGAGCAGAGATATGCCTTTAAACAGGAACATCGACTCTATGTCCCTTACATAAAGATAAGCTACATATCCACCCGAGGGAGAAGAGTATAATTAAATGTCCTGTTTGCGTGTTCTGTATCTAGAAAACCAGGGTGCCTGCTTACACTTTTGTTATACATGTCTCCAAACACAAACTAGGGGAAATTTATCTCTCTCTGTGCCTTAGTAAGAGGTAGAAATACGGTCATTATTAAGCCCTGTGGGCCAACAATTTTATCTCAACGAAGAGACTAGTAAATACTAGGCCCTATCGTCTGCTCTACCTACTATGTATCCTGCACTGAGCACTCGTTCAATTACTGTCCACCAAGGCTTGGCAGCAGACGGATCCACTCCCGCGTGCATACCGCATCATGCCAGACCAAAACATTTAAACTATTAAAACCTCCCACCTTGTGATCCTTCAATGCAGCGTCTTCCAACTGATGACCATAATAAAATTCATCCAACTGTCCCTTCTACGAAAACTTTAAAAATTTGTTGGTAAAAACTTCCCGAGGAAAAATTTTGATGAAAGAGATTTAAAAAGAAACAAAAAAAGAAAAAAGAAACATACTTTGGATTCCCTGACTCCAAACTTCTTATTTTTATCAATATATTTATACTTAAAGGGATTCATTTTGCATCAGCCTTCTGTCTCAAAAAATTACAGCTCACAGTTTACCAAATTCAAGAATTTCCTTCTGTACAATGAATGGGTGACTACCTTATCAATTCTGTTCAGCTTCAGATTCTGCGGAGCTAGTCTACCTTAAAAAAGTAAACTAGAAAGTCAGCGTCAAGGAGGAAAACTTTTGCCAGCAGAAGAAATAATCAGGATGAAATCTGACCTTGACAAATGATTTCACGTAAAGACAAAGGTGACTGACTTGTGAGGACAGTACTCTCAATCCCAGCTACTCGTTAAAAAGAAAATTTTATCAACTTACCAACAACGGATGCTCCTCTTTCTGCAAAAGCCAGGGCATAGGATCGGCCCAGCCCTAAAAAAAAAAAACAGAAACAAAGGCATCAAGAGAGTGGAACAAATGTTAGCAATTTTGGGGTCCATTCAAATCAACCCCTATTTTAAAGTAACCTGGGTGGCTCAGTGGGTTAAGCCTTTGCCCTTTGGCTCAGGTCATGATCTCAGGGTCCTGGGATCCAGCCCTGCACTGGGCTCTCTGCTCAGCAGGGAGCCTACTTCCCCCTCTCTGCCTGCCTCTATGCCTACTTGTGATCTCTCTCTCTCTCTCTCTGTCAAATAAATAAATAATCTTTAAAGTAAGTGGCGAGCAATTAAGTACATTATAATGATAGGACCTCTCCCCATCTAGCTCACCCTCTTCTACTTACAGAGGTCAGAAAGCTTAAAACCATATTTTCCACCTATTCTGCCCACCATTTCCTACCCCCTACCCCACTGCTAGGAGGCTCCAAGGTTCCAGCATTAAAGGCATTTCCACTTCCAGAAGGTGGAAATGAGGCAAGTTAGCTTATGGTGACTTCTGGCTGTCATCGCTGGCTAAGGAGCTGCTTTCTTAAATCCTCCCAGGTATTAAGAGCTCCCTCTTGATCAAGCCCAGCTGGCAGCTTCCACTCTTTAGACCCTTGGTACGGTGTGGCTATTGGGACTGTAGCAGTTCCAACAGCAGCCCCCGAGTTAGGAATTCCCTCCTGAACCAGTTCCGATAGTTCCACAAGTCATTGCAAGACAAAGTGTCAAACACCCAACTGCCCGTGGTAGTTTTGCGGGTTTTTTTTTTTTTTTAATTTTTTAATTTTATTTTTTTAAGTAGACTCCATGCCCAACATGGGGCTTGAACTCATGACCCTGAGATTACAAATTACATGCTCCACCCACTGAGCCAGCCAGGCATCCCCCAAATACCTGTATTAAATCCTTTCCTGCTTCAAATATCAAAGTCATTTCTATATCCTGTACCAAACCTTGACTACACAATTACCAAACACAAAAAAATATTTATTTCAGACTCAGAGGTACAAGGTGTAAATTTGTTATCCAAAATATATACATATACTTATATAGGTTTTAGAGGCACAGAGTATCTCAGGATAAATATATATGAAATGGCAATTATGAGGTTACCTCTGGAAACAGAACTGTGTAACTAGCAACCAAGGGTGGAAGGCTTACTTCTGTATTATTTAAATCATTTTAACTATATATACATCTTTTTCATTTAAATTACCTGATAAATTTAACTAGTAGCTTAAATTTAAATTGATAAAGCAGCATACAAATAACAAATTAAGACTGCTAAAAGTATCAGGCTCTTCTAAAAAGAACCCAAAAATATAAAGTTTTCCAAAACTGAAAGATATCACCAAATAATTTATTTTAGAAGCTAATTCACTTTGAATGGTAAGAGAGACTTTAGCCAGACGCTAAAGGGAGGCTGTCTGTTAAGTGTCTGCATTCGGCTCAGGTCATGATCCTGGAGCCCTGGGATCGAGTCCGCCATCTGGCTCCCTGCTCAGCAGGGAGCCTGCTTCTCCCTCTGCCTGCTGCTCCCCTTGCTTGTGCGTGCTCTTTCTCCCTCTAAGTAAATAAATAAATCTTAAAAAAAAAAGGGGGGGGGAAAGTCTTCAGCCAATACACATAACTCAAGTCCTCTCATATCTTATCAGATCAAGGCTGAAGCACGTGTTCTAAACATTGTGTTTTTAAGGAAATCAAAGGCTTATGACCAGAAGATCCTGGAATGCAAAATTAATGGTAACACAGTAGAAAATCAATGGATGAAAGGAATGGGGTGAGTCGCTGGTAGAGACAGTTACCTAATTTAATAAGAGAATTGTCTCAACTTAAAATCAAGTTATATAGTTCTCTCAAAAGATAATGTAAATGATGTTCCTTTATCATCAAGGCCTGTATAAACTATACACAAATCTGCATATAAAGTGAAAAGTGACAGTCTCCTTTCTTTTCCCTCCAACCCCACTAACTCATTAACAGATTAGAAAGGACCCTTGCATGTTTTTGTTTTTTTTTTTTTAGATTTTTATTTATTTATTTGACAGACAGAGATCACAAGTAGGCAGAGAGGCAGGCAGAGAGAGAGAGAGGAGGAAGCAGGCTCCCCGCTGAGCAGAGAGCCCCATGTGGGGCTCGATCCCAGGACCCCGGGATCATGACCTGAGCTGAAGGCAGAGGCCTTAACCCACTGAGCCACCCAGGCGCCCCCCTTGCATGTTTTAATAGTGTTTATATAAACATTATTTAATACTTTATGTCCATTAGTCTGCCTCTCCAATTAAACTAGAACGTCCTTGATGGCTGAGACTGAATATGTCACGCTTTTGAATTTCCCACACCACCCAGCACAGCTTCAGAGTCAAAGGCACAAAAAGTTAAATCCAAGAGCCTCCATTTCGTCATAATCTCTTAATTCCCTCACATCTTCTTAATTCTTAATTCTCTTCTCACCCACACCTAAATTCACTGCCAATCACTCATCTTCATTTCTCTTTTTTTATTTGACCTTAATTTCTTTAACACTGTCAAATCTCAGTTGACTCTTAACTCAAACTGCTCATTTAGGGTTAGGTAGTTTACACTCCTAAGTTAACAACAAAGCCCCTGAAAATAGCTCCCTAGACTATTTCCCTTTCCAGCTTTACTCAGAATCTCCAGCTATGCACACACTTCTCACTAGTTCCAGATGCAACATCTGTGCTCTCAAAACCCTCTGAAATTCAAAATGACTGGACTTCCTTCCTTCTTCCATGGCCCAAATCCTCAACTTTCAACAACTACATTCCCAACAACCACTTCAGTCAATCAATAAATGGCTATTATACCCTGTTATTCCCCTGTTATACCACCAACCATGGCAAAATACTCCAGCTGAAGTACTGTGCTTGGCTTGATAAGCACAGAGAATTGTGTGGACAATTCTATAACTCTCCTTCCAGGTCTCCCAATAATCTGTATTTCAAGCTGAACAACAGCACCTGAATAGTGCAGATTGATATATATATATATATATATATATATATATATATATATATATATATTTTTTTTTAAAGATTTTATTTATTGACTTGGGAGACAGAGCACAAGCAGGGTGAGCAGCAGAGGGAGAGGGAGAAGTAGGCTCCCTGCTAAGCAGGGAGTCCCACTCAATCCCAGGACCCTGGTATCATAACCAAAGCCAAAGGCTGACACCCAGGTACCCAGATAAATTTCTCTTATCGGTAGAATAGGAGTGGGTTGGAGTCAGACTAATTCTCAGACCACGCCCTGCAGGCATTCATGGATACCCTCCTGGGATGTTCAGCACTGACTCAGTTATATGGGTATGAATCTCTAAATGAGAAACCCAAGACCTCAAGGACAAGTCTCCGTGATAGGAATGCAACTTCATCTCTGTCTCCGTTTTTCAATGATGACCTAGGACAGTCTCAACTTCACTACAAAATTATTTATCTCCCTCAGCAAGAGCTGGTGACCATACCATAATCCAGGCAAGGGAAAGTCTGCAGGGCTCTATAAACAGGAGGTGCTAAGTCCATTATTGTCTACTCACAACTCAATGATTCACAAAATCAGTTTAGGAGGTTGCAATGCGCATTTACTTAGTGAAATAGAAAATTTTAGAGGGTACTTCATTTACCATGTATCATGTCATGAATGGTGTATGGGTGTCCTGGGTCATGGTGCAAAAGGTATTTCAAACTGCAAATCACTCACTATTTAAACAGGCTTAGAACACTCAATGCATCACTTAATTATTTCCATCAAAGGCAAAGTGTAAACAAAATGCTCTCCAAGGGCACCCGGTTGGCTCAGTTGGTTAAGCAACCAACTCTTGATCTCAGCTCAGATCTTAATCTCAGGGTCATCAGCTCAAGCCCAGCACTGGGCTCCAAGCTGGGCATGGAGCCTACTTTAAAAAAAAAGAAAGAAAGAGAGAGAGAGAGAAGGAAAGAAAGAAAGAAGGTTTTCCAAAAACGTATGATCATTTTAGGATGAATATAGCTATGGGTATAAAATTCTTGGCCACCAATTAAGACTAAAAACATCTTGGGAATGGGGGCATTAGAATCTATCAACAAAGACGTAAAGATACAAATGGATTAACTGACAATTCCACTGTTGTGACTTTTAATACACAATTTAAGTTAATTACATATTAGGTCTATTCTAGATATAAGGTACCAGCCGTGGGAATCAAAGGCAAAGAAGGTCAAGATCCCAACACCTGGGGCTTAGAGTGGGAAATAGCATAAAATCACAGGGCAGAACACCACCACGGGTATGAGCGGTTTTCCTCTTTTTCCCCCCTCCTTCAAGAATAGGGTTTTTTCACCTAACAAATCTCCATTCTGCTCTGGCCCACTCCAGAAATGTCTCCCCCCGCCCCCCGGTTTCTATTGTTCCTATCCCACGCCCACCCTAACACCTGCCTGACTCCGGCAGGCATTCTGAGTTTACAACTCGGACCAAGAGTCCAGCCAGTCCACTACAGTGTTTGGCTTGATAAGCACACAAACTTCAACGAGAAGACTCTCCCCTCTCTAAAGAAGAACCTCTCAAGGGCTTAGAACCATCTGAAAGAGGAAGAGAAACACCGCACAGTTGACTTTTTAAAGGCAAGGGGCTGCCATCCCTCCTCCTCTGGGGGTGACTCCTGTCGCGTCCGGCTTTTCCACAGCCTTCCGAGGACTCGACAAGAGGCCTAAGACAGGCGAGGAGAGAGGCGACCCAGCATCAGTGAAAACTTTTATCGAGTCCTGACAACCGCAGCGCAGCCCGGCCTCTCTCTTGCAGGACCCCCGGGGGCCTTGGGAAGCTGCACGGGACTCTGTGACTGGGGGTTTCTGGACTCAACGCCGGCCAGGCCCACCTCTCCCTCCTCGGCAGAGTCGGCACCTCGAGAACGGCCGTTACCCGTCCTCCCACCCGGCCCACCGGTCCCCTGGCTGGTTCTTCACGCCGCCTTCACCCACCCCCACCGCCGCCCCAACACCGCCCGCAGCCCCGGCGCCGGGTCTGCAGCTGCGGCTGCGCGTGGAGCCCGGGAGGAGAAGGGGATTTCCGGGCGCCAAGGCTAGGCGGGCGTCCGCTCTCCGGCTTTCGCGTGCTCACCTCCCCCCGCGCCGGTGACCAGTACCACCCGCCCGTGGAAACGCAGCAGCGAGGCCATGAGTCCAGCCTGCTGCGACACAGACACACAAGACGAATCGCTTCAGCTCTCCCTGCGACACGCCGAGGAAAGATGGAATGGAAGGGGGTGGATGGGAGTGACCTGATGGCTTCAGGGAAGGAAAAGGACGCACTTCCAAGTGCGCCTGCGCGTGAATCCCTTGGAACTCTGGGAAATGTAGTCCAGTGGGAAATGTAGTCCAGGGGCTCGGAGAGCCTCTTCAAGAGGTTTGACTTCAAAGGCCACTTTTTTTTTTTTTTAAAGATTTTATTTATTCACTTGACAGAGAGAGGGATCACAAGTAGGTAGAGAGGCAGGCAGAGAGAGAGGGGGAAGCAGGCTCCCCGCAGAGCAGAGAGCCTGATGCGGGGCTCAATCCGAGGACCCTGAGATCATGACCTGAGCCGAAGGCAGAGGCTTTAACCCACTGAGCCACCCAGGTGCCCCGACTTTCGCTCTTAGAAGTAAATGGGATCCTCGAGGACCTGTGTGGCTGACAGGGCACCAAACGTACATCCATTCTCCTATCATTTTGTCATTCATTCAACAGGTGTTTTCTGGATTTAGGCGCTAGCCTAGAGAAATAGGATGGCAGCCCCTATTTTTAAATAACTTTCAGGCATAGACCCGAAGGGAAAAAAGTCACCCTTTACCAATGAGTAAAGATTTGTTAGAATGTAACGCCTGAATCTCGTGCATGAAAATCATCCAAGAACTGTTAAAAACAGAGTCGTGAACCCTCACACTGACCTCCCAATAGAATCTCTGGGGACCAAAAAAAAAAAAAAAAGGCTTTTAACAAGTGCTTCTAAATGATCTTTGCTTTTGAATATTGAGAAAAGTCATATGTTGTATTTCATTCATTTAACAATTATTAAGCATCTATGGGTGGTAGGCACAAGTTTCCAGATGAGTAAGTTCCTCCAGAGCTATTTAAAGTTATTAAAGGTAAAACTTTCATAGCAATGCGGCATGATTGAACATATGATAAATCTGCACAGGTCTGCTAATCGTGATGTGGAGAACAAAGGGAAAAGAAATGTAGAAAAATTTTATCTCTTTACAGCTTGAAGCCCACTGACAAATACTGGAGGCAGGCTGAGTGACCTTGCTCAAGGAACTCAGCTGCTTTAGTGCTAGTACTTGGCTAGGGGCAATTGCACTGCAGGGTATTAACCCAAATGTTACAAAAATACACATTGGAAGGCATGTGTACACCCTTATGTCTGTAGCAGCATTCTCAACAATAGCCAAACTATGGAAAGAGCCCAAATACCCAAAGACACACACACACACACACACACACACACACACACACACACACACACACTCAATAGAATAGGACTCGGCCATCAAAAAGAATGAAATATTGCCATTCGCGATGATGTGAATGTAGCTAGATTATATTAAGCTAAGTGAAGTAAGTCAGAGAAAGACAAATACCACAGGATTTCACTCATACGTGAAATTTAACATAAATTATTCATACGTGAAATTTAAATTAGAGAGAGGGAAATAAATCTTGAGAGACTCTTAACTATAAAGAACAAACTGAGGGTAGATGGTGGGAGGTGGGTGGGGGGGTGCACTAGAGGGGTGATGGGTTTTAAGGAGGGCACTTGGTAGGAAGAGCACTGGGTATTGTGTGTAAATGATAAGCCACTGAACTCTACTCCTGAAACCAATATTACACTGTGTGTCAACTAACTAGAATTTAAGTTTAAAAAATAAAAATATAAATACAAAAATAAAAATACTTGGCTAGAGGCACAAAGCAACCCTAGCTTGATATTACCCCAACCTCCAGAATCCTGTAAGTCTTCTTTAACATATAAAAATCCCTTTGGAAACTTCCTTTATCTATACCCCCATCCTCAAAATATGTGTTACAATCATCCTTCCAACATATTGCCCACTTATGTACATCTGAAAGGGGTCACGAACCTTATCTTAACAAGAGCTAGCCCCTCAAGGTCCTGGAAGCCCTGCTTCCAAATTCCTCAGAGACTTACCTTATCCGTCACCCCACTAAGTAAAAAGTGTATAATCAGTCACTCCTCACAAACCCAGGGCAGCTCTTTCTGCCCATGGGTCCTGTCCCCATTGTAGAGGCCAGTTTTAGGCTAACAGTCTTGATTGATGGAATGCAGAAAGGGCCATAGCAACCATCAGGCTGAATACGGACTGGCCCCTCAGGAGACCCAACTCAAAAATATCCATAAGCCCTAACTAACCAATAGGCTACTTACAACTAGGCACAGTTTCCAAAAAAGGGAAGATCCCGGAGGTTGCTGAACCTCCTCACCTTCCTCCTTTAAAAAAATGGCGCCCACCCACTACCTCCTTGAAGATAGCCACTCCCTTGCAGTGTATTCAATAAACTTCTATTGCCTTTGTTCTGCCTCAGGTGAATACAGCAGACCACTAGCCTCCACCAGATCAGTAGCCCCACATTTGGGGGCCCCCATCTGATTGAAAGATACCCCACTTTGGCACCACAACTGTTCTTTAATAAAACCACCTTTTGGGGGGGCGCCTGGGTGGCTCAGTGGGTTAAAGCCTCTGCTTTCGGCTCAGGTCATGGTCTCAGGGTCCTGAGATGGAGCCCCACATCGGGCTCTCTGCTCAGCAGGGAGCCTGCTTCCTCCTCTCTCTCTCTGCCTGCCTCTCTGCCTACTTGTGATCTGTCTGTAAAATAAATAAATAAATAAATCTTAAAAAAAAAAAACAACAACAACACCTTTTTGCACTGAAAACATGTCAAGAATTCTTTCTTGATCGTTTGCTCCAGGACCCTACACCCAAAACATCACATCAATAGTACCAAAATAAAGTCCCTAGCCCTGCTGGGGACAAAGGAAAATGTCCAAAGGCGGTGAAAACACAGAGAACCTTAAGAAATGAGCTCTGCAAATAAAGAGCATTACAGGCAATGCAAACACAGGCTAGATAGGGCTGAAGGGTGCAGGGAGGGGTAAAGCTGCAGAAATAACTACCCAGATCGAGTTTAGATGTTTTAATTGGGTACTTCAAATGGTTTAAAGCAAGATGACTCGAGGCTGCACATTAACATCTTGGAAAGTTCACTCTGCACTGTTATTTGTTTTTTTTCTTTTGTTTTGTTTTAAGACCACAAAACAAATTTAATTAGTTTTGCATTAATGTGACATGTTTGACTAGTTATGATGGGAGAGGTAAATAGGAATCAGCATCTTATCCCAACTGGACCTTCCACTTTCTGTTTTGTTTTGTTTTGTTTTTAATCTTTTTTATTAACATATAATGTATTATTTGTCCCAGGGGTACAGGTCTGTGAATTGTCAGGTTTACACACTTCACAGCACTCACCATAGCACATACCTTCCCCAATGTCCATAATCCCACCACCCTCTCCCTCCCCCTCTCCCCCCTCTGCGCTGTTACTGAGGATCCGATCACAAGTGAATAAGGCAAGCAAAAACCTAATGGGAAAAATTATGGAGCCTCCAGTAAGACAGAGGAAAAATAGGAGAGGGAAAATCCGGAGATATTTTAGGAAATGGAGTCAGGTTTTTGTGATTAATTGAATGTGAATGTGAAGCAGGAATCACAGGAAATAAATAATAACCCCCTAACTGTGACTTGAGAATCTAGGTTCTGGTGGGCCATTCATCAAAATAAGGAATAGTGGGAGAAGAGCGGCTTTGGAAGGGAGCACGACTCGGGGCCACCTGTCTTTGGGAAACTTAGCGACGCTGTGGCTGGAGTTGTGGACAGACAGCTGTAGTTCCAGAGCACCGAGTTTGGTTTCCTGGCCCAGGCAGAGTATGAGAGCTTTCTCTGGATCTCCAGCCTAAACCTCCAAAGAGCAGTCCTTTCTTTCACAGAAAGCTCACCTCTAAACCAGCCCCTTGATCTCTTAGACATTTGTCCAAGACGTGTGACGTGGGACCCCTGAATTCTGGTGCTCACTGATACCCTGGAAGGCCAGCCACAAGGGCGCTGGACCCAAAAAACAAAAACAAAAACAAAAACAAAAACAAAAACAAAAACAGATCTTGGGGCTCAGTGGGTTAAGCCTCTGGCCCAGGTTATGATCTCAGGGTCCTGGGATCCAGCCCCGCATCGGCTCTCTGCTCAGGAGGGAGCCTGCTCCCCCACCCCCTTGCCTGCCTCTGCCTATTTGTGATCTCTCTCTCGGTCAAATAAATAAAATCTTAAAACAAAACAAAACAAAACAAAACAAAACAAAAAGCCCAGACGTTAAGAAAGGGGGTTGCTTCCAGCGCTGATTGCGGAACCTCGCCCCGCCCCCGCCCCGCCTCCAACCAATGGGGACGTGGCGCCTGGAGGCGGAGCTCACTTCCGAGTCCCCCAAGGACTCTGCTGCCGCCCCTCCTCCTGCTCTCCCTTGAGGCTCCTCCTGACTTAAACGCTCTCCTCCTGACTTAAACGCTCTCCTCCCACCGGAGCTAGGTCAAACTTCTTTGCTTACTGGTCACGGGGAAGACCTGGCCTTCATCCGCAGGCATTTCGAGTCCAGGCTCCGATCAAGATATGAAAGGGAGCCTGGGGCTCGACCAAATGGGACTCCTTAGGTTCAAGAGTGAGCCTGTGTGAGAACTCAGCAAATATGGGTCTCCACGTCCCTGCTCCCTACTCACGAAGGATGGAATTAGGGCGACTGAGCACAGCCCAAATTCCTCATACAGTATCCCACAAGGAGGCCTAAGGAGAGGTGCATTGTCCCTTCAGGGCCCAGATCCCAATGGCTGGACATCTTTTCTGTCTTGTGTTGGAATCTTTCTGGTGTAATGCAATAACCCTGTTCTTTTGTTTTAAAAAAAAAAAAAAAAAAAAAAAAGTACAAGGCAAAAAACAAAGTCTAGGTTCATGATTCCTACTTTTAGAAATGCAAGTGCAAAATCAACCCAGTTGTCACTGAGGATGTAGGGCTTTCAACTTAAGACTTGCAACAGGAGAGAGAAGGAAGGGTTTCTCAGCCACTGCTGGGGAGCCAGTTCTAACACGTCCAAGTCCAAGACTCAAAACCCGGGTTCACTTGTCCCAGACCAGGGACAACAGGCATGGGGCTTGAATAAATGCTAGTGCTTGGTACAGTGAGTCCCCAAATAAATATGTCCTGAATATGGGAGGTGGTACAGATTTAGGACATAAGTCTTGGAAGTAGAGCAAGGTGTATAACTTAATACACTGCAAGAGTGATGCTAAATTAAGCATAGATTATTCTCTAGTTTTAATAATCCAAGCATAGATTATTCTCAAGTCTAGGACTTGCTCTCAAGTCCTCATTCTTAGGGTAGGGGAGGCAAAAAGAGACATTTAAACTTACCAGTTAATGACAATCCGGTCTGTTTTGGGGAAATGCAATCTTTCAAGGTTTCTCCCTCCTTCTTCTTGCCTAAATGTCACCTTGATATAGAGGAAAGTTTTGGCAGAGGAATGTGTGGACCCTAAAGCCATATTGTCCTCTGCTTTCCATGTAGCTACTGATAAAGGGCATGGGCTTAGATATTCCTAGAAGCTGCTGGGTGTTCTTTCTCACTCTGAACTATTTTAGCAACTTCTATGTAAGTCTAGATTTATAAACATGTATAGACAAATAAAAAATGATTCAAATAGAATTTTAAAACAAAATAAAAATATATATGTATTTATCTCTGCCATGCCAGCCAGGAGCCAAAAGAGACAAGAGTAGGACCTTTGGTTCCCCCATCCTATAAACCAAGGTCATTGCCATTCTGCCACAGTTAGTTACCCTCTGCTGATTCAAGGTCACTTGCACTGGCAGTGACTTCTCAGAGTCAGAATTACCCATTTCATGGCCTCATTTCTTTTTTTTTTTATGATTTTTTATTTATTTATTTGACAGAGAGAGATCACAAGCAGGCAGAGAGGCAGGCAGAGAGAGAGGAGGAAGCAGGCTCCCCGCCGAGCAGAGAGCCCGATGTGGGACTCCATCCCAGGACCCTGAGATCATGACCTGAGCCGAAGGCAGCGGCTCAACCCACTGAGCCACCCAGGCGCCCCTCACGGCCTCATTTCTTTAAGCTCAGGCCCAGCATGGGAACAAGGGAGTGCTGGGTCCCTGAAGAACCCAGGCTAAGCACACCCCCATCAGCTACCTTCCTCCTCTTTGTCCATCCTCTTCCCAGTAAGAATTCTACTTCATCTTTCCTGCCACTCAGAACTCCTTCTAAGTTTGTCCTCTTTGCTCCCACCTTACAAATTTCTCTTTCCTAAAGGAGACACTGAGCTTTATGGCTTATTCCTACTGGTATATGGAAGTGGGGGGAGCACACAGAGATATAATAGGGAAGTAAAAGGGGGTTCTTTTTGCTGCCAGACCAAAGCCACTTCCTGTTGGAGAATACCTTTTTTTTTTTAATTAAAGATTTTATTTATTTATTTGACAGAGAGAGAGGGCACAAGCAGGGGGAACAGGCTGAGGGAGAAGCAGCCTCCCCACTGAACAGGGAGCCTGAGGACTCGATCCCAAGACCCTGGGATCATGACCTGAGCTGAAGGTAGCTGCTTAACCAAGTGGACCACCCAGATGTCCCAACCTATTGGAGAATACCTCTAACAGCAATGAACAAGAGGACATATCTCTTTCATATGGCCCCACTTAATATGTACCCCATAAAGAAGGAGGAATGGCTAACCTGATTGAATGGCCAAGGAGACATACACCAAACCACACTTACTAGTGGGTGAGGATACCAGGCTCTAAAGGCAGCAACCACGCCCCATATTTCTCTCACTTCCTGCACCCACACAGAGGGTTTCCTTCTGCTTCCTCTTATCTATCGCATGGATCAGCAAGCCAGGCAAGACTGCTTCTCAGCAGGTCAGAGGCTCAGCTCTCTCCTTCCTGTTCTTTCTTTCCCAATATGGCACCTTGGTCTCCACGATCACCTGAGCCACAGAGTGGCCAACCTAGGCTGCCCAGCATTAGGCATTAGGACAAACAATGCTTTTTCATAATCTGTTTTCTTTTCTTATTTCCTGTGGGCATATACCTTTTCTAACCCCGCATTTGCAGAGCTCAGGGTGTGAAATAGGGAGAGGTCCACGTTGAACCCCAAATATACTGGGGCCCCGTGTGGCAAAAGATGAGAATCACCACTCAGAACTAAAAGATGGCAAGGAATGATGAAAACTTCAGTATTCCCCGTGGCTGGTTTGAGATTGTACCAGTGCAGGCTGATTTAACACAGTTGGAGACCACAGTAGCTGAGTTTACTAAGAAAAGACATCCTTTTGGGAATCAACACAGGCTTTCCAGGAATTCAGACTGCCTAAGTCAGAATCAAGTCTTGGATGGAGATAGACAGTTTTTTTTCTGAGCCACGAGGAGCTCTCTTGGGGGGACCCCAGAGCAGCTGTCCTTTGTATGAACTTCAGACCCATTGCTAGTCACAGGAGTGGAGCCCTCAGACCTGGCTTTTTCTCAAGCTTGGCTTAGTCAGTACAAATCAAATGGATTTTTTGTTAATTGTTCTCTCCTTTATCTTGTTTCTTACCCTTGGGTAGATGACCCAGCTTGGACTTGATGCAGTATGAAGGGATTTTTGGGAAAGGAAGGTGAATGCTTCTTTGGGGGTAGGAAAGTTTATGTGAGCATGCCTTTTCTGGACCTCAAAGGCGCTATCTTGGTGGTGGCAGTGGGCTACAAAGCAGCCAAAGAAAGCCAGGGTCTGTGGAGGAACAGCTAACCCCTTTCCGGAACGTCTTCCCCATTGCGTTCAGGCTCATAGACCCTGGCTAACTTGCCCAGTGTGACCGGTAAGCTGACAAGCTCAGACAAGAAGCTTTTCTCTTTTCTCCATTCCCCAGATAATCCTAAATCAACAGGCTGGAGACTGCAATATGGGTCTGGCTTGTGCTGGGATCTGGAAATGTTATTTCTGCCTGCGATAACTGCTGTTGGTATTTTTATAAATACCGTGGGAGTGTGGCTGCTGCTACCCTGACCTTATGTATCCCGTGCTCTTTTGGAAGAGTAAGACGTATGAGTGAACGGCAGTTGGCTCCATACTACTCTGCAGTCTTGGAGGAGTTACAGCTATTCTAAGGGGAGATGCATAAGCCACGGGGGACGCCCCCTAGTGGTAGCCAGCCTAGGAAAGTTAAAAGCATGGGGTCGGGCAGGGCAGGGGTATCTGGGTGGCTTAGTGGGTTAAGCATCTGCCTTTGGCTCAGGTCCTGATACCAGGCTCCTGGGATCAGATCCCACATCTGGCTCCCCGCTGAGTGGGGGGTCTGCTTTTCTCTCTGCCTGCCGATCCTCTCCCCCCACACCGTCCCTGCCCCTGTTGTAGCTCTGCTGCTCAAACAGGGTAACAGGATTCAGGAGGGATCTGAAGCAGAGAAAGGAGGGAGGTACGGATTTAGAGAGCGTATATCTAGGAAAGGCTTGTGAAGAGTTGAGTTTGGAGCTGCATCTTGAACAGTGAGATAAACCTGTCAGACAAGGATTGGGATCAAGGTTTCAGAACAGAAGAAATAGCACCTCCAGAGCCTTGTGGGGGGATACACCTTCGCACCTCCTGGAACAGTGAGGAGGTCAGAGATGGACAAGGACCAGATCGCGTCTAGTCCCGTAAGCCACAGTTGGGAGTATAGATTTTATCCTAAGTATAATGGGAACCCCCCCGCCAAAAGCAGGAAAGTGGAATGCTCTGATGTGCAAGCTCCATTCTAAGTATACAAATGCTCAGAGGGGCGCCTGGGTGGCTCAGTGGGTTAAAGCCTCTGCCTTCTGCTCAGGTCATGATCCCAGGGTCCAGGGATTGAGCCCCGCATCGGGCTCTCTGCTCAGCAGGAGGCCTGCTTCCTCCTCTCTCTCTCTCTCTCTACCTGCCTCTCTGCCTACTTGTGATCTCTGTCTGTCAAATAAATAAATAAAATCTTTTAAAAAAAGAAAAAATGCGCAGAGAAAAGCCCAGAAGGAACACACCAGCCGATAACTCGTCCGTTCTCACTGTGGGCTGGGGACCACGGTGGTGATGCGGGACTTTGGCTTTACCTGTTTTTTTACAGGACAATGTGCCCGTGTTATTACACAAGCAGATAAACTTTCATAATTAACGGAAGTTCCACACAATCCCATGGGTTGCCGCTTAAAACCCACCCAGTTGGGAGCAGATACGTGATGCCAAAGAAATCGCAGCGTTTGTGCAGCCTGGGAAGCCCGTTTTAGACACACGTCAGTTCCAGGACATGTATCTCCCTTAGAGAAACCGCAAACAAGCGTGTGTATGGCTCGGTGAAAAATCACTGCAGGGAGAAGCCGAGAATACCGAGAAGAGGCACGCCAAGTGAGGCCGCCTTGCCAGGACTAAGACCTTTGCTGGTTCCTCCCAGGCGGAAGCAGCCACTAATCTGGGGCATCGAATCAAGGTTGAGAACCTTTTTCAGTATCTGGGGAGCTGCTGACATTTCTGTCTTTATAGAAGGAACTTGGCTTACCCTGCACACCTGCTCTTTTGACAGGAGCCTCTGGGGGTTTACTGACCACGTTCACAGCTTGTTGCTCTCAATCCTTGGGCTTCCCATTCACTAGCCCACATTCATCATGCGGCGTAATTCTGCTGCCTCCCTGTTCACCTCGACTCCCTCCATTCTGCTTGGAGTCTTCAGGAACATGCACACCCTCCGTCCAGTGCCTCCTCCTTATTTAATGCTCTCGCTTCCAGAGACTTTTTCTATCCAACCCACTGCTGGCATTTTTTCCCACGGTTACATCCTGGACATGTTCATCGCCTCTTACCACTCCTGAAAATCATGTCCAGACGTGTTACCTTTCCAGCTCGGAGGCTCCCACTGGGGGAGTTCTTCCCTATCATCATGATCCCCCCGGGCATGACTCCCACGGCTCTCGCAATGCCTACAGCCTCTTCTTGTCTTCCTTTCTGTCTTGCTTCTTCTCTCTGGTTCATTGTTACAACAGAGCGGCCTCCAGTGACCGGTCATATATCAGCCGAAGTCCCTACTTTATTATTAGATATCACCCTTGGTTTTGACCAATGTATAATGGCCCCGTAGTATCATACAAAATAGTTTTACTGCCTTAAAGATCTTCTGCTCTGCTTATTCATCCCTCCCTTTCCATAACTGCTGGCAACCACTGGTCTTTTTACCAACTCTGTTGTCTTATGTTTTCCAGGATGTCCTGCAGTAGAAATCATGCAGTATGTAGACTTTCCAGATTGCCTTCTTTCACTTCGTGACATGCATCCATGTCCGTGACATCCTCCATGTCCTTCTCTGGCTTGCTAGCTCATTACTTTTTACTTTTTTAATTTTTTTTTATAAACATATAATGTATTTTTATCCCCAGGGGTACAGGTCTGTGAATCACCAGGTTTACCCACTTCACAGCACTCACCATAGCACATACACTCCCCAATGTCCATAACCCTACCACCCTCTTCCGACCCCCCCTCCCCCCAGCAACCCTCAGTTTCTTTTGAGAGATTAAGTCACTTATATCTTGTTTCCAATCCCATCTTGTTTCATTTATTCTTTTCCTACCCCCCAAACCCCCCACGTTGCATCTCCACTTCCTCATATCAGGGGGATCATATGATAGTTGTCTTTCTCTGATTGACTTATTTCACTAAGCATGATACCCTCTAGTTCCATCCACGTCATCGCAAATGGCAAGATTTCATTTCTTTTGATGGCTGCGTAGTATTCCATTGTGTATATATACCACATCTTCTTTATCCATTCATCTGTTGATGGACATCTAGGTTCTTTCCATAGTTTGGCTATTGTGGACATTGCTGCTATAAACATTCAGGTGCACATGCCCCTTCGGATCACTGCATTTGTATCTTTAGGGTAAATACCCAGTAGTGCAATTGCTGGGTCATAGGGTAGTTCTATTTTCGACTTTTTGAGGAAGCTCCATGCTGTTTTCCAGAGTGGTTGCACCAGCTTGCATTCCCACCAACAGTGTAGGAGGGTTTCCCTCTCTTTTTATCGTTGTATACTGTTCCACTGTTGAATGTACCACGGTCTACTCATCCATTCACCTACTGAAGGACATCTTGGTTTCTTCCAGGTTTGGGCAAACCGTAGTCTTTTTGTAACTTCATCTTGGAAGCAGCATGCCATTACTTCTGTGGCATTCAATGCCCTAAGACAGGTCAGTAAGCCTAGCCCACACTCAAAGGAGAAGGAGTAAACAAAGGTATAAATACGAAGAGGGGAGGATCATAGAAACCATGGAAGCTGTCTTCCACACCGGGGGGAGACAAATGCTTACAGCTACCTTGACAATGCCCAAGCAGCCAGGCCAGTTACAGAATTCCCTGACTAGGATCTGTGCCTGAAAAGACTCCACTCTTGTTTTGGTGTAACATCACCTACCAATGTGCTAAAGATGAATGAGCAACACAATGGATGCCCCTGACCCCACTGAGAGGAATCCTAAAGCAACACACGCACCTCAACATCTGCTGTCCACCCATTTTCCTAGAAAAACAAAATCTACTCCTGGCACATTTTTGTGCACAGCTGCCCATCCTGTTCAGGTTTTCAAAGAAGGAATTTCCCAATTAAAGTGTGCCGTTTGTTCCACTCCTGAGTGGGGCATATATCATAGAGGGTAAAAAAAAAAAAAAAAAAAAAAAAAAACCATAAATAAAATAATCCTGGTATCACTGCATATTATTGTCATCATTTACATTATACATATAAAATATCATTGGAATATTTGTATGAATTCAGAATGTACAATTTTATTCTTTCTTGTGAAAATTTCTAGTACTGACCATCAGCTGAGATACACGGGTGAAAACCTGGTGCCTTCCCTCGTCCTCAGAGCCCAAACTCCTCTATACTAGCCCAACATTTGGTGGGAAAAGCATTTGGGGGAAAAAAAAGCATCTCTTGGTGGAAACAGTGCATTGACGTGTTCATTTACAACTTTTAAAAGACTTTTATTTATTTATTTATTTGACAGACAGAGACCACAAGTAGAGAGGCAGGCAGAGAGAGGAGGAAGCAGGCTCCCTGCCGAGCAGAGAGTAGACACAGGGCTCCATCCCAGGACCCCGAGATCATGACTGGAGCCGAAGGCAGAGACTTTAACCCACTGAGCCACCCAGGTGCCCCTATTTACAACTTTTAACAGTGGCATTCCTAGACTCTTTGAGAAATGTTTTCACATGCAATAGACCCCCTGTCCTTTGCCTTATTGGATTGTTACATCCAATCTAAATATGTCCTCTCGATAAACAGTTTGTTGATTTCTGCCCTAAGAGAATGGCACCACATCACCACAAGAGGGAGCACAGAGCCACAGAAGCATTTCATTCATTGTTTTCAAGGCTAAGATCTGCCTTTCTGTTTCTATTTCCCCCATTCTCTTCCCCTTTCTAATAACCCCAAGACCTTGTTCCGGACACAGGCAAGGCCAATATCTGCAGATCTCTGTAAAGACGAGGAAGATATCGTTGGGAGCCCCTTATTTCCTTTGCTGCTGACTTTCCCAAAGAACACTCTCCAGGATGATTGACACAGAGGTGGTTTCCTGTGGGGGGGCTGAAGGCACTCTCCGGGGCTTGTCCCTGCTCTCTGATTTGCCACCAGAGCTCAAACGCCTGGTTTCTGAGAATACTTGCTAAGGTCAGTGATTCAAGTAATCCTTGAATTAATTTATCACGGTACTCACGTAACCAGGTAGTACGGCAGCCAATGAGTAACTTTCAAAGTCCTTCTGTAAGCACTCAGTGAACAAGAGAAAGGTCAGATTTAGAGCCTGGGAAACACACCTCTCTTGGAATGACATCAATAGAAATCCCCAATGATGATCCACAATCATCCGTGAGTCCTTTGGATCTGGGGAAGTTCTAAAACTCTGGGCCCCATAAAGGGGGTGGCACATGGTAACTAATTACCATACAAGGTTTTTGGGGATTTTTTTTTTTCATTATTACCCCAGGCTTGAAAAGGAATAATGAATAGAGCTGAGTAAGATAGTTTTCCCTCAGATGAATTAGTCAGATGCTGCAGGCAAGACTGTCAGGCAAAAATATAGGGAGGAGGGAATACCTTACAGTTGTGGCAGTAGAAATATCATTCCTTGAGTCCTGGCTGATGCTTACTAAGACACACGGAGACAGCAGAACAGGTTTCCAAGCTACGATACAAAAAAAAATTGAAAATAAATTACCAAACGTCTGCCACAAGAGTTCATTCCTTCACTGGATATGTCTATGATAACTCTTCTCCAAAGACTTCAAGGTATTGTACTAAGTAAGAATGCAAGCTTGGCCACTGCCAGGCAAATCCTCTGGTAGTGGTGGGAGAAAGGACAAGAAATGGAAAAGATAATAACCAGGGTGCCTTAGAAACTGGAGATGAGGGGTGCCTGGGTGGCTCAGTCAGTTAAGCATCTGCCTTCGGCTCAGGTCATGATCTCACAGTCCTAGGATCCAGCCGCACGTCGGGCTCCCTACTCTAGGGGAGTCTGCTTCTCTCTCTCTGACCCCCCTCCCCACTTGTGCTCTCTCTTTCTCTCTCTCTCTGCCTCAAATAAAAAAAAAAATTTAAATTAAAAAAAATGAAAGAAACTGGAGATGACCCCAGATGTCTGGAGAAAGAGCAATGGCTCAGTCTTTTGGCATGAAGACGTTTAACTGAAGGACTAAGAAGAATACAGCCAAGGCCCTAGACTACAGTGATCTGGAAAGCCAGGGGGAGTTTCGTGGAACTTGGAGGACATGTTGCATCTTGAATCTTGGGAGTCCTCCAGCAGGTTTCAGATCCAGAATCTGTCATGATGTAATTCTCCAGACTCCTCTCCCTAACACCCTTCTGCCATTAGCATGGGTTCCTTGAACATGATGCTCATTTATTACGAAGAAACAGATGCTTCCAACTCACTGCAAACTTGTGTTCCAGCCATATCGTCAGGGCTCCTGCCCAGCTTCAGATCTGCTCTGAGCAGTATGATTTCACAATCAGGCCTCCAAAGCCCAGGATCTTCCTAGAAGGAGCCCGACCTTGTATCCAGATTGAGAAGTCACGACCTCAAGGTCTAGCTCAGAAGTCTCAGGGGGAAAAAAAAATGGAGTCCCGATGGCTTGTCTTTATCCATCTTTGCAATTAGGGGAATATGAAGCTTCAGTTGGTCAGAACTTGGTCACATGCCACCTTCGGGGTTGGGGGTGAAATGAGTTCCACCTGCACGGGAATAGGAGAAGAGTAGATTCCAAGTTAATGTTGGAAGCGGTTAGAAAGAGAATAAAGGAATTCTGGGCAGCCCAGAAATACCACATGTCCACCTCAATCATCTTTCAGCCCTTCATAGTCTCCAGCATGGGTCCACTGGGCTTCCAGGGAACACTGGATGTCTGAGGACAGTGCAAATGGAACAACTGGCATTGTGTAATATGGTGTTTCTTCAGCACACTGGTCATTGCTATGTGATGAAGACCATTAATAGCTGTTTCAGTATCTGCTCATACCTTTTGTTAATTTCTTTTTTAAAAAAGATTTTATCTATTTATATATGGAGAGAGAGTAAGCATGAGCACAGGTAGAGGCAGAGGGAGAGAGAAAGAGAGAAGCAGACTCTCCGCTGAGCAGGGAGCCCAATGCGGGGCTCAATCCCAGGTCCCTTGGATCATGACCTGACCTGAAGGCAGACGCTTAACCAACTGAGCCACCCAGGTGCCCCTCTTTTGTTCATTTCTATTGTTGCCAAGTTACACATACACACACATCTCAGGGGGAAATGTCAAGCTAATGACAACACCTGACAGCAACAACAAAGACCTCAGCTAATAACCCAACACAGTAATTGGGGAAACTTCAAGGATTGTTGCGGTGGTGGAAAGCATTCATTACCATTGTTTTAAATTCATCTTAGAACAAGGCACGTTATCTATACAAAATGCACATGAATCACTTGCTTCCAGTAAACATCTCTATTCCCCCTTTCAGCACTATAGTTAAAAAAAGGTGTTTTAAAAGAGCAGATAACTTTTTACCCTCATCTGGTTCCCATATTAACCTCGTATAATCAAATCAGTGATTGAATGGTTATTGGGAGGGAGTGATTGTCCTTCCACAACAAGACATCTTTTCCAAATTTTCAGAGCAACGAGGGCATAAAACAACTTTTCCCAGGAAAGACATCCTTTTTCCTCAGAGTGATTCAATTCTGCCCCCACCATCTGCAACTTGCCACTGGAAAATCTCACTGTCAGCCTTCTGGGTGATCCTGAGGACACGGACTCCTGGGAACTCGGTCTCCTGATGCTCTCAGACCTGCTGTGAGCAAATGCGGACTCAGGAGCTACAGGGTCAAGACTCCCGTTCTGCGGGACTTGGCAGTGCCCAAGCAAGGAGCCATGTAAGCAAGGGCTCTGGAGTCAGGCAGCCTGGATTATCTTCCCAGCGCCTTAACCTACCACCTGTGCAAGAGCCTGCGTGTTCAGTTGGTTAAGCATCTGCCTTTGGCTCAGGTCACAATCCCGGATGGGATTGGCTCAGGTCACAATCTTGGGATGGAGCCCAAGTTGGGCTCCCTGCTCAGCAGGGGGTCTGCTTCTCCCTCTGCCTCTCTCCCTACTTGTGCTCTCTTGCTCACACACTCTCTCTCAAATAAATAAATCAAACATAAAAAAACCCAAACAACTTACCAGCTGTGTGTCCTTCAACGATTCTTTCTGAGCCAAACTTTACTCCTCTGTAAAATGACAATAATTTCTCACCTTCTCGGCTTGTGATGGAAAACAAGATGGCCCACGGAGTTTACCCAAGCCCTAGTACTTAATTAGTTTGGATTAAGCTTTTTGATTTGTGGGGTTTTTTTTTTCCCCTTTAGTTTTTAAGTGGCCAGGAGATAAATCTTGGCCTGAACTCTTGCTTCCATTAGGACGACTGTTCCTGACAGCTTGTAGCAGACTTAAACTGAGCAAGGGGAACACCATTAGGTAACTTGGTCCTTCACCAAAAATAAGAAAACAACCAGTACTAAGGCTTCCCTTTGCCTACCAACTTGAAAGAGCTAGTGAACAAACTTATGCAGTCTAAAGAATGTTTAATGTACCTAACATCCTCTTTCTAGAGAGTTTGTGCTCCCTGCTTACTTTCTTTTTCATCTCAACAATCAGTTTTTTATTAGTATCATTTTTACTTATTTTTTTATTTTTATTTATTTATTTTTTTAAAGATTTTATTTATTTATTTGACAGAGAGAGAGAAAGAGAGAGATCACAAGTAGGCAGAGAGGCAGGGGGAAGCAGGCTCCCCGCTGAGCAGAGAGCCCGATTCCGGGCTCGATCCCAGGACCCCGAGATCATGACCTGAGCCGAAGGCGGTGGCTTAACCCACTGAGCCACCCAGGTGCCCCTATTAGTATCATTTTTAAAGTTTAGTTATTTTGTCTTTGTGACTTGTTCATGTAAACATTTTTTTTCAGTTAACAGTTTTCAGTTTTTTCTTTTAACAGCTGTATTGACGCATAATTTACGTAACCCCAAAATTCACCTGTTTTAAGTGTGCAATGCAATGACTTCTAGTAAGTTTACAGAGTTATGCAATCTAGGCAAGTTTTCTTTGTGTGTGTGTGTTTCTATGTGTGCACTGATATTTGCAGATACATACACAGGCTCACACTGATGTATCAGCTACAAATTATCATTTTTGTTTGTTTAATATTTAACTTTTTTTTAATTTTTTTTATTTTTTCAGCATAACAGTATTCATTATTTTTGCACCACACCCAGTGCTCCATGCAATCCGTGCCCTCTACAATACCCACCACCTGGTGCCCCCAACCTCCCACCCCCCACCCCTTCAAAATTCTCAGATCGTTTTTCAGAGTCCATAGTCTCTCATGGTTCACCTCCCCTTCCAATTGCCCTCAACTCCCTTCTCCTCTCCATCTCCCCTTGTCCTCCATGCTATTTGTTATGCTCCACAAATAAGTGAAACCATATGATAATTGACTCTCTCTGCTTGACTTATTTCACTCAGCATAATCTCTTCCAGTCCCGTCCATGTTGCTACAAAACTTGGGTATTCATCCTTTCTTTCTTCTTTTTTTTTTTTTTTTACAGCTTTATAAACATATATTTTTATCCCCAGGGGTACAGGTCTGCGAATCGCCAGGTTTACACACTTCACAGCACTCACCATAGCACATACCCTCCCCAATATCCATAACCCCACCCCCCTCTCCCAACCCCCCTCCCCCCATCAACCCTCAGTTTGTTTTGTGAGATTAAGAGTCACTTATGGTTTGTCTCCCTCCCAATCCCATCTTGTTTCATTTACTCTTCTCCTACCCCCTCAACCCCCCATGTTGCATCTTAATTTCTTTTTTTGTTTAAAGATTTTATTTATTTATTTGACAGAGCGAGATCACAAGTAGGCAGAGAGGCAGGCAGAGAGAGAGGAGGAAGCAGGCTCCCCGCTGAGCAGAGAGCCTGACTCGGGGCTCCATCCCAGGACCCCGGGATCATGACTTGAGCTGAAGGTGGAGGCTTAACCCACTGAGCCACCCAGGCTCCCTAGACTTAATTTCTGATTGACCCAGTTCTCTGCAATGATGTTTGGAGTTGCATAAAAAATTAGAAACTGAGCAACATATTAGATTATTCAGCAAATTTGACTACAGGTGTCTTGACAACTACTAATCTATTTTTAAAATATTTATTACTGCTTTTTACTTGTTACACAATCCTGCCTTTAATATCTCAGATCACATGAGAATCCTACATCACTGTTTTACATTCTTCTATCGTGTCATGCTGAATGGCAAAATTCTGAATTTTCTTAGCTTTATTTTTTATTTTTTATAATGCTTTTTAAAAGTTTTTAATTCCAGTTAGTTGACATAAGGTGTTGTATTAGTTTCAAGTGTTCACTATAGGAATTCAGCACTCCCATACATGACCCAGTGCTCATCAGGGACAAGTACCTTCTTAATCCCAATAACCTATTTCATCCATCCCCCTCTGGTGACCACGGGTATATTCTCTCAAGTTAAGAGCCTCTTTCTTGATTTATCTTTCTGCATCTTCCCCCCTCCTTTGCTTGTGTGTTTTGTTTCTTAAATTCCACGAACGAGTGAAATCATATGGTATTTGTCTTTCTCTGACTTATTTCACTTAGCAGTATACCCTCTAGCTCCGCCCAAGTTCTTGCAAATGGCAAGATTTCATTCCTTAGTTTACAATATTTTGACTCTTAATTTTGGCTCAAGGATTTCAGTCCAAAAAGGAAAGATTCAGAGCATTATTAATAATAATAGCTTCTAATTACTGAGGATGTATTAGACATCCTGTTCTGAGTGTCTTAGGCACCTTAAATGATTATGAGAAGTAGAACATACCCACTTTACAGATGACAAAACAGTGGCTCAAGGAAATGAAACCACTTTCCCAAGCTGTGGGGCTTGATCCCAGGACCCTGAGATCATGACCTGAGCTGAAGGCAGAGGCTTTAACCCACTGAGCCACCCAGGCGCCCCCACTAGCCTGCATCTTGACAAGTTTTCCTGGGACTAGGGTTTTCTCACGTTCCCCCCCACCTTCTCTATTCCACAGGGAACACAAAACCAGCCTAGAAATCAGCTTGTATCAGTCAGAACTCTTTCAGTTATAAGGACAGAAACTTGACAAACTGGCTTCAGCAAAATGTATTGGCTCTTGAAACTAACAAGTCCCAGGGAAGGCTGAGTGCAGATGTGGCTCAAAGCGCCATCCGAGATGATAGCATTAGGACTCCCTTTCTCTTGCCTCCTGGAAACACATTGGCTGCCAGAAGCTGTGGACTCAAAACCTCATGGTTTCAAGTCCAGTGGGAAAGAACGGTTCTTTACCTGCTTCTCAAGTGCAAGTTCTAGGACAATCTACAGTTGAGCTTGATCATACGGCTCTATTACGTATTCATCCTTGAACCAGCGGCCGACTCAACAGGGGATGAAATGCTCTGATTGGTCATACCTGGGTGATGTGCCCAATCGTCATTAGAGCTGACATCAGCACCTGGATAGAAAGTTAGGGACGGGTGGCACTCCTAAAGAGAAACCAAGATACTGTTCTGCATTCTTTTAAAGATTTTATTTATTTATTCATTCATGAGAGACAGAGGCAGAGGGAGAAGCAGGCTCCCCGTTGAGCAGGATGCAGGACTCGATCCCAGGACCCCAGGATCATGACCTGAGCCAAAGGCAGATGCTTAGCCAATTGAGCCACCCAGGCGCCCTAAGATATTGTTAACAATGGAATGAGAATGAATATCAAATAGCAACTGTAAATGCCCACAACATATGAGGTCCTTATGCCCTACAAGCCTAGGGATTCTCGATTATAAATATTCAGCAGTCCAGGCACATGGAATGACAAGCAGACAGAACATTAGAAATCAAGATAAGTCCTAAAATGCAGATATCAACGGCCAACACATGGACAGAGGTCCCATGTTGACTACGTATGGATTTAATCAGTTAATATAAAGCACCTTTCACACAAAAATTAAGTTATGCCAGAGCCAATACCTTTGTTTCCATAGCAACATAACAAGTGTCCATCATCCCTCTTCCCCTACACTCACTTGGGCATGACCTTGGAAATTCCAGGGCTCAAAACAAAGAAGCCGTAACAGAGACTAAAGGAGCCCCAGGCAAGCAGGTCCCCCAATTTTTCAGTTTATCCTAAAGAGCTAACAGAGGTGAAAGTCTCTACACAGATGGTGTCTGTATGGTTTATTTACTATGTACATAGAGTTGATGTCAAACCTACAGCCAGAGACAAGAACAATGCAGGAGGAAAACAGACCAATCCACCAAGAACACGAGTTCATCCAGGCACTGGGGAACGAGAGGGGTCATTGCTGGAGAAGCGAGCAGACTGGTGAGACGGAATTGGGTTTTGGTTGGATGAAACTATTGCACAGCCCTGATACCCTCAGCGGAATATGTTATTATATTCCCAAAGTAGAGAGAAAGTTGCAAGCTGATAGCTTGTGACTATTTTCAAGAACGAAGAATATTGAACTCTGGATCTGAATCCTCTGCAGATACAAACCGCTCCTTTGAAATGCCCCATTGAGGGCAGGCATTAAGCAGTTCTCAATAAACTGTCTATGCGTTACATTCCTTCTTCATAAAACAGCAAGGATGATGCCCAAGTGTATTTCAAATCTCAAATTTAATAACCAGCTAGGTGCTTTTCTTTTCCCAAGTGTTTTACATAAGTAATATATAAGTACCACAATTACCTCCACTTAACAGATCAAAATAATAAGAGACAGAGAAGGGACGCCTGGGTGGGTTAGTGGCCTTCGGCTCAGGTCATGATCTCAGGGTCCTGGGATGGAGCACCGCATCTGGCTCTCTGCTCAGCAGGGAGACTGCGTCCCCCTCTCTGCCTGCCTCTCTGCCTACTTGTGATCTCTCTCTCTCTGTCAAATAAATAAATAAAATCTTCAAAAAAAAAAAAAAGATCTCAATGTTCTCACCTTCAATAATATATCATTGTTACTTTGAAAAATTGTCAGCCTTCAGCGATGCCCGGTGACTCAGTCGTTAAGTGACTGCCTTCAGCTCAGGTCATGATCCCAGGGTCCTGGGATGGAGTACCACTTTGGGCTTCCTGTTCAGCAGGGAGTCTGCTCCTTCCTCTCCCACTCCCCCTGCTTGTGTTCCCTCTCTTGCTGTGTCTCTCTCTGTCAAACTAATAAATAAAGTCTTTAAAAAAAATTGTCAGCTTTCTCATTTGGATATACACAAACGAGCCTCACACGAGTAAGGGCAGGATGTAGGTGATTTAGATCATTTTTTGACAGCCCCTATATTAGACCAGCCGCCGAACACTCTGTCATTCAACATCTAGAACCAGAGAAGGCAAATACTAAGAATTCATCTCAGCCGCCTACCCATTCTGGGAGCTGTGGGATGTCACATAGAGACTAGGGCTCTCAGTGTGGGTCCTGGGTTCGAGCCCTGGCTCCGCCAGTTACCAGCTGAGTCACTAAAAAAAGTTCTTATCTTCTCAGGGTCAGTTTCTCTTCTGAGAAAAGAGAGTGCACGACATATCTCACAGTACAGAGTACAATATAAAACAGCTAAACAGCTTCAGGTTGGCACACAGGAAATTCTTTATGATAATAACAACATCATATTCAGGGTGGAAAATGTTGACTCCCAAGATGATCGATACAAGATAGCAGCAGAAGGGACCGAAAGCTCCGAAGACAGGAAAGAATTAAATTTAGAGATAACCGTTCTATCTCTGCAAGAACTAATCTTGACTAAAATAACCCCAAATATGCCACTTCCTCTTTCCCAGAATAAAGAAAGAATGAATCATCTTTGATAACTTCCATCAATGCTTCCCTTGAGCCACTCTCACTTGTACACAAACATTTCCGAATTATAACTGCTAGAGCCCAGGGAAGGCATTGCCAGGGGCGGAGGGGAGCACACAGATCAGGCAATTTGCCTCCACCTGTATCCTGGTGATCTCAGGAATGCCACTTCTTGAGAGGTACTAGGAAGTTGATGGTGGTGGCTCATCACACCTCAGGGAAGAACGATCGGGGTTCAACTCATTTATCTTCCTTCTTGATAATATCTGCTTCCCCATTACCAAAGCTATCTTTTTTTTTCTTTTCTTCCTTTCTTTCTTTCTTTTTTTTTTTTTTTTTTTTTTTTGAGAGAGAGAGAGAGAGCATGGGGAAGGGGGGCAGGGAGAGACAGAGGGAGAGGGTTCTAAGCAGGCTCTACCATTGTTGTAGAGCCCGAGGATGCGGGGCTTGATCTCACGACCCTGAGATCATGATATGAGCAGAACTCAGGAGTCAGATGCTTAACCGACTAAGCCATCCAGGCATGCCATACTAAAGCTATCCTTAAAGCAGCTCTTACTCCCTTGAAAAGCTGGATCAAGGTGGAGAAGGTGGAGAGGATAGGAGGTTGGCTCAGTGGTATATATTTCAGAAGTTGCTTTGGCCAAACCATTATCATCATCATCCCCGCAACAAGACTTGGTCACTGGTGTTTGTCGGGCATCAGAACCACTTGCTGGTTGGCTGCTGACATTAAGCCTCCGTGGGTGGGCAGGGAGCCCAGTGATTTTGTGCCCAACATTTCACTCTACAACATCCTCAAGCTTGCAATCTGTCATTCTTTGAGATGTTTCAAAAGAACACTTGATGAATCTTACGAGTAGAAGCAAACACAAAAGGGGTGCTTGGGTGGCTCAGTCGGTTAAGCATCTGCCTTCAGCTCACGTCATGATCCGGGGTTCTGGGATCAAGTCCCACATCGGTCAGGCTCCTTGCTCAGTGGAAAGTCTGCTTCTCCCTCTCCCTCTGCCCCTCATCCCTACTTGTGCTCTCTCTCTCTCTCTCAAATAAATAAATAAAATCTTGAGGAAAAAAAACAGACACAAAACAATATATACTGAATGATTCCATTCATACGAAGTTCAAACAGGCAAAACCAGTCTCTAGTGTTAGAAGTCAGAGGAATGGACCCCTTGGGTGGGAGACTTCTGGGTAATAGAAATAGGAACTGGTTTTTCAGTTTTCTGAGAAAGAGAGAGAGCACAAGTGATGGTGGGGAGGGAGGGGTAGAGGGAGAGGAAGAGAGAGACTTTCAAATAGGCTCCAACCCCAGCCAGGAACCCAAGACAACTTATCTCAGAACCCAGAGATCATGACCTGAGCTAAAAGCAAGATTTAGACACTTAACTGACCGAGCCACCCAGGCACTCCAGAAATGTTCTTTTCTTAATTGAAGTGCTAATTAACAGGCGGATTCCCTTTGTGAGAAATGTCCAAAACTGTACCTTTATGATTTTCTATACATATGTTATACTTTAGTAAGTTTACTGAGAGGAGGAGAGAACAAAAGAAAGAAGCAAAGAAATAAAGTAAAATAGAGTCTGAAAAGATGTTTCATTAATTAAAATTGCAGTGAGCTATCAGTACACATGTATTAGAACAGCTAAAGTAAAAAAATGTTGATAATGCCAAAGGCTGGCAAGGATTTGGAAAAACTCGCTCTTATACACTGTGGCTGTCAATGTAAAATGGCATAGCTACTCTGGAAAAAAAAAATTTTCTTTGTAGTATTTACCATATGAGTCAGTAGTTACACTTAGGCATTCATCCAGAGAAATAAAAACTCATTTCACCCAAAAACATGTACATAGGTGTTTATAGCAACATTTTTCATGGTAGAAAAACATTAGAAACAACTCCAAGGTCCTTCAGTGGACGAATGGTTGAACAAATTCTAGTATATCCATATAATGGAATACTACTCAGCAATAAAAAGGGGGTGCCCTGCTGATACATGCTGCGAGGGGATGGACCCCAAGGGCATTCTCCTTGGGGAAAAATCAATCTCAAAAGATAACATACTTCAAGATTCCATTTATACAACATTCCCTAAAGGAAAAAAACCACAGAGCTAGAGAACAGATGACTGGTTACTAGGGACGGAAAGGGGTTGTAGGGGTGGAGGTGTGAGTACAAGGAGGTAGGTGGCATGAGAGAATTCTTTTGTGGTGACGAATAAGTTCTGTATCTTGATTATGGCAGTAGTTACACAAATCCATATATGGGATAGAATTATATAGAACTCTATGTGCGTGTGTACACACACACACACACACACACACACACACAAATGCAGGTTAAAAAATAATGAACCCTATTTTGTGAAAATTAAATAATGTCTGTAGTCTGGTGCCAACATATTGTTGTCAGTTCCTGGTTTTGATATTGTACTACACCTACACAACGGGTCACTCCTGGAGGAAGCTAGATGAAGGGTACACAGGCCTCTGTATTATTTTTTACCATTTCTTATAAATCCATAAGTATTTTAAAATGAAAAGTGTTAAAGAAAAAAAAAGAGAAGAATCTTCAACCTGGCCAGTTTCGATTAGCCCCATATGTGTTTGCAAATCCCATTTTCTTCAGGCAGGTTGTTACACCGTAATTCCCACATCTTACCATCAGGCACTGAAGGAGGAAAACACACAGTCCCTATGTGGGAGTTCATCTGCAGAAAATACTCGCAAATGGGGGTGCCTGGGTGGCTCAGTGGGTTAAAGCCTCTGCCTTCGGCTTGGGTCATGATCCCAGAGTGCTGGGATCGAGCCCCACATCGGGCTCTCTGCTCAGCAGGGAGCCTGCTTTCCCCCACCACCCTGCCTCTCTGCCTACTTGTGATCTCTCTCTCTGTCAAATAGATAAATAAAATCTTAAAAAAAAAATACTCGCAAATGGCGAGGGAAAGGAGCAATCAAACTATGCCTCTTAGGCTCACTGGTTCATGTTCTTGCTTCTTGAGCTTATATGATTTGCATAACGGTTTTCACATCGACTTGGAATGTAAGACTCTTTAACTGAAAGTGGAATCTTCACATAAGTATGCAAGGATTTTCTTCATTATCATGATAACTAAACAGAAATAAGGCAGGAGGGAAGGGAGACTAAGGAGACAACTGACCAAAGCAAAGCCATTTTGGGTTTTAGGCTGACCCTTAACCTACAAGGTTAAGTCCACGGGACACAGAAAGAGTTATAAGATTGGATTCATGGAAGACCACAAGACCCCACTTCCACTGGCCTTAAAGACACATGGGCTGGGCATTCTTAAAATGTTCCCTGTGGGTAATTCCACAAACCTAAGACAATAAAAAAAAAAAAAACCCACCCAATGTGAGTGATAATCCCAAAGGTAAACAGTAAGCTGCCCCATATGGTTGGTTACTTTTTGAAAACTTAACAAAGCCCTTTGTTAGAGGCAAAGGAAGTGGTCTTCCTCATCCGGGAGGAGAGACCACTACTTTGTCTATGAAGTAGCTCCTTTCTTAATTTTTGTTTTGTTTTGTTTTTTAGATTTTATTTATTTGAGAAAGAGAGAGCAGGAGCAGAGGGAGAGGAAGGGACAGAGAGGGAGAAGCAGACTCCCCACTGATCAGGGACCCGAGCCTGCTTCCCCGCCCCCTCTCCTGCCTCTCTGCCTACTTGTGATCTCTGTCTGTCAAATAAATAAATAAAATCTTTTAAAAAAATCAAATAAAATAAAGTCTGAGAGAAAGAAGTGTACCATACCCTATCATACAGATTAGAGGTGACGTCTTCTCTCTAGGTCTGCTAAGAAAAGACGAACTGGTTCAGAACACAGGGTGGGTTTTAAAAGCAATTAACCATTGTTTACATTATTATTCTTGGTTGAAAGTCCGTAGTTAGTCAAGAGATAGATAAACTAAAACTAAAACTTCAAAAGCCCATCTTTTTGTCATCAGGAGATATGAAAACAAAACAAAACAAAACCATCCTGTTGTGAGTTAAAAAGTACAAGGAACTGTTGTGATTTGTCCAAAAAGGACCTTGGACACCAATTCTCTGAACATAACCCAGTAAAAGGAAAATTCCCTGCCTTGTCTACGAGCCACAGGGAGAGCCACTGGGGGTGAGACGCAGTGAGGTCCAAACCTCACACTGGGCTCCTTCCTCAGGCTGTGTACTCCTGGTCCTTTGCTGGCAAGAGGACACGGTGCTTGTTACTGTTTCCTCTTGAAGACTCAGGGAGCTGAGCAGGGGTCAGCGACAAGTGAGAAGCTGGAACGAAGTAGTGAGCAGAACCCCCTGGGATCTGGCTCATTGACTAGGCTGGCAAGAAACAGGGAAGGGCCCTGCTCACAGGACCGGTTCAAATCGTGCACATCTGTGTCCTGATCTGAAGCCTCAGGGGACGCAGACACACCTCACTGAACATGAGGCTGTGAAGCCAGGGTTCACCTAGCTTCACAAGCTTGGCTGTAATCTACCTCTGGGAAAATGATATTTTTTTTTTTTTAAAGATTTTATTTATTTATTTGACAGAGAGAGATCACAAGTAGACGGAGAGGCAGACAGAGAGAGAGAGAGAGGGAAGCAGGCTCCCTGCTGAGCAGAGAGCCCGACGTGGGACTCGATCCCAGGACCCTGAGATCATGACCTGAGCCGAAGGCAGCGGCTTAACCCACTGAGCCACCCAGGCACCCTGGGAAAATGATATTTTAAAAAAGATTTTTAGTTAATTAATTATGTAATTAATTAATTATTATTATTATTTTTTTTATTTGGCAGAGAGAGGGAGAGAGCTGAAGCAGGGGGAGAGGCAGGAAGAGGGAGAAGCAGGCTTCCCGCTTAGCAGGGAGCCCAATGCGGGACTGGATCCCGGGACCCTGAGATCATGACCTGATCAGATGCTTAACCAACTGAGCCACCCAGGCACTCGTGGAAAAATGATTTATTTTTTATTTTTTTAATTTTTTTAAAGATTTTATTTATTTATTTGACAGGCAGAGATCACAAGTAGGCAGAGAGGCAGGCAGAGAGAGAGGGAGAAGCAGGCTCCCCGCTGAGCAGAGAGCCTGATGTGGGGCTCGATCCCAGGACCCTGAGATCATGACCTGCGCTAAAGGCAGACGTTTAACCCACTGAGCCACCCAACTGCCCCAGAAAAATGATTTTTTTTTTAAAGCCTTCCATGTTGCCAGGTCTCATATTTTCCCAAGAATTAAAAGATTACTTAAATGTTAATTAAGATGTGATTTCAGTTTTCATTTAGATTTTTCTGTTTGGTAGAGTTTGTAATCTACATTTTCCCATGGACTCATTTACAGTCATTTTTATTCTGAATGAACAAAAAATGGACTGTGAACGTTTTCCTCTCACCCATACTTTCACATGCACACACACGTATTTGCCATTGATTTTTTTTTAAAAGATTTTATTTATTTATTTGACAGAGAGAAATCACAAGTAGGCAGAGAGGCAGGCAGAGAGAGAGGAGGAAGCAGGCTCCCTGCTGAGCAGAAAGCCCGATGCGGGGCTTGATCCCAGGACCTTGAGATCATGACCTAAGCCGAAGGCAGTGGCTCAACCCACTGAGCCACCCAGGCGCCCCTAAAGTATCGATTTTAAAACTCAAAAACTGTTCACAAATTTTAAAGCCAGGCAGCCTCTCTGGAGCTAACTAAGCTTTTCTTGGGATCCCCTTCATCCTGGGAGTCTCAATTTTGTCCTAAATTACCTGTGCCTGGTCACTGTCCCCATCAGTCAGTAAACTCCTCCTTGGGTACAGGAATTGGGTAATCGTGTACCGTTCTGGGCCACACACTGGTGTTGGACACATCAAAGATGTTCATGATCATTTCTTCAATTGACTAGATTAAATTACCAGGCACAGATGGGACTCACATCTTCATATGGACAAGAATGGGATTATTAACAGGTTAGTCCACTATTTTTTTTAGATTATTTTTTTTCAGATTTCATTTACTTATCTACTTTTTTTAAAGATTTTATTTTATAAAAAAAATCTTTAAAAATTAAAAAAAAAGATTTTATTTATTTGACAGACAGAGATCACAAGTAGGCAGAAAGAGAGAGAGAGAGGAGAAAGCAGGCTCCCTGCGGAGCAGAGAGCCCGATGTGGGGCTTGATCCTGGGACCCTGGGATCATAACCTGAGCCGAAGGCAGAGGCTTTAACCCACTGAGCCACCCAGGTGCCCAGGTTAGTCCACTATTACTTTTTTTTTTTTTTTTCATATATATTCATTTCCAGTTAAAACAGACTATCACATGAAGAACTCCAGACATCTTTAGGACTCTATTAGCTCTTTTGGAGCCATGAGGGGAAAATGGTGATATGGTACCTGGTTTTTCCAAGATGGTCCCAAAGAACCAAGCATCCCAGAATTCATGCCCTTGTGAAGTCCTTCCTATATGAAACTGTAGTGAGTCTTAGGTGCAGTAAAGGGGTAAAACTGCAGCCTTGGGATGGTCAACACTTGTACATCCCTGAGAAAGGACTGACCCGTCATCAGCTCCCAGGAGATAATCTCTAAATGCCTAATACATCGTCCTTAATTGAACGTCTTTATGTATCAAGGGCCTTTGGCCATACCAGATAGTTTACCCCTAACCATGTGATTTCTGGTTAACTTCCATTCTTATCTGCCTGGGACTCTGGACCATCAGGTATCAGTGTGACCTCTGAAGGGTCTGGAGGCTAACAAAGGTCAGTCATTCCATGCCTATGTGACTGACTCCTAATAAAAACCCAGACATCAAAGCTCAGGTTGGCAACACTGTACGTGTTGTTACACATCATTGCTGGGACAACTAAGTGTTGTCTGTAAAACTCTACTGGAAGGCAACAACTGGAACTTTGTACCTGACTTCTCTTGGATTTTGTCCTCTATGCTTTTTTCCTTTGCTAATTCGAATCCATACCCTTTTGCTGTACTAAACCTTAACTGTGAGTATCATAGCGTTTCTGAGTTCTGTGAGTCCTCCTAGCAAATTACCAAACCTAAAAGTGGTCTTGAGGAGCATACACATAGCCTGTAGTTTGCTTTAACTAAGAGAATGACACAGAAGTGACAGTGTGCCTGTTCTAGGCATTTCCCTTAAGAAGGACCAGAAGCAGGGAGCCTGGGTGGTTCAATTGGTTAAGCATCTGCCTTTGAATCAGGTCATGATTCCAGGGTCCTGCTCAGTGGGGAGTCTGCTTCTCCCTCTCCCTTTCTCTGCTGCCCTCCCCGCTTGCGCACACTGTCTCCCTCTCTGTCAAATAAGTAAATGAAATCTGAAAAAAATAAAAATAAAAAAGGTCAAGAAACTTCTAGCCTCTGCTCTTTTGGATGCCCTGAAAAAGTAGTAAGTAGAGACTGGGGAAGGGGAGGGCTTGGCACAGTCAAATCTCCAGAAGATCCCAGTCCAAGCCACTGTCCGACTACAGCCACGTAAGAACCCAGTAAAGACAACGGGCCCATTACACCCAGTCAACCCACAGAATCATAGGAGACAAAAAAAAAAATGGTTGTTGTCTTAAACCACAAAATTTTGGGGTGGCTTGTTATGCAACAATAGAAAACTAAAGCCAGCAGGAATGATAAAATAATTGAAGCGATCCAGAATTTAATTGGCTAAGAGATCAGACTTCAGTAACTGCCAGAAATCATTAGGTCCAACAACTCAACCCAAAAGAATTTTCCTAAATTGAAAGCAAAAAGCATTTTATTAAGGGAACCAGAAATTAATAAAAACTCTCTCTCTCTCTTGGGCTATGGAAGTCTCTTGTTTAATTTAAGGAAGGCTCCAGGCTCATTTTCATCGCTTGTTTGGAAAATTGCGACAAGCCATCGATAAATAATACCTCACAAAGGAACAGCCTTCAGGTTTCAAAGCTCACCATGTTTTAATTTTACTCTTAAAATGAGAATGTGAGGTAGTGGATCTTATTCAAAGTGTAGATAGGGCGGGAGAGGTCCCAGGAAGACATGCCCTCTGTGGTAACCTGCGGGGTTCTACCTGGCCACCCCCCAGGGAGTTCCAGGGAGGAAGAGATGCCAAACTCCTGACCCATGGGGTTTGAAAATACTGTGGAATATTTCCACTCGTGGTTTTCAGTGCAGGCTCAGTGAGTATTCTCAGCAAGCTAAAAATGAGACTCCTCAGTCAAGACAACACAAAGTCCGTATGATTAGAGAACAGCAATAACAGCGGCAATTTCACCATCAAGTCCTATTCCAAGACACTCAATGTCTTACAAAAACGTATCATTGGCTTTGCAAGTATTTATCCATTAGTGAACACAAGTGATCTTAGAAAAGAGCCGTAACAGATGCTGAGCAGTCACTGAGATTGGCTGAGTGGAGAGTCTTGCTAGGCTCCTAACGGCCAATTTCTGGGAAAATGGAACCTCGATTTCTCTTAAGACCTCAATCATCCCGGATCATGGTGGCAATCCTGATACGCATACTCTGAATTTCCACTCCCATGCTTTGAATTTAAGCCTCACATCAGGCAGGTTTAAATGACTGAGTTAATCCATCTGTAAGCTTTTCAATGTTAAAACCAAAGTATAGAGAAGAAGCACGTTGTCTTAGGGTGTTTTAGGAATCAAACCACATACTTTTAAAAATCACGAGTGCTTTTCTGGTATTAAGAAGCGACCCCAAGTACCAAAAACAGACTCTTAGCTATGGAGAACGCACCGGGGCGGGGTGGGGGGGGGGGAGTGGGGACGAGGTAGGTGATGGGATTAAGGCGTGCCCTTGTCCTGATGGGCACTGAGTACTGTGTGGAACCACTGAGTCCCTATATTGTGTACCTGAAACTAATAGAACACTGTATGTTAACTATACTGGAATTAAGAAAAAAAAAAAAAAAACACAGAAGAAACCCCAAGGACCTGATCAGCACCTCATCTCTGTGAGGCCAAAATCGTTATGTAACTGTTAGGGAGGCAGGCAGAGAATTTCTTCAGGCACTATGAAGAAGAGGGGGGAGGGTCTTAATCCATGGCTGCCTCCTCAGACAAAGACCTCATGGAATTTTGGTGGACATACAGCACAACTGTCTGTACCTAAGAACATTTTCCAGAGCACAGATGTTTTTCTCTTAATGGTGAATACTGGCTGTTTTGTCCCAATCCTTTTCAGTGCTTAGCAGATGGGACGTTTTTGGTGTCTTGTCCCATGTAACTTGGGGGCTGATGTTCACTGCTGGCTGGAAAACACATCTTTGACGAGACAGACATGAAAACTCATCTTTGGCAGCTTACACAAAAATGTTTCCATTCTGGGAAATTCCCTGTGATAAAAGTGTGTTTCTGGCCCTGGGCATACACATAAGTAGCCAAGAGGACACCTCAGTAAAAGACAAAACAGATTTATGATCGCTTGCCGTGATAGTGATATGCGATTTTAAGCTCCTGAGGATCTTCCTGTTGTTTCATTCTGGAAAAAAGTTGACTCATTTTTCTGGGTAGTACCTCAGTGTTTTCATTAGGGGGTTTCTATAAAGACTTTATCTGAATCATCATAAGGAAAATTATTTCAGAGCTTGGATAAAAGTTCATCCCCCATAAACAGCACGGGCTGCTAAAACCCGCTTGGACTTTAACAAATTACAGAGAAGCTTTAGTCCCAGGAATGCAATCTATCAAGTAAAACAGTGATTTTTTTCAAACACGACCAAGTTCAACTAGTTCAGATAACGCAGGTTTGGGAAAAGCAAGATTGACTAAAAATGTTCAAATATTCTTAATATACTAATTAGGTTAGTTTTATTAGAATATTTTAATTTTGGGGTGCCTGAGGGGCTCAGTTGGTTGAGTATCTGCCTTTGGCTCAGGTCATGGTCTAGGAGTCCTGGGATCGAGCCTTGCATCTGGCTCCTTGATGGGCAGGGAGTCTGCATCTTGCTCTCCCACTGCTACTCCCTCTGCTTGCACTCTCTATCAAATAAATCTTTTTTTTTTTTAAAGTACATTTTAATTTCCTAGCAATTACAGAGCACTTAACTGTTTACTACAAGTATTTCATTAAATGCATAGATATATTCATCTGTCAATTATTATCTGTCCAGATCAGTATGCTAAATTATAATCAGGTGCTCTCATCAGAAATCTCAAGGATAAACTAAAATCTCAGTAAATATGCAACTGCTATGTACAGACCACAAAATACCATTTTAATCCTTTGCAGGGGGCAAAACACAATCAGAAATCTTAAGCCTTCCGTTGTTGTTGGTTTTGTTTTTTGTTTTGTTTTGTTTTGTTTTTACATGGTGGGAAAACAGAATTTTCCAGATAATTGTGAATGAGACATTGTTCTATAAGACCAAAAAAAAAAAAAAAAAAAAAAAAAAAGAAAAAAAACCTTATTTCTGTACCAGTAAAGTTCCTAACACTGGTTCCTCTTTTGAACTCATTTTGAGTTGTAAATGGAAGAAGGTCTAAGAATCAGAAAAACACAAAGCTATTTTAAAAGTGACTTGCTCAGTATTTCTAGCCTCTGAACCTGGCAAATAACAGTAAAATGTCAAAGTAAAACCATACTTTTTCTGGGGAACACAATGGTGAAGACCACTTCTCTCTTGGCCGTGGGCACATAAAGTGCCTTGCCCGTTTGGGGAAGGAGCCAGGTGGGAGAAGCAGGCTGCACGGATTATTATTTGAGAGAGAGAGAGCATTATCAGGGGGCGGTGGTTGGGGGGGGGGCAGAGGCAGAGAGAGAAGCAGACTCCTCACTGAGCAGGGAGCCCCATGTAGGGCTTGATACCAGGACCCTGGAATCATTACCTGAGCCGAAGGCAGATGCTTAACAACTGAGCCAACCAGGAACCCCCTCATCAAAATTTGTCCCCAGGTTCCCTCTCTCTCTAGCTGGTCCTGTCCACAGCTATGAAACTATGCTCTTGCTACAACCTGTAAGAGTCACCTGCCCCCTCTGAGAAGTGAGAATGGTAATTTCAGTTTGGATCTGGGGGTTGAGGATTTTATATCAAACAGGGAGACACTCTGCCTCTCTCGGCTGCTAGTCTGAGACAAGGGTGGGTGGGTTAAAGCAGATCACAACCTCTGGAATTTTTAAGTTGTAGGCTCTTCCCTGGTGAACCCCTATTGTAATGTCAGTCTTCTGGGAGGCAGGCAAATACCAGGCAAAAGAGTATGTTAAGTCATGGAAATAGCGCCAATGCAAATATTTAGGGCTGGGATTTAAGTCTTTTGATTCCTGATAGTTGGTCAGCAGGTTTTTGGGTTTTTTTTTTCCCCCAATAAAATAAGATCTTTACTTTATCATTCACATGCATAAAATTATATAGAAATAACACACAACATGCTTAGAATACAAATATTCTTTGGTTTACTCATCAAGATAGCAAATAACAAAATAGCAAAAACCTTATCAGTTAAATAAAAAAGTGACTTTCTTTATTTACCTATCAAACCTTATTCAATGTTGAAATGCATTTATTTTCATTCTCATGGCCCACAGCATATGTTTTCTTCCTTTTTGGCCCTTTAAGACCCCTACATTATTTGGATGAGCTCATGTCTAAAATAAAGGTTGTTGTACTTAGTATTGCTGATTTTTACAAGAACCATCTAGATTTTTCCTTGTGTCTCTTACAGCTGAAACATATACTAAAAGTGGAGAGGCCACCAGCACATTTTTAAGAATTACCACATTTTCAAAGTATTACCGTTGGTACTAAAAAACAGGACTCAAGTCCCGAAGTATATTTGTCTATTAGACATTAGTCACGACGTCAAATAGAGCTGGGTCCTACAATACTGACTTCTGAGAGGCAGTTTCCTGTTTTTCTGAGGGTTCGATCTGACCGCCTTCAATTCTTGGAACGTCTTAATTCTTGATGAAGACCCAATTCTTAACTGTCAGTGACAAAATCTTTAACAAAGGAGCATTGAACAAAAGGGACTTGAAAATGAAATCATCTCAAAGTTGAGCAAGAGAGGGTTTTCGGCTTTTTAAGCAAGGTAGGAATACACAGTAAGGAATAATAGTGAATGAAAGTACATAACTCTCTACACATGAGAAATACCCAACGTGCTAAAGACACAACAACTGACCTAAAAAAAAAGCCAACACTTGCAGTTTGGAGCCATCCGCATTTTTCTTTGTACAACTCTCTATTTGCATCACACGACCAGAGACACCTTCCCCACGATCTGCTAACTGTTAGGGAGGGAGCGTTTCACCAGAGTTTTTGGCAATCTGCTTTTCTTCAAATAAAACAAGCTGCATAAAACATTATTGACAACGTCGGACGCCTGAGCTGGGCACCAGTCTTTCGGAAACATAGGTCACCTTTAAAAAATTCATTTTTCCTTCATAAATCAGCAGTGCTCCGTTTTCAAAGAAATCACGAGCGGTCCCAGTCTTAATGCACACGATCAGATGTTCTCCTCGTCCAGCATTTTGTTGACACCATCGCAGAGTTTTTGTAAGTGGGGCTTAAAATTCCCAAAGGGGTTATATAAGGCCGCTAAGAAATCACAATCTGAGAAATGGTCAAAGACGTTATTAACCCGTCCGTGCGACTTGGCCGTGAGATGACGCTGGATGATCTGGTGAAGCATCTCTCTGCACTCGTTCAGGAGGCGGGATAACACGTTCCGGTCAAAGGTGTACTCCACCTGGTGGAAGCTGACCACGGTCATGGCCAACTGGTGAACTTTCTTCTTGAATTTCTCCATCAGCGCCAGCTCGTCTTGGTTGAACTGGTTATTCCTGTAAAGGATGGCCAGCTTGATGACTGTCT